>NW_027526203.1:143390173-143558288 GCF_048455015.1 Haemaphysalis longicornis
TGACGTTCCATATATGATGCTCAATCGAGGTGGCAAGGCTTGACTTCGCTACTGCACGATTCGCCGACCTTCCGACAGAATCAGTCGGTCCAGCGTTTCGTTGGCCGGGCGCCGGTGGGGTGTCGCACTTTCGCTCACTTCAAACTAAGCCACGACATGATTTGTGCCTGGAAGAATGTGCATTTAGTTTGTTAGTTTGTAGACTGTATCAATCTCCAAGTACAGTCATGGACAATTCAAATACGAACCGCGGAGCGCACGGCCGGAGATATCGGTGCCGTCACCTGGCAGCGGCGAGGGAAAACGCACGGACATGTCGGGAGCGAGGCTGCGTGTCCCACTGCGATATGTTGCCCTCTGCTCGCTCGCATGCTTGCCTTGTCGCCATGCCGCAAGAGCGCTGGAATGGCGGCCGCTTTTCTGATGGAGGCGAAAAGCAAAAACGCCCGTTTGTACGAGATCTCGGCGCACGTGAAAGATCCCCAGGTGGTCAAAATTAATCCTGAGCCCTCCACTACGGCGCGCCTCATCGCCAGCGTTGCGTCGGCGCGTTAAACCCTACAATCAATCAAATAAATCAAGAGCGCTGGAAACAATTGTTGGCGATGCGGCGCGAGATACTATCTGCATGCGGGAACTGCGTGCTCGGCTCACACGAGCGCCTGCTCCCCGTGTTTGCCGGCGTGATATTGCAGACATATCTTTGCATGTGGAATGCAGTAACTTGAGCAAATAACGATGAGCACCTGTGTCGCGCCCAAACCATGCTCAGTGGTGCCTACTCCGCAGATTTCTAGAAGCACTGAGGCGCCTGCCAAAAAACAAACAAAATATCAGGCCGCCAAAATTTTGTGCGAGGGCAACTGACCTGTAGAATGGTTGGACCTGCCTATCTTCTTAATTTTTGTAAATATTAAAATTCTGCCAATAATTTGCCCAGCCCGCACAATGCTTGCAGTTAACGTGTATCATTGGAGACAAATTCTGGTGGTATATCTATTGTTTGCTACAAGCACCGAATCCGCGAATTGCCTCAGCCATGACTCCGTCAAACCAAGGCGCATTATTGGCGGCAAGGAATTACGCGCCGCATTGCTCTCAACTCGATTAACACCTTTAGCTCCAGCGGCAGTAGTGCTTGCAGTGCCCTTGCGGCATGGCGACAAGGCAAGCATGCGAGCGAGGAGAGGGCGACTTATCGCAGTGGGACACGCAGCCTCGCACCCGACATCTCAACTGCGCATGTCCGTGCATTTTCGACGGCCGCTGCCAGGTAACAGTACCGGATTCTTTGGCCGTGCGCTCCGCGTTTCGTATTTGAATTGTCCATGACTGTACAAGTAGCTCCCCACAAGCGCACATGCGACGCTTCGCTAACTGCAACGCTAGTATAAAATTATAAGCCCAATTAAAGGCGGGAGAAGAGCCAGCGAAGTTGTTATAGGTACTGAGAGACCAAGGTTCGGCTAGTAGTGACTATATATGTACAGGGTTGATTAACAGAAATACGAAAAACGGAGCGCACAGCCTACGAAGCATGCTGCACCGTCTGGCTGCAAAGTCAGTAAACTGCGCGCATGCGAAGTTCTTCGAGAGCGTTTGAGAGTGCGGCCATCTCTTCTGAGAAATCCTTGATCAAAAAGCGACGCGTCATTTCTTTTAGTGCCCGTTTTCAGGCTGCGTCGCCAATGAGCAGGATGGTACTTGACAGGAGACGTGCAAGCGCAATCAGCTACTGCGCACTTGGCTCGCTAATTCAGATAACACAAATGCTGTCTTGCTGGCTCCAGTGCATTTAAAGTTGAAGTGCTTGCCGGAGGAGGGAATGAAAGAAGGAAGGCAGAATTTAGTTCATAACCGAAAAGGTGGTCAAAATTAATCCGGAGCCCTCCACTACGGCGCGCCTCATCGCCTGCGTTGCGTCGGCGCGTTAAACCCAACAATCAATCAAAGTTTGGAGGCCGGACTCCAGCCGGTAAGCTTCTGCGTTCTGCGAAAATCATGTGTGTCTCGTATTACCTTCCCTGCATAAATGCACGTGCGTCGGCGAAAAACTGTGCCAGCGGGTCTGCTATCTACTACATTCAAGAGCCACGCGTGCTGCAAGAAAATTGCCGCTTGCACGTAGCCCTTGAACCATGTTTCAGTTCGGTGGCGACGCAGCGGGAAAACGCGCCTCCAAAGAAATGACCGGCGTCGCTTCTCGATCAAGCATTTTCTCTAACAGTACGCCACACTATCAAACCCTCCGAAAGAACTACGCATGCGCGCAGTTTACTGACTTAGCAGCCAGACTGTGCAGCACGCTTCGGAGGCTGTGTGCTCCGTTGTTCGCATTTCTTATTTGTTCACATTTCGCGCGATTACTTTCCCTTTTATTCCCCCCTGTACAGGGGGGATTAAAGGGAAGGTAATCGCGCGAGCTTCGACCGATGAAGACGATAACGCCCCCGCGCGGGATTTTCGGCATGCCTGGGACCTAGTTTATGCATTCTACTCTCCTTCGGTCGCTGTTCCTTCAAGCGGTCATCCCTCCCGGGGCTAGTACACACCCTTTCCAATTTTTGGCGATTTTGTGTGGTTGTAATCGCGTGTGCGCTTTCTTGGCTCTTGTGAGCTGCGATAGCACCCAGTGTTTTAAATGCCCAGTGTTTCCCGACGTGTTTGCGCGCACCTTTTCGATAACCGCTGTCACTTGTAACGCCTCTGTGCTATCTTGCACAGCTTTAGATAAAATTTTAGTACCATCTCGTTTTGTTACATTTATGCACCAATCAAAATTTTGGCCTCGTTGCGTAAAGGTAAAAATACTGTATTACAAATAGCAGAACAATTCAAGCTGAAAAAACGCCACAAGTATCCCTGGAGGAGCGGCGAGAAATAATTACGCTTAGCCAAGTTCTGTCTCAGCGGGAAATTGCCAGGAAGATTAACCGGCCGCAGAAGACAGTAAACCGAATCCTACAGGCTTCTACCGGGAAAATAGTTTGGAGGATGCGCCGCATCAAATGAGGGCGAGGAAGACAACTCGAGTAGATGCTGACGAAAATCAAAGAGCTCGGGATGTGCATCAGCGTTTCTGCCGTCAGGCACCGTCTTAACGCACCCAAGCTAAGAAGCTTTGTGGCAACAAGAAAGCCGTCCTTGAAATCAACGCATGGGCAGAAGCGGCTAGTTTGCAAGCGGCCACGAAAACTGCACCACGGATGACTGGCAACAGGTCATCTTCAGCGACGAGTCTACGGTCACATAAAGCTGGGACCAGCGACTTCGTGTTTGGAAAGCCCCCTGTTCACGGTAAGGGCAGTGCGTCTGTGCGTAGATTAATACATAACTGTTTTGTCGGCTTTGTTGCCGCTACGAGGCGGGGCAACATTCGCAACGTAGCAGCAAGGGGTCGGTTCTCCGTGGATGTCTGGAGCGCCGAAAGCTGCGATGGTCTGGGTCCCCTCCATCGGATTCCCGCACGCCTGACGACGGACAATGACATCGGGCCTCCTTAATTATCAGTCCCGGATCGTCCGCAGGCTGCCTGAGACGCAATACGGCGCTCGATCTTTCCATGTATTCCTATCGGACTTCCGGTCCGAACAGTCCTCAGAATGCCCGCGGACCGTCTAGGACTGGTAAATAGAGGATGGCCAGCAGTGATACCATCTTGCTTTTTTTCGCTGTAAACGGCCCATTCCAAGCGGCTCGTTTTATTTTCAACACGATGGTTTCCCTTTCCACACATCATCACCAGTGCAGCATAACTCAAATACCGGTGGTGTCGCGCAGCTGAAGCGGCCCCAAAAAGCCCCGACATGACCATAATCGAGAATGTCTGGGGATTCATGAAGGATAATTTGGATTGGCGGAACGTTGACAACGTTATTAGTGCAGACACACTTTGGGCGGCAGTGGAAGCAGAAGAAAAGCGTCTCCGACAGGACCCCGACTTGGTGCATTCATTATACGCTTCCCTGCCGCGCAAAGTTGAGCAACTGAAGCAGAACATGGGTGGTGCGACCACCTTCTAAGAGCCACATCGTAATGTTCTATGTTGCAATCCCTAAATTCAAGCCCAATTCCTTACCGTATCAGTATTAGGCAGCAGATACCAATGTATTTGTTTTTGGTCTGTCCATTTTTTTTTTCGCTTGTTATATTTCCCGGGCATGCTGGCAAATCGCAAGTTGTGCCTTTTTATCTCCCCTTTGCCCGCTGGCTCGCCTTGCCGTAAGTCGCATGCGAGCACGAGTCTGGTTTTCTGTTTTGATACGACAAGTGGGACGTCGTCGCCACGTGCGCTATCAAAAAGAGGACGCGGTTACTTGTTTTGCCGCGGGAGTGATGGCTGCCTGAATAAACAGCGACCGAAGGAGAGAAAGTGCAAATTAGAAACCAGGCGCACTAAAACTAGCCGCGCGGGGGAGTTATCGGGTCGGTCGACGCTCGCGCGATTACATTCAAATCGCAGGAGACTTTACAAGTCGGGTACTCACGGTCAATTCAGCGCAGTGCCCCGTATAGATCTGTTCGCTGGCTTGGTTTTGTCACAGCAACGGCGGGTAATTTTGGTGTTCCTGTTCCTATTGCGTGATGTGGCGACGTTTGCAAGCCATGGTCTATTTTACTTCTGCTTGTAAGCCCTTAAAATAGGCCCCCCCACAGTTGGATACAAAACTCGCAAATATAACTGCTTATTATAACAGCATGGTTTGCACTATCAGCTCAGTAGCAGTCGATCAGAAGAGTTCGATTCTGAGCATTTCAGAAATTGCAAAAACTCTTTTTTTTTTTCCTGGTATGGTGTTGCATTAGTTTTTTTTCCTAGGCAGTGCACGAGCCCTCATACAGGCAAGATTGACAGCCAGGCATACGTGGCTACACCGAACGGCCGGGGAAGCGGACCCCGCAAAATGCAAGACTGAGAGCGGTTGCAGTAAAAGGGGATAATGAGTGTTGCAATGGTTTTGTAAAAAAAATGTACGCCCACACTGACCTTTTGAATACCTGTGTAATCGTCCCGAGTTTGGTCCGGTTCCTTTCCACAGGTAATTGAGAATCACTGGGATAAGAATCCAACGCCAGCGGTTCCCCGTCAGTTTAAATAACTGTCAGAGCCGGAATAACAAAAAGTGATTTCGGAACTATTTTATGACGACCTCGAAGGCTCCAAAGCCTGGAGGGGTTCGATGTCACGTGAAAGAGTTCGACGACTTCGTCTTCGCTTCCTGTTCCTGGCGTACTCTCCCAGTCATTGAATTGCGCGTTGTAAAGCGTTCTGCTAAAAGGACCTTGCAATATATCGGCAATATACGCTTCACTTCTTTACAGCGTTTGTGACTCGCACTGAAGCAGCGCTGTCCGTTACTTCCAGCACTCTTTTTCAAGCATACGACAGCGAGCTAAGTACTTTTTCCGCGTTGCCCGATCACACACAAAATTGTTTCTGAAGCCCTACTAGCGTGATGCAGTTATTTTTGCGCCCAATATTTCACAAGCTGCCTGTTCGCAGATGAGGAGGTGCACATGGAGGAGCTACTGGAGTTCTCGTTCGACCACGTGGACAAACTGGCTCAGCGCCACGGCAAGACCGTGACAGAAATGGAAAAGCTCCGGCTTTGGGACTACATTCAACAGATGCGAGTAAGCGTTGCAGGTCCGAGGGTGGCGCCCCCAAACAGCCACAATCTGCTCCCATTCGAGGAATTGCGTGGAAAACATCTTGTAATTAGCTTTATCGACAGCCTGTTGTATGCATCCAAGATCGTGTCTCTGACTAACCATCCTTTTAATCCCACCATGAACGATACATCAAATTTACAACTCTTTTTAAACAGGCCATCTATTCCCTTACCGTTCTCTCTCAGAGTTAGGGAGGAGGCTTCTGCACTGAATGTCCCCCTTTCTGACACGCACAAGACACCCATTCATAATTTCATCGCACCATGGCATCTTCGTTCTATATCATGCGACCTGTCATTCACTCTTGTAGAAAAAAATAGGGTACCCAGGAATGCAATTCTGCAGCACTTCCTGTTCCTGCAGGACAAGTACAGGTGTGCAGAATTCTATAGCGACGCGTCGAAAACTGGTTCTACAGTATCTTGTGCAGCGCACGGACCAAATTTTAGAGTAAGCAAAGCAATGAATTTTCATAACAGTATTTACACGGCAGAAGCATATGGCATTTTACTCGTTTCAAACCACATCATCAGACACAAAATTCCCAAGTTCATTGTGTACACAGACTCTCAAAGCGTTGTACGGGCACTGTCATTAGGAAGGTCATCTAAAAACTATGTTATAAATGCTCTTTTCAAGGTACTAATGTCTGCATATGCCTCAAATCTTGAAATAACTATATGCTGGGTACCAGGGCATTGTAGAATCCCTGGTAATGAGGCCGCCGACCAAATGGCTGGTGATGCTGCTCTCATGACTACGGTTGACATTACAACAGTACCTTACACCGACCTAAAGACACACATCAGACGACAGCTTCGTAACACATGGCAATCACACTGGAGTCAACAAACAGACAACAAACTACACGTAATAAAACCACAACTGGGACGCTACATAACTGACTCACACAACAGATACACTGAAGTCGCCCTGGCTAGGCTGCGGATAGGCCACACACATGCGACGCACTCCCACCTGCTCACTGGAACTTCGGGACCCACGTGTAGCAGGTGTGGAAAGGGCCTATCCGTAGTCCACATACTAATCACATGCAAGGCACTTGACACAACGACACAAACATTTCCCTGAATTATACAGACGACACATCCCTTTGCACCCATCATATTTTTTAGCCGACGAACCCATGTTTTCTAGTCAGCGTGTTTTTAAGTTTTTAGCTGAGGTGAACTTTCTGCAGCTCTTGTCATATCACGTATAATCATCCTGGCCCTATACACCAGCCATCTCCATTGTCTTTTGTTTAGCATCACTTTTACTTTTAGTCAAATGTTTTAGTATGTACGGTCTCATCACAATTCAGTAACTTCTTCTTTGGCGCTCTTTGCCCATAGTCGGCCTTGCGCCAATAAAACCCAACTATCATCATCATCAGCTTTATCGACAGGCAGGAATCGTATTTTCTCAAGCGCCAGTTCAAGTGAATGCACACGTTGTAAATTACCGGTTATTTTGGAAAGAACAAAAAACACGCCTAACTCAATGCTCGCACATAACAGGGCAGCTTTACCTGTCCATGTCGACAAGAACTGCTGGCAGAGTCCGTGCACCCGTTAGTTAGGTGGCCTCTGAGTCAGCGCCTTTCTTCTGACGTGATAATCCGTGTGACCTATAGACTATCTCTAATAAGACCCCGCTTATGCTATGCAAAGAAGCTGTATTTGAGTGTAACCATATAGATCGGGAAGAACATGAGGATGGAAATGAAGTAAAAATGGTGTTAAAATGCGCAAAGCCCAACAAATGCTGCCCCTTGTGGTCCTTCAGACTACTGCGCCCGGATCAAGAGTGTAGAAGGGGAAAGCGATAGCGAGGTTTTGGCCCCTTCCCCACGCAAAGGACGTTTTTTTTTTTCTTTAGAAATACAAAAGGCATGTACTTTACGATTTCATTCGCTGGAACTGTAAGGTGTGAGGATTTACATAGCCGAGGATTCAAGAACTGAAAACTGCAGTATATGTTGAGTTGAAAGTTGTTTTTCGGGGTCCCTAACGCTGCGGAAGAGTCAATAATGTGGCAGGCATTTTTTTTTACATGCGAAGCAGCTTATGGCCGCGCCTGCTCCCTCCGCCGTTGTGCGGCCGCTGTTGTGCGGCGTCCACACCCCCACTGCGCATGCGCATCCTACTCCCCCTCCTCTCCGGCATTCCTCCTCTCCTCTCCGAAGCTCCTCTCCTCTCCGGGATTGCGCAACGAATGGCAACACCTGCGCCTCCGCGTGCGATAATGCGAAGCAGCTTAGGGTTAGAGGCGCGACGGTAGGCGCCGCATACTCCGCTGGGGACGCCACTGTAGCTCCGCGGTATAAATGACGCGCGCGCGCGTTCCGCTCCCCATAAGCTCCTCTCCTCTCCGGGATTGTGCAACGAACGGCAACACCTGCGGCTCCACGCGCCGAACTGAAAACTAATGGGAACTTGAGTCGACCCCATGGCTGCTTCGCATACTACTCAGGGTTCCCCTGCGGGAAGATGGTGAAATTTTTTTTTTCAGGGTTATCGACGTGCGTGAAAGCTCAATAACTAGTGCTCAGAATAGCCTTTAAATGGATCAACTCTTCGTAGAGTAGGTCAGCCTTCGAGGCGTTTATTGCATTAATCAAGCCTTAGCAGGGGTTTGGTTAGGCGAAAGCGAATATGGCACAGTTACGACTTAATTCAAAGAACTGCGATTTCATGGGCGTTCTTCGTTTTAGGTGATACCATAAACAATAGGCAGCTCTCGCTTTTTTTTAATTTCGAGAACCTCAATATTTGCTACAGAACATCTCATTTATGGTCATTTATGGATAAGTCATTCATGCGCACGGTGGCCTTAAAATGTGATGTATAGGTTTCGAGTGAGTGTATTTCGACATACCGTTTCGAACTTTTTTTTTAAAGCAAAGCTTTCTACCTCTACCCCCCAAGGGTTCTTTCGCGACCGTTGGTGTCACCAGAAAACTCCAGCGAACAAATAAAAGAATCTACCGGCACCGCCGGGAATCGAACCTGGAACTAATAAACTAACAAAGCGAGAGCCCGTTGTCTTACCGATTCAGCTACAAGCCCACGCGAACACGCGAAGACAAATGGTGTGCTCACCAAGCACATCTACGGGTTTACCCCCTGCCTTCTCGCTGAATGCCACGTGAAAGCGTCACACGACCACTCACGCCCGTCTAGCGGCCCTGTGCGCACCTTGCTCATGGGCTAAGAGTTAGAAAAATTAAAGGAAGCTCACACCAATCCATGGTATCTCACTTTTAGTACGCCAATGGGCTAAAGCCTGTGGCCTCCAGTGTTCACGTAAAAAATCACAGCTCCTTGTCGTCCGCCCTCACGGCAAATCAAGGAATACATTCAAATACTCCTTGATGACCAGGTCATCACTCCAAACCCCAGCATCAAGATACTGGGCCTACATTTCCAGGCCAACACCAAGAGTGACGTCTCTTTGCAGCACCTCAAAAACAGCATTAATCAAACCATACACATGGTCAGGCGAGTTGCCACCAAGAAGCGAGGCCTAAAAGAATCCGGTACCTTTCGATTAATTGAAGCTTTTGTCCTCTCGAGAGTTACTTACGACAAACCCCTATCTTCTTCTCGACAAGGAAGACATAAAGATGCTTTATATAATGATTAGAAAGGCGGTCGAGCCGGCCATTGGTCTTATCATTAGTGCGTCCACAGAGAGGCTGCTTAGCACGGGGCTCCACAACACGGTGGAAGAGCTGATAGAAGGCCATCTTTCTAACCAGAAGGTCCGACTCAGAACTGCGATGGGTAACCGCATGCTTAACCAGATTGGCTGGGCAGCCCAGAATGTCACTCAGCTTGACGTACTCCCAGACTCTTGGCGACTAAAACTAAAGATGCTCCCTTTGCTTAGAAATATGAACCCCTCACATGACGAGGGTCACCGGAAAGCACGGACTCAAGTGCTAAACACCACCCTCGGTGGGGCTCATGCAGTTATCTACACAGACTTCTCCTAACATCGAGGGCAGCAACACGCCATCATTGTGGCTACCCCCAGAACCAACCTGCTTGCGTGTACCTCGCTTAGGACCCAACAAATGACGGCAGCAGAAGAGGCAGCCATCACTTTGGCTCTCACTCAACCAGGGGTTCGGAGGGTAGTCACCGATTCCCAGCAAGCCTACTGGAATTACCAGTCGGGTTGGGTGTCCTGACCTGCACTGTGCGTGCTAAAAAACCACTCCCCAAACGGTTCCATTCAGCTCGTCTGGACACCGCCTCACGCTTCAATGGAGGGCAACAAATACGCCCACCCAACAAGCCTGCGCTTTTACCTCCCGTGCTATGGAGCTGCACGAGGACAGTCACCCGCTTGTCACGTCCAGGGAGATAATCCAGCATTATCGCCTTCTGAGACAGACCGCACCTTCGCCTTACCCTGACCTTTCCAGAGAACAACAAACTACCCTACGGCTCATACAATCCGGGCTCCTTCCCACAGCCTACGCCTCTTCACGTAATGCATCCGAATCGCTACGACGCTGGATGTAAATTTTTCTCAGAAGTAGGAATACTCCGCCCCGTAATCGGGGTGTGCGACTTTAGCCCTGAGCACCCTCCTCTCTTTCCGTCAACTACCCAACAAGAGCAATGGGAGATGCTGCTGTCCAGGCCCTCTCTACCTACCCAGCTTCAGTGGGGGGACAGAACACAGGCCGCGCGGACTGCATATGGGCCCCACAGAAGAAGGAATCAGTCCCCAAGGCTGCAGTCTGGGCCGTTCAGAAATCTGAACAGAAGTATTTCTTCCTCCTCCTTCTCAGCCGCAAGTCTCGTCGCCTCCGTCCGCGGCACAGAGACGGAGAAGTCAGATCTTCTAACACCGGGTTGGAGCTTACTTTGATTTTATAAAAAAAAGTTTCCACTCTTGCTACACCAATACAACTCAACCAAACACCATTCATGCATCATGCATTGATATAACCTTACCAAGAATATCTCTTTGAAGTAATAAATGGTGTGGTTAAGTGCATTTCAATTCTCTCTGGTCTTACTATTTGTAGAGCGATGTGAGTGATTTAAAGTGACTTCGCATGAGTAATCGTTATGGTTGCCGTTTACAGCTTTGCTTTCCAACCACATTCACGGGGTGGATTGGCGCGATTTTTTTTTCTGCATTTGCAAGCACGAAGAACCCTACTGGGTGACCCCGGAAACTGTGCCCTGGGAGGAAGTTGAGGCACGCTACGCGCTGCCTAGTGGGGCCCTCCCCGAAGACTTGGCGAAAGACCTGCTGTTCTGCCAGAGTAGTCCTGTGTCGGCTTCTGCGAGCCCTTTTTCCCGCTGGGCGTCCAGGCCCCAACTGAAGTCACCGACAGCTGCGGAGGTGACTACACACGGACGCGAGGTATTATTTCCCGCTTTTCTGCCTTCTGTTGAGTACATGCTACAGAACGTTTCTGTGGCAGTTACGCAGCGAACGATTTTCCGACCTCATCCTTGCACTACACAGGACGCGATTGCCACGACGATGACACTCGGTAAATGACAATGCCCCAACAGGAGATCGGCAAATCATCAGGGCAACTAGAGCATTCTTAACTTGCTACAAAGGAGGATTAAATTTAACTTTCGCGGCAGCGGAATTTTTTTTTTGCCTGACTTTAAAGACAAAATAGTGGATGAGAAAAATAAAAAGTGGAAGGAATCAGAAATTAAGGAAATGGTACTTTGGGTAAATTTTACATAAAGCTGCCACGGGTCGGCATACATCCGGGAGACAGAACCTCGCATCTGAATTCCCGAGCGAAAATGGTTGCACTGAGATTGCAGTCTGGAATGTGTCAGGTGGCTCTTGAAGGAGCTAACCTCCGATGCGTGAAAATCGGCAGGGTGGGTCTCAGTCGACGTCTGGTCATTCTTGCAGTAGTGTACAAGATTTCGGCGCACGTTAAAGGTCCCCAGGTGATCAAAATTAATCCGGAGCTCTCCACTACGGCGCGCCTCATCGTCTGAGTTGCGTCGGCGCGTTAAACCCTACAATCAGTCATTTTTGCAGTAATTGGACAGAGCTGATTGAGCGAAGCAAGATCTTTGAATGTGCCGACCGGGGTACACGGCAGCAAAAGGCGGTTATAACAACCTCAAGTTAACGCGAATGACACCATTCATACCGCCAGTGGATGCTGAGGTCATTGAAGTCTCTCTAAGATATTAAAGGGACGCTGAAGTGAATTTGTCAAGCTCCTGTTTTTGCTTGCACTGTGTAGACTGGCTCAAATTAGCACACTTTTCATCGTTTTTACGATTGACAAATCGGTAATTATTTTACAAAGCGCGAAAGAAGAAAAACTACCATGCGCGGTTTGCGGCGGCCGCACTAACTAAAGCTCTGACGTTAGGAGGAGCGGGCACCGTGATTGAACGATGCCCAAGGTGAGCAACCAAACAAGTTTCGGTTTCGGTTCTGTAAAACACAACCGTTGGCTTTGTTGGATGGGCATTCTCAATAACTCAGTAATCATCGTACCGCGCTTCTGCCATGTTGTCAGCTGTAAAAATGCATAAAGATAAGCCTCCTAGGACGGCTTGGAATCGTAGCATTCACTAGCCGAAACCTACGCAGTGCATGAACGCCCTCCGCGTACCCGCAGACGCCCAAATGTCATGCGCTTTTCCCCCATATTTGGAGCTTGCTTCCCTCATGCCTGTATCGTAAAAAGCGTGTTCGCACCAGGCCAAGGGTCTGTTCATTCTGGCCTGTGCCCACTGCCTGCAAGCAGTAGGTGCTTATGGCAACAGCACGCCAACAAGAACTCGCCAGCGCGCCAGTACCAACCTGCGCGCGTTTTGTGAACTAGTTCGTGGAGCCATGAACGTTGCGGCTCAAAAAAAGGTGAACTCAATATAGAAAACATCGGCGGAAAACAAAAAAGTTAACTTACAAAAAAACAAGCACGTACCCGCGGGGATTCGAACTCCTGACTTGCAAAATACTTGTTGCATATCTACCACCCCAAACAACTCGGCCACGGATCTGGCTCTGAGGGCCTTGGTAATATAGGGTATATATTGTACAACCAGTTTACACTTTTATTTAGTTTTGGCATTTCAAGCAGCTTAGGTGACTATTTGTTGTATTGCGCTCGTGCAGTAAGCGTCGCCCGAGTTTCTACAATAGCTCATGTCTAGCAATTGCATTTCGTAGACGGAAAAGCGTTCGCAGATGCGTAGACGTGCTGCTGACCGCTGTGCGTGTTCGCCCAGCGCAAAAAAGTGCTTCCCGCACCCTAGTTTTACGCTGTACGGTAAAAATAACAGTTGATTTTATTTCCTTAGTACCTATATTGACTTCGCTGACTCTTCTCCCGCCATCAAGAGGCCTTATATTTTCCTACTGGCGTACCAGTCAGCGAAGCGTCGCACGTGCGCTTGTGCAGCGCTTGTGTGAAGCGACCTTGACTTGGAGCTAGATACAGTGTACAAACTAACCAAGTAAAGAAAGGCAGATTCTACCATTCACAAACGTGTCCTGGCTTCGTTTCAACTGAGCGAACGAATTGCGACGACCCGTCGACGGCCGGCGGACGAAACGCTGGGCCGACTGACTGTCTGAAGGCAGGGGAGCCGTGCAGTAGCGCAGCCAATTGCGAGCTCGGCTCCTCTCGACGTCACACGAAAACGCCGCAGAAAATGGGCGAGCGTAAAGAGAGGAGGACAGCATTTTCAAATTAATTTTTCTACTAAATAAAATCGCGTAAACGCGTCCAGGGTGGTCGAAACATGGTCTGGGGACTCCGGACTACAATTTGCGCAAGTAATCCCGCAATGTTTACATATCACTTCAGTGTCCCTTTAACTGATTCTAGCCAACCTCGTAGCTTCCTACGATGTGTGGATGGTGGTGAATAAAGCTGCTGTTAAATAACCTCTACGACTGGCCCAGCAAGCGCTATCCTTGCTAGAGATTTGGCAGATCTAGCAAGGGTAGCTCGTTTAGCTTGGGCCTCTCAAATTTGCAGACGCCACCACCCGCAAAGGGCGCTTTTGTTCTGCAGTGCCAGCCGTACGCGGTGACACCGCAGATAAGCCCGTATGTGACGCGGTGAATTATCAGCACATCCAGTGAAGTAATCGCGTTCTCGTTGCGTGCATTGCGTTTGCTACGCGTGAGATCCAGCAGAAGAGCGCAGGTTGTCTACTGTGATTACGTAACTGCCTGCGGTGAAATCGCACCGCGTTACGCCTCTGTGTGGCCGGGTACCGCTCACGGCTGGCACTGTGAAAGACAGCGCTCCTCGTGGGTGGTGGCGTCTGCAAATGAAATTGGTCTATGCAAAACTACGACCGGGCCGAGTCTGTCCGAGATTCGCGCAGGCGCAATGGAAAGTTCTCTAACCCAGCAGGTATCAGCAGATGTCTCCAGCATGCTACGAAGACATGCGCTCGGTTGTCCTAGACAAGCCTGACGCGTAGTGTACGTTAGCGGTTTCTTCCGGTATCATTACTCCAGCTTTCTAATCCAGATAAACGTTATGCCGATATTTATTCATTCCAATCTCAACTAAATCATAGGGCACTCACGTGATCAAACACCCTATATAACACACAAGTTATTTTTAAAACGTTTTGTCCTTAAGATTTGCAAAGCTGCTTATTATAAGTCGCGCAACTGGTGCGTGTTGAGATCTTAGCATAATTGCATTGATCTTATTATAAAATTTTAGACTTCGTGGTTATTCCAAGGAAGAGGATGAGGAGGAATAAACGTCCCTATGAAGCAGTTAGCCTTAGGGAAGAGTCCTTATTCCAGGACCCCTTAAGACCGTCAGACTTCTTGGGCGCTCTTCCCCAGCCAAAGCTTGTCGTCAGGGTCCGAGCTAGACAGCGCTCTCTCCCAGTGCTGAGGGGAGAAGGGTAGGGGGGGGGGGGGGGAGAGAGAGAGCGTAGGTTTGGTTCTTATCACAGCCCCACATTGCATAGTAGAGGGTACCCGGAGCCTCGCAGAAGTGACACTGCGAGGAGTACAGGGTGTTAACAAAAAATCAAAGGGCCTTGACTGCGTTATCTTCGGGAAAATATTGCTGTTTCCCTCATCACGGCAATGAATGCAAAGTTCGAAAGTGCGGCACAAAGTTCGGCAACCACATTGTAGAAGTTTGGCTTTCAACAATAGAAAATAACTGGCTGCACTTAGTTGCACAGATACTATCGAAATCATGGAAGTATTCCATCAGTGAATGCGCCGACCTTTTTTTAGGAGTACGAGCCAATCAGCGCCCGGTTCACGTGTGCTACGAGGTCAGTGAAGCTTGCCGGCGCGGAGCGCGCAGACCCGTTCTCCCCCTGCTCCCCCGTCGTAGAGGACTTAGAACCGGTTCTCTTGGCCGCCGCCGCCTCCGCTTTTGCGCGCGCGCGCTCCCAGTAGTGCGACCTTCAAGAAGCGGAGGCGTTTCTGCTAGAGCCACTAAATAACCGTTTAGTGGCTCTAGTTTCTGCGCGCGCGGCGCGGCGCGGCGCGAGATTTAGTTGCCCTAATTTAGTTGACCGTGCGCAGAGAGTTGCGCGCACGTACAGGCAATGCAGCGCGCACAGCAAAGTTCTCGCAAAGAACCAGTTTTAGTTGATCGCACGCAGTTGATGCGTGGATAAACCAGTAGCGCCGAAATGCGCGCTGATGATGATGATTAGTGGCTTTCCCTTTGAATCGGGGCGTCGGTTGTCAGCAACCGACTTGCCTGTTTTATTACGTTTACTTGCCCTACTCTCAGCTAACCTATAGATTTGCTTCCTCCATCCCATCTCTCCCTCTTTTCTGTTTTAAACTCATCGCTCCCACCCCCACTTTTTTCTCCCCTCGCTGTTCTAAATTCTCATCCGCATGATTATTCCGCCTGCGTATCCATCCCTTCCCTACTTTTCCTCCACCACCACTCCAGTCGCCTCTTCGTCACCTCTATTCGCCCCGAGCGCGAACAGAGTCGGCCCCTGGCGGCGGCGGGACGAACCGCTCCTAGTGTGGATGGCGCTCTCGCGTCGTCTGCTTTTTCACGTTGCGTGCGGCGCAAGACGCGTGCTGCACACGACAAAACAACCAATATGTGTGCTCGTTTGGCAGTAAGCAATGACATAGTTACCTCTGCTTGCGCATTTCCTCTAGAAACGCAATAATCAGCGGCCGTTGTGGGTTAATGCGCTGGTTTAATTCCACGAAACATCTTCGCCGTGGTCACCGCTTGAGTGTGAACATTGCTTCCACACATTTCACTTTTCGTATTGTTGAGTGCAGTCGTCTGCCGTTTCGGGAACGTCGAAGGGTGCTTTTTGAAGGTGGCGTGGTGATTATTTAAAGCATAAAAGTTTAGTACGCGAAACGGGTAAGAAGCGACAAGACCTGCGTACGCGTGCAAATTCCACACCCTTGTAAAACTGCGCTTGTGTCCTTATAGAAAGAAGAAACAAACAAAAACATTTACACTGCACACGACCCCTGAGCTATCGCCCATACATTACCGGACACGTATTTTATACCAGCAAGCGCCTGTGTGATCGTGTCCTTCCCGTATATTTCTAAAATAAATACCATTTTTGGACAGTCGTTGTTTATACTCAGGAGGAGGAATAAACATTTATTCAGCTGTGTTGAGTTGCTAATTTTACGTATTATTTAAAATACGTTTCTATGGATGCGCAAGAGTATTTAGGGGGGATTTTTCGGTAAAATTAAGCAGTTGTGAGTTTGCGTCTGTCATGTGGCATTTCGTGTGTCATTTTCATATATTTCAAATCCGACATGAATCACCTTGTCCAGAAACGTGTCTCACTCAGCATAACCAAATGCCTAATAAGGTCACGTCTTAACATCTTAAGGTGGACCTAAGTTTAAAGAAAGAGGAGAAAACGCGTAATATAATGCACGTTGTTGCCCACATGTGTGAAAGCTGTGTGCCTTCACTCGCTGATTTTTTTAAAATTTTTTCCCACAATGCTTGCTTTCAATACATTTTTGAAAAAGGCGAGCCACAATTCCTGGACAATCTCGGATCAAAGGGGGGTTAATTAATTTTGAAAATACGTGTTAAAGTACTGCTTTTTCACCGCTACAGAACACAACGCCTAGTGTAGTTTCGATTGTAGGTAATACTGATAACCATAGTTTGGCTTTTCGCGTTACGTGCGTTCTGTTCTCTCTGCTCTTGCACCGTTGGCAGGACCTCCCCCCTCTTCACGAAAAAAAAAAAAGGAAATGCACAGAATTTCATTTTTTAACCAATCCTCAAGAAATAAAAGACAAAGGCGATATTCAGTTTACAAAACAAAGTAGTCACCGGGAACCCGTTGCGCTGATTCGCAACGAGAAATAAAAAGGAAATGTTTTACTACATCTGCAACAGCGCAACTTCATTTATTGCCATCTTTAGGGTTCGTAAGCGACCTTATACGCAAGAATGCAAACACATCTCAGTGTTGCAGGCACCTGTTAGATTTTAAAAGGAACGCAATTGGTCAACAGAGCAGCCGTAACAGAAAATTTGTGCTCACTGTGAGGTCCCAGAAGCTTGGTTTGCACACTGTAAACCTGCTTGTCACTTTGCTAAAACCTAGCTAAACATGAGATGTTGATTGTACTGCGTGCGTTGACAATTCAATTCGCAAGTTCACTTGCGACGAAAGCCGTAAATAAGTGATCCGAAACCGTTATTCATAAAACCTTCCTTCAGAGTCGCTAAAATTTCATTTAAAAGACCCGTTAGAGCGGTTACATTTATATCTCTGCGCTGATCAAAATTCAGTAATTTTATGTTGCCTTTTGAACACACAAAAAATATCGTAAGCTCTTAGAAAGAATTTCGGGGCAGTTAAGTAGTGTTACCATTTCAGGGCATCCCACAAATGCAAGAATGCGTCATGCTACCAGTGAAAGCGATTGAGATTGCCGTTGTAAACTGAATTTCAAAGATCGAGGTTAAACTGAATTTCAAAGATCGAGGCTTCCTGATTTGTTTCTATTTATGCTGTTATTGAAGGCTCAAAGCCATAGTCGGGAAAGATCGAGCTTGCTACGAGCCACAGCGTACAAGTTCATTGTCACAATTACGGCCATTCTGAGATTCCCGATGAGCCGTCGCTTTTTTTGGCGTAGTAATAAAAACTGACTGCCGCTTCCATGCTATACATTGAACGTTGAGGAACTGAACTACAGCATAGCACTCTTGTTTGCACCTTTCGTGCGCTCATACTGCGAGAAAAAAGCACGAAGCGCGCCCACAGTGTGCATTCCTACGGGCCGCTCTGCGGAGCATCCACACTAGCAGCGCGACGGTGTCGCCACCTACATGTCGAGCTCGCGGCGAATTGGCGGTGAGATCTTTGAGTGGCGCCCCCTGGCTCTGACGTCGGCTTAGGGATTCGCGCCGCCGTCGTCTGCTACACTCCGCTTGTGAGGGGCAAGAGTGCCTGGGCTAGAAATCGCCCGCTTCGTTGCTGTAGTGCGTTAAAAAGCGTATTTCTAGAGACTCAGTTATTTTGCCAGCTTCTGACGCATCTGAATAATTTGAAGCTGTATCCCCCACAAGTTTGCAACACACGAAGAGATAGATAACAACTTTCTTCAGAGTATCGGTCAGAAGATCGTGTGTAACTCGTCCTTTCTTGCTTATTCGCGAGGATCAGCGATCAGAGCTTCTCGGTAAGTATTCAAAATGCGTAGGCTTCACTGCAGTATTTTTGAGATGCTCCTATGAAGACTCAACAGTCTAATACTACGTACCAAGCAGCGGCCTCTACACGCTCATCGCACAGCAGGAAATAAAGCGGCTTTCTTCTGTTTCTTTCGTTGTTGTCTTGTATCGGATTAATGTTTCTTGCTTTTTTTTTCTGCCCAACGCATTAATTTTTCTGCGCCGTCACCAACTTCTTATTAGGAGGTTTCGGGATGTTTGGGAGCCTCACAAAGGTCGTGTGGATATTTCCTTCATTTTGTATGGCATACATTCCCTTCTTCACAAATTGGCTTTCATTACGGCCGCGTGCAAGAAGGTGCATATCCGCAGCGTGCTTTGTTTATTCACATGCAAATACAATGAGAAGGTTTGTGCTACGCCACCGCGATCGCGCCCTAAACAACGTGCAAAAGTGCTCGAAGGCGGCTTTTGTGCTCCGAATTTCTATCGTAATTATATCGTTATCATAACGAACTGACTCTCAACTCGAACAATGATAACATGATTACGGTGTTGAAGGCATGATATACTCGCTAACTAACGTAATAAATAGTATACCTGCATATATTACAAGACTCGAAACCGAAGAAGAATTCCAAGTAGCTCTTTATTGCTTTTCAACCCTTCCAGGCGCGAAGAACAAATCCTATTCTACTCGGGATGGCGTTCTACAATTTGAAGAAAATTACTTTTACTCTCTTGTCCTGGACTGAGGACCCGGCCCACTAACCAGATTGATTTAATTGTTAAACAAAAGTTTTCCCCTCCTCCCCTTACTCCTCCTCCTCCTCTTGAGTGCAGTTTTCCTATAACGCATATCCGAATATCGGGAAGATATGGCTGTGAAAAATGTTCCGAAATATCCCTCCAGGTCTTGACAAACATATGTGTTACTATAAATTTAACGAAGACGTGACTCGTTTTGCTCAATAAACCTCCATACTTGTTAGATACCTGGTATAGAATCAGCACGCGCGTATATACACACTGGGTTATTTGGAACTCAACCTACAGTTTTTGCAGTCTATAGTGCATATCGGCAAACTTTCATGCCTTGACAACGTAAAGTGATGTGACAAAACGCGTTCGAGCGTTCGGCAAGGTTGCAAAAACTGTTTTACCTTACATATGATTACCGGGAATCGTGAGGCCTTCTGCCAAAGCCGACAGCCCTGAAGGCCTAGAATTCGTTTTGGTCTTCCGTTTTCGCTGTTGTCGGTTATTAGCAGCTGACTGTTCCTTTTGTTCGAATGCTTACATGAGCAGCTGACGCCTAGCTCCGACTCTTCGCGCTCCGCACAGGACCGGCTTCGCAAGGAATGGGGTGGCGCCGGCAATGTTTCTCCCGTAGCGGTATCCAAAACTATACTTTAATTGACACCATGAGCTAGTGTATGCGATTTTAAGCCTATTATTATGATAAAAAGTTACCCACACGCCAATTCTGGTGCGGACAAGCATCAGACGTTGACCGAGCGCATAGAAACAGCAGGGACAGCGATCCTGAGTGAAGCAGACGACAAATGCGAGAATCCCTAAGCTGACGTCACAGAGGCGCGCTTCGCAGCGCCGCCTGTGTTCGCGCTCACCGCCAATGGCCGTGAAGTTGAGGTTCCCCCTTGCCCCAAATCCCAAAGCCTCCGCCAGCGTCGTTTCCCCCTCACCCCGCGGTGGCCGTATCTCTGTGCAGCTCCTGACAATATGGTCTATAGTTTCCCTATCACTGCCGCAGCATGCACACGTTTCATCCTGCTGCCTGTAGCTACCCGTGTATGCCCGGGTTTTCAGGCACCCTGCCCGTGCCTCGAAGGGCAACGCACTGCCTCTCGTATTGCTATAGAATCCCTCCTTCTTAATTCCCCGTTTCTCTGCCCTATAAGTCTCCGGGGTTTTTTTCGCTTTCATTCTTTGTGCCCACTTCGTCGTCTCTGCTGCCTTTACCTGCTTTTTAATTGT
Organism: Haemaphysalis longicornis; assembly: GCF_048455015.1. Classification (NCBI taxonomy): domain Eukaryota; kingdom Metazoa; phylum Arthropoda; class Arachnida; order Ixodida; family Ixodidae; genus Haemaphysalis; species Haemaphysalis longicornis. Next base: position 143,410,509 of record NW_027526203.1, read on the forward strand.
TGTGTACACCCCGCTTTCCCCTACCGACTTTCCGTACCGCTTTGTCAGCTGTCTGGTCCTCCGTCTCCACCGCGTGTCCACGCTCCTCAAATACAGGTACAAACACCCTCGCGGCCCATTTTTCGTCCTCCATGTCACGAAGTCGCTCCTCAAACTTTATCTTGCTCTGCGCCTACCTCGCCTCGAAAGACGACCAGCCCATATCCCCTTGTACCGCTTCATTTGTAGTTTTACTGTGGGCCCCTAGGGCCAATCTGCCTACCGCCCTCTGATTTACTTCCAGGCCCGCTTGGGTCTCTGGCTTCATGCACAGAACCGAATTAGCGAAAGTTAATCCTGGTACCATGACCCCTTTCCAGACTCGCCTTACCACCTCGTATTTGCTGTATCCCCAGAGGGCTCTATGCTTCATTATAGCCGCGTTCAGTCTTCCTTTCGTCTTAAGGTGAGACTCATGCGCCTGCGTGTAATCTTCGCTGTTGTTCAGCCATACTCCTAAATATTTATACTCTTTCACCAATGGTATTTCTACTTGCTGCACTGATACTGTTTTGTGCTTGGCGAACGAAACATGTGGTAGTCAGCCAGCGCCAGACGTAACAGAAGCCGTAAGCCAGTTTGTGGTGAGACGCCGTTCCTTTGTTCCTATCGTTCACGGGCGAGAGACCGGAAAGAGGACGGGAGGGGCCGCGCGCGCGGCTCCAGCTTAAATACTGCGCATGCGCTTTCACGCCTCCGCAAGTTCCTTGCATGCGCAGAGCTGCTGCGTGCGCTCAACTAAAGCTGTCTATTATTGCCGCAAGTGAGGACGTACCTTTATGTGTCGTGTAGATGGAGAAAAGCAAACTAATATTTGTGTTCCTAGCCCCCCCCCCCCCCCCCGACAACACCGTGCCAAGCCTAATACATATCCTAACTCATATTCATACCTAATACATTTAAACCTAATGATACTGTTTAACGTTCATAATAAGTGCGTATAATTCTAATGGGTTTATCTTGCAGCCACAAAATTCGGCGCGCTTTTGAATTCGATGAATAATTTCACATGTTGTGGCGTACGGCAAGACGGCTGCGCCTTTTTGCACTTTCAGGAGGCTGCAAATAATATCATACTCCCACTGTTTGCGGTGTAGTAATGTGCGTTTCGCATATTTCGAAGTGCACATCCCTAATACTTCCTGTCCACTCACGAATGGCTACTCCCCTTGGGTTTTATTGCTAGCAGTTTGCATGCACATTGCGTTCGTTTCTTGTGCCACTCGCCTTTCCGTGCATTCTTTGCTGGCCCTGGGCCTTTCAACCTTAATCATTGCGTTTTCGTGCGCACCCATCGCAGCTGTTCGCCGGCCAGCTGTCTCCGCCTGCCGAGAGGTTTACCCTTTCCGAAGAGTGGAACTCCGGCTCGCCACAGCGTGGGCACGTGGCATCGGCCGGGATCGGCGGCGGCTGGAAGAGGCGCTGGCGACGTCTAGTGGGCACCGTTTTTCCCCCTGCTTCTGCGAAAGCCACACTTGGCAACGCTGCTGATCAGGGCGAGCCGGAAGCTATCGCCACGGACGTCACGTCGCCGCCGATAGCGTTGGCAGTGAGTGCTTGGCAGGGGTTCACAAAAAGAAAATGGAAATGTATTAATGTTCATGAAAGCGAAGTGAGGCGCAGGCTAGACCTACGCCGCCTGTATAACATTGCCTGTCGTATCAGCCGCTTTCCAACGGCAGCAGTTCGGACTGCCGAGAGAGTGTGCATCAAGGTGGCGTGTCTTCCGAGAATTTAGTCAGGAGCAGCCTCTTCGGAAGGAATCGGTCCGGCCGGTGTCTGATCGAGGCGCTAGGCGTCCTGGCCAAGCCCTCTATCCTGGCCGTGGCTCTTAGCTAGGTTGCAATCGAGGCTAGCTCTTAGCCTCGATTGCAGCGGACGCGCGTGAATCTAGGCACCCTAGTGCCCTAAACATGGAGACGCCACCTTGCGAAGGCTGTACAAACCGTGTAAATCGTCTCCTGTAGTTTCCACGAAGCGCCGCTCGCCGGCGGACGGCAGCACGCGGAAACGCTGTAGCGAGCGGGAAAAGGAAGGACGGGAGCAACAGAAAAGTGGCTGTCCGCCGTTATCTGACGCGATGAATAGTGGACGAATTTCAAGTAGGACATCAAGGAAATGTACTCTTGTGCTCAAGTATCCAATGTTCTACGCCACGCATGGAGGCGAGAATACTCAGGAGAGGCCCTGATATCACTTTTCGAGAAGCCACTTGCAGCATGCCAGGACTCCACAGCCCTTTGAAACCCATTCTCCTGTGCAACGGCTCAGGGCAGCTAATAAGGCACGCTTGGTCACGGAAACGCCGAAAAACCTGCTGGCGCCGCTGAGTCTGTTAGATCAGCTGTATATACTCGCCGTCTTCGCTGCTAATTTTGTTCACACTAAAAATTGTGCGTGGATTGTCGCCACATTCAGCCGCCGTATCTGCAAAGTGTATGTAGCTGCCTGACGCCACACTTCCTGCAATGCACTGGGGATGCTAAGGACTTCTCTTCCTCCTGTGTTCAGCAGCTTCCACAATGCGTCGTATCGGAATTTCATGTGGGTGCCTATAATCGAGGCTAGATCGGTAAACCTTTTTCATCTGAGCGCTGGATGCTTGTTCGCATTCACGGAATTGTACGCACGTTCTCCCGCCACGGCTGCCCCGAAATGTTCTCTTCCGTTCTTGCGGGACGTTTGGGCATTTCAGGGCAATTTCTCGTTTTATTGCCAATTTACCTTAATTGGTTCTTTTTATGAGCTTTGGCTTTTGCCCTTAACGACAGCTGACGTGCATTGTATCATATTTTAAAACTGGCTTCGGAACGGCCCCCATACAAACACGGTTACATAAACTTAGTGCTTGAATGTGAACAGCTAAGAAAATTTCCTCACGGGCACAACGGAGCCTGGAATAACTAAGGTGCTTTTGCTACAAAAGAAAAAAACCCTTAAAATATCCAGCAACCGACAAAAATCCTGGACCTTCATTTGAATCAAGAGGCAACCTCTAAGCAAAACTCGGTATCTGGAATGAGACAAGCTAAGACAGTCGAACCATAAGCAATGACATGCTATAAAACTACAGATGTGGCAGTGGATGCAGCTTCCGACTCGCAAATATTAGTCAACGAATGCAATAAATAGAGGTAACACGAATGAAAAATTATGGAAGATGTTTATAGTAATGCTGTTGCCTGAGCTTTATCTGTGCGGGGTGTCTAATAAACTATTACGGCAATAAATACTGGGTAAGCAAGATGTCCTCATTCTTTAAGAAGCGTTGACGTGCACATGACTGCTACAAAACTAGTCAGCTTACGCCAAGCATCTGTTCAAGCGTTGTTTACAAAGCTAAGTGAATAGAGTGCCTCTACCCGCAGCTCTGAGGCGGCAAATGCGTTCAATGTTTCACTTGTTTCGTTCAGGGTCCTGACTACCAGCCACCAGCGCCTGCAACGTGCCCCAAGCAACGCCCGGGAGGCTTCATTCGGCGGTCGCTGCGCAGAATGGCACTGGGCACAAAAAGGCGCCGACATCCGACCAGTCATCCCGAAGCCGACAACGCCTAATTAGCCCTGAGCACATTGAAAATAACTACTGCCTACAAGTTTTGACGATGCACTCTGCATTTCCACGCCCTAGTGGGCTTCTCGTCGGGGCATACCCGACTTTTAACAGATTTTATGTCTTTTCAACCCAATCTTTTAGCTTTTAGTCGTCGGACTTGTCATGCTGTTTTGACAAAAAGATTACTCTCGCCTATGTCAGCTAGCTTCGGTGGGCAGCTTCATTTGTCCTTGCTTTGCAAGCATTATTTCCAGACGTGGGCATGTCGAAAGATTACTTCACAATGATGCAGGCCTGAACGTGAAATAACCAGCCCATTTTGCAGTGGCAGCTAAATGGTTTGACTTTTAATAGTACTTTTCCATGAAAATTTCGGGCACGCACAGGTTATAAGGGGACAAAGAAGTTGGAATAATTGCGCACCGAAGTTTCGTATTAATTTCCTATTTATTACAGTACCTTTTGGTATAGTGACTTATTGTCTCGCTTCTCGCGAAGAAAAATAAAACGCCGATTTGAGCTATTTGCTTCCTTCCAGCTTAACCCGCCAGCCTTTCATTTAATGTGACATTTCGACGTCAAAAAACACTCGTCTTCAGTTCCTAATTTTTCAAGACATTTTACCAACATACGTGTGCCCTCAGAGGAGCTGTTTGCTATCTCGTATCACTGGAAGCAGTCTTATGTAAACTATGTTCGTTTCAAAATTGTATTAAGTGCAGTACCTTTATAAACAGCTTGCCAGGCAATTTGGTCCTGGAAGTTTTCACGTGTTTCGCAATTTTCGGGTTGAAAATAGCAACTTGGGATTGTGCTACAAAAATGTCTAGTGGGCTTTGCTGTTTTCAACTGGCCCTTTGTCTGCTGGTGATTCTGATGTTCAGCTTATTTCTGCAGTTGTTTCTGGCACTGCGTAAAATAACATCCCGTCACGCTACTTTGATATTTCTAGTGCAAACAAAAAATAAACATGCCGGTTGATGAGCACGGCGAAGGTCCAAGGTTGAGTATTCTTGCACGTCACCGTAGTTCTTTTACTTTTCTGTAGACATCAATTAAAAGTTTTGGCCGCTTCTAACCTGTATTCTAGTGAATAAAATTCCCTTCACAAAGAGCAGCATGCTTATTTCTGTATTGCAGACGTGCACTGTTTCTGCAGTGTAATGTATAAACTTTGCACGTCTCGATATGACCGAACAACAGTGGTTGAAATTGAGCTGATGCCAGCGCGCGCGACACGCCCGGTAATGGCGGGGTTGTGGGTATTCCAATTGAAATGCTGCCGGTATTACAACCAAGCGCTTTCTTAGTCTCGAAAAGAGAATACGCCCGTGTGTTCGAGACTTCGGCGCACGTTAAAGATCCGCGGGTGGTCAAACTAAATCCGTAGCCTTCATAAACTTCATAACCAAACAATCGATGTTTCTCCGTCCTTGCATAGTTGCTCTCCAATCGTGAAAGAGCACGGATTTTTAAGGCAATCGCTCGTTCGCCAGCATCCAGCCATTGTACTGAGACGGTGTCGAGGCCAACGTTGCTTACATCGGCGTGCAGTTCCGTCTAGGAATATTCGTCAGTTCCCGAGTATAGGGGTACCTTCAAAGGCCATGCGTTGCTTCTACCCCAAAACCAAAGGTACGTCATCCTTCGGAGTTTATCGCTGTGCTATTAAAAGTTAAAAAATCCTTTAGCTTTCCGAAGTATGGTAGCAGATTTAGTGGCTTGGGAAGGTTTTGCCTATACAAATGTCTCGTTTCAGAATTTTTTTGTTTGACGTGTGGCTGAATCGAGGGTCAGGCAGACAGACATACAGGCGGATCAAAATTTCTCAGCTTTAAGTAGCCCGAGGAAAACTATCACCTTTAATAACGGTCCCATACTCTAAGGAAGTTTAATCTGGGAATGAACCGCTTGGAACACACTGAGAAGTTGAACTAGGAAGCCAACTGGGAAATGCGCGTTCCGCATCTTAACTCTCGCTCCGCACACGCCGATCGATGTAAGGAGATGGCCACCTGCAGCTGAGCGAATTTGCGGTCCTTGCCACGCGGTGTTATCACTTTTTCAATTCGCTAGCAAGCTGGCAACTCATCACCACCTCTATCCACCAGAGCAGTCAAGGGGGGTTCCTGGACGGAGATCGGAATTTTGGCGGGAACTACACTGGCGTTGCCAGGGTGCTGCCAAATCGTCGATTTCAGTGGTCGAACAAAAACTGCATCCATGGACGGGTCGACGGGTTAGTTCGATCGGGGAGTCATGTCCCGGTGCCCGTCGTCGCGTCCGTGGATGATGTTGGTATATTTGGACGCCGGCAGCCCTATCCCGGACCCGCCGCGGTGGCTCAGTGGCCAAGGCGTTGCGCTGCATGCTGAGCACGAGGTCGCGGGTTCGATTCCCGGCCGCTTTTCTGATGGAGGCGAAAAGCAAAAACGCCCGTGTATACGAGATTTAGGCGCGCGTTAAATATCCCCAGGTGTGCAAAATTAATCTGGAGCCCTCCACTACGGCGCGCCTCATCGCCTGCGCTGCGTTGGCGCGTTAAACCCCACAATCAACCAATCAGCCCTGTCCCGGAGAACGCCGTCCTGAGTTGCCCCGACGAGGGCAGAGATCTCTCGCCGGTCATCGTAGAGTGGGCAGCGAGGGGACGGGACTGACGTCGCTTCAGCGATGACGACGGGGGAAGCAGGTGGGTGGGTAGTTTTCACACTAAACTTTTTTACACTCTTTTAGCCAAAAAGGGTGCTGGGAGGCCTTTACACCCTTTTCCTAGCTCTACACCTTTTTTGCGCGAAAAAACGGGTGTTGATCAACTTCTACACCCTTGGTTTTTCTTGGGGTGTTGAAAGGGTGTGGAAAAGGTGTTCAGCTGTTCATTTAACAAGGTCATCCTTGGATGCATAACAGCACTGTAAAGAACAAGACATCCCCTCATATACTGCTCTACTCGCAATGAATTTTCAAACGCGAAAAAAATAATTGCTCGTATGCAATTATCGCTCGTTTCCATGTGCGGTGCACCTCATGCCCCAAATTTAGCTTTGGCACGTGAAACACCAATTTGAACCTTCAAAATTAAAAAGGCTATAGTGGTGTGGCGAAAAGGGTGTTTACCGACTGCAACACGCTTGGCTTAATGTAGGTTGTTGAAACGGTGTGAAATAGGTGTCAGTTGCAAAAATAGAACAGCGAAGCTGGGGGTCGACCTAGTTTCTTCCGGTGTTGCTAAGCTTTGCATGGTCTTGCTAAGCTAGGATGACCGCTGAGGGGTGAGGCCAAGTTTAACCGGATTTTACAAGGCTGTTCCAGTGTGTGTGCCCCCCCCCACTCCCAGGGGATCCAAGGGGGAAACAAGCTAGGTCGCCCCCCCCCCCCCCTATGCTGTTTCTCCAGCCTTGCACCCCTACTGCAAGCTGCGCCAATTTGTCTGCCTTTTAGAATTCAAAAAAAGCCTAGTACCTTTGGAATGGTATAGTAAGAGGTGCGCATACGCATACGCCCCTGTGCTCACTCTAACAAGCTCGAAAGCCGACTTCACTGTTACAATACCCTATCTGCGGTGGTGCACCATTTGCAGGTGCCGCAGTTCTTTTTCTTTGTATTTTTTTGCGAACGCCACCGAAAATAGCTCAAGCTTAAAGAGCTCCACTGGTAATAAATTATGCCAATTCACATTGCTTTAAACATCATGAGGTGCAAAACACCCACCGCTTGCAGAAAATGTTCAGTCCACCCGTGTAAACAGGTACAAAATGCCTCCAAAGTTGGAGGTCTCTTCACCTTTTTTCTTAGTTGACGGTCTTTTCTTACACCCTTTCGAATACCCTAATTTGTAGCTTTACGCCCTTCTGGGAAAAAGGGTGTTGAAATAACTAACACCCTTTTTGAAGGGTGTTAGTTAAATACCTTGTTTAAATACCTTATTTGGTATTGAATAAAATTCTATTAGTTGTGGAACACAAAAACTACGTCGTAATTAAAAAGTTTTTGCAAATCCGCGTGTTGATTTGTGTGTTCTCATAGTAAAATCCATACTTCCAAAATAAGCGCTAAAATATGTTTTTTGCGACAAGCCCACCGACTCGATTGGGGGGCTTTCCTCTGCTGGATATAAAAGCAAGAACAGCACATGTACTACTAAGTATCGTCTCCCTGTACCGCTTGCATCCCGTTGGTTTTCTTGCTCAATTCATTTGTGTTCCAACTGTAACTTGGGCGTATTGACTGTGTGTTCGATGCGCGCTCCGCCGATTCACATTGCCACTGAGCATGCCGGATGCTCAACACCCTTTTTTTAGGGTGCCGAGCATCCTCAACACCCTTTAAAGGTGTTGAGCTCGACACCCTTTTTTTATCCGTTGTGGCATACGAGGGAGGTTCCTCGGGGACCTTGCCAGCACTCTGGGGGCCCCCACGCTAGCTCCCGGCGTGTCAACCACGCGGGCTCCCATGCCTACGGCAGCCCAGCGAGGTTCGCCGACACGAGAACACAGTAGACAGTAGTGCCGAAGCACAGCCATTTATTTAGGGAATCCCAAAGTATGCGAGCACAAGGCTCGACGGCGTTCACGAATCACGCCGTCCGGGTCGTGACCGCGAACGGGAGGCAGGCACTCACGGCGCGCGACAAACAAAGCTCCCACCTGAGATACATGTACCCGCCGACATCGCCGCGATGTTCCGCCGAACCAGCCCCGACCGGGTCTCCGACGAGACTCTCCGTCTCCCGCGCGTACACGTTCGCGCCGCCCGCGCGCCTATGCCTATGTACGCACGGAGCGGTGGTGCCATCTCTCGGGGGACGCCGACGAACCGGCGGAGCGCCGGACCGGTTTCAGCGCACAAGTCTCTCCCGAAGAGCGCCGGCTCGGGATCGCGGTTCTCCACGATTTCCACACCGTACACCCTTTTTTTGCCAAAACACCTTTTAAGGGTGTTAGCCATGGGACAAGATTTTTACACCCTTTTCGACCAAAAAGGGTGTAAAAAAGTTTAGTGAATATCGGGCCAAAACCCTCGTGGTAGGGGCAGTGACAAGGAATGAGACCGGCTTCCCCGCAGTGAAGGGTCGATTGTCGGACGTGCGCCATATTATTGCTCTCCTTGCATGCGGGTTTTTCAGTCCGCGAATGATTGTTCGTTAGGACCTATTTTGGCGTCGTACGCTCGTACGAGGCTCACGACGTGCGACTGGCGAGCCAGGTGAAATCATACGGTCGTTGCGACCGTCGTGCGGCCGCAGCAAATGAGAGCCCGAGGGTGTCATCCTAATGACGTCTCTGTGAAAGTTCTTCCAAAGTATCAAGGACGACCTAGGAGTAGCGGGAATGAATTAAAGGACTTAATCTCTGAATTTTCTGAGCTTTCTTCCTACAAGCATCTTTTCCCTTTAAAACTTCCCAGAAGGGACAATCAGAAAGCCCGATGGGGATTAGACAAAATGAGAGGTTCCCGTTTTACATACCACTGCCCTCAGTTGTGTTTGCATGCCGCCCTGTAAGAGTGGCACTGCCCCATGTGCAGTTGAACCAATAAGCTTAGAACCAACGGTGCAAACTCGTAGCACCCCTTTATCCCAAATACACATGAAGATAGTCTTGAAACTGCCACCCACACCACTAAACGAAGTGTCTCTCCACTGATCCAACACACTGAACGGATCAGTGGACTGACACGTTGGTTTTGTTCCTTTCAAGAAATTTTCACTCACAGCTCCACAAGCTCTCCAGCCAGTGCAAATTAAGCTCGGAGTGCATTCAGCTACGCAGCATTCATGAGCCAGCAATGCCACTGTCCAGCTGACGCAAACAAAGTAACACCAGCAAGTGCATTAGGGAACTTTCAGCTGCACCGTGCTACCTGCTCTGCAGTTGTGAAAGAAGGCAAGTGAGTAGCTAGTTAAGGCAACCCAAAAGTTCTCAGAACCTACTCAGTGTTTCATACAGCTGTTGATGCTAAGAGACACCGTGCACAGCTGGCTCCACTGGCATTTCCATCCCCCGACAATAGCCATGCCAACATGGTACACTAGCATTGAGACACGTTCGGAAAGATGGAAGCCGGATGAACTGAAACACATTTTTTCCACAGCCCAGATACACCACAATCAAGGGTTCCCCATAATTAAGGTGCAGGCACAGCTCACCTATTTCAAATGCCTTTGGTTGGTATCCACAACTGGCAACTTTCATACAGGCCACCTTGACAAACATGGTTTGTTTTGAGAGAACAGCAACACCTCTCCAAACGGTTTCACCTGCTGTGGCCAGACCACAGGAGGTGAGAGTTTATTGCACAACTTCCTCAGTTCACACAAGCAAACGAAACTCGCTTCAACAAGGAATGCCCCCGGCGACCCTGACTCCAGACTGGCCGACTCGGGCACACCCCAAGCGGCAATAAGGCCCCAAAGTTAACACGGCATGTAATGTCGTCTACCAGGGAAGGGGCATCGAAAGTCCAAAGGCACTGCTTGAGCCCGTGTCTAGATAGTGACGAGAGGATACCGTAGCAGCTAAGTCAATGCCCCACTACTGTAAAGGGCATGCCAACACATTATGAGTGCCACGTTAGCACTTGTTATCACAGTGATATTGTCTCAAACGTTGAAACGCCAAAGATCCTCCTGGCAGAAAAAAAAACCAGCCCAAATGCCCACAGCCAGCCAAAGCTAGGGCATCTGTACCTAGACCTTAGCCCCTGTTGGTCAAACCCTATGGCACTGCATTCGTTTGCCAGCACTCGTCAACCCCAACACACTCCCCCGGAGCAAAGTGGTAGTCTGGCCGGCCTATCCAAACCAGTGGGCGCCCATGCACTGGCGGCTCCACTCGTCCTGGCACAACCAGCACCACTGGAAGCCGCACTGTGACCGGCTGCACACCATGTGCATGCAGCCACCTGCATACGACAAAAGGGGGGGGGGGGACCAACAAGCACTGCTCAAAAAGACGGCGACGTGCAATAGGAAATACACAGGACGATGCGCTATCCATGATGTATTCTTCCATGACATATCAAAACCGACTCACCCAACTTTACTTCGTGCGGAAACGCCGCTGCACTCAACTGAAACACTGCACTCAATTCCTTGTTAGACAGAGGTGGAAGCGGGCTTGAGCCGCTTTGGAGCGCCAAGAGGCTAATTTCAGAGCAGTGCAAGTCTAACTGGGAGCAGATTTTTAGATTGAAACATCATTTATTCGCAATTTTTCATTTTCGGTAAACAAAAAAAGAAAATCAAATGGCTTCTAATACAGGTTCAATCAATACTGAGCCAACACCTTTTCAACAAAGGAGAAAAATATACATTCCCAGAATTAAAGCATCACTGCCAACAGAGCAATAACTAAGAAAAAACTAGAGATAAGCGATCCTTTGAATACCTACTCCTAACTAGACTTCAGACAAGTGCAAAATAAGCGTTCCTGTTATTAGTACACCATTACAGCCATGAGAAACAACCAAGAGGAAACTAAATGTTCACATTCACAAAACAAGAGAGAAAAAAATATATGCTAGAGCATTATCCGCACAATTGACCAAGGAATACATGCTTCTATCTAAGCAAAAAATACCATGCAACTGCATCGCGTTTATACACATAACGAGTGTACCAGTGTTTATCAACAGTTTTGTTTGAGTAGAGACACCGGGTGCACAGGAGGGAGAACAAGGGGGAACCCCAACTCCCCTCCCCCCTCATGAAAAATAGTGCTGCACTGCTAGACACACCTACCGAGCTGATAACTTGCAGATAGCATTAGCAGAATCTCCCCTCCCCTTGTGCCAGGGCTGTGCCTGTTATCTGTTATCTCATCCAGCTTGACACATAGGACAGGGAACAGCGGCGTATAACATTTGGAACTGCAAGCATGCTCGCCATAAGATGAAAATGCAAGGTTCTGACTGAACAGGAAAACTAATTTATTTTTTGCTTTTGACAATTAGCGGGCAGATAGCAGCGACTGCTGGTGACGACGCATGCATTACGGCGCAGCTGCATTAAGGGGCCTAGTTTACGCGTTGCACGCACCCCAAGTTCTCCAAAGTCCCGTGAAACCGTGCCACCACCTGGAGACCAGGAAACTGTGACCAGTGACTCAGAGTGTTAGTACTTCAGTGAGTCTGCCAGAGCGCGCCATGTCATGAATGACAGCTGAATGATCATTCCCTACTGCTCCCTGCACAATGTGACTGGCATGGAACATAAGCTCACAGTTGCCTGGCATTTTACGGCACTGCTTGGGAGCAGCTTTGGTGCAATACTGCCTTTTGGAGCAGGATGGCGCAGCAAAGGCAGATTGGTGCAGCATGGTGCAAATGGTGCAGCACTTCCACCCCCGGTTAGAGAACACAGGGAAATGGTCCCCAGCCCAGCTGCTGTCGAGGTGCAGCACAGGGCCGAGGCAACACTTCACACAGGCTTTTCGATCATCAGTCCTGTCCCAGACCCAGCCTAGGTGTTGTTGGCTTTCCCCATATACGTACTCCTGTGGCGAGGAGAGTACACAGACTACTCACGCACTACCCACAACGAGTCACGAGACTGGTCATTGAAGAGCCCCACTGTCTCTGACCAGCACTGCATTTCAATGGAGGGCAACATTTGGCCAGCTAACTACTACGGTTTCTTGTTTTGCCAACAGAAAACATTACAGAGAGGCTGAAGTTATTCTCGCGTATTTTTATTTGTGGCTACATTGCGTATTTTTTTAATTACCTAACCTTTTATGTTGTCACTTAGCAGAACTTTGGCACTGATGTTTCATAAAACTAAGGAGAAGCAAAAAGACGCGCTGCCCTTTGCAGCTGATTTAGCAGCTACCACGGTGACACTGCGCGCCTCTCAAAAGGGGTTTACTGTTGACTCGTTCTTAATAGCTTTTACATTCCCCAGTTTCGTGGTCACCCAACAACGCACAGCGTATCAAACCTGATACGCTGGGTGTTGAGACTACTTGGGACTGACTACCTGGTGAGAATACTTGGTTACCTACTTGGTGAGACTACCTGGAGACTACTAGTGAGACTAGTGAGACTAGTGAGATTGGTGAATACCTTGTTGTAAAAATATTTTTAGAGCAGTCCGTAAAGCTGTTTTCAAAAAAATAAATTCCGAAACCTGCAATAACACACTTCTGCTGTACATCAGGGGTGGAAGCTGTGGGCTAACGTACGGGATAGCAGAGGACCCCGGCTAGCTTTGCTAGAGAACGCTACGCGCCGTACACTAGCCCTGCGGAATCCGAAGACTCACGCACGGGTTCGGGTACTCACATGCGGTAGACAGGCTCCGGCAATCCAAAGTAAGGCTTTATTGCCTGGCAGATACAGTGCATACACCAGACAACACGACTATCGCTCGCGGGGAGACAGTGGCTCCTGTCGCTCGCTCAAGCCGCTGGGCTCAGACCTCGATATCCGTCATCACGGTCGCGGGAGCAAGGGAGGCATCCCGAGGCGACCGATCAGGGCAGAATCTCTCGGCAGAGTCCGTGGAGCCAACTGGGTTCACCGTCATCGGGGCATTCGGCGTAGGCACAGCCGAGCCAACCGACTCCGACCAAATCGCCCCGTCGACTCCCCGCCGGAGCGCTCGTTCGTCCCGCAGGTCAGCTCGGCGGGGAGAGGAGATCTTCCCCAGGTCGGGGAGAGGGTGGCGCTAAGGAAGGTGACAAACTGGTCCTCCTTCCCTCGCGCCCTCGCGCACACGTTCGCGGCAAGCCGGTTCGGCGCGTCGCGCGGGGTCATGAAGAGGACACGACCTACGTGACGCGCCGGCTACCCAAAATGGCGGCTCCCAGCTCGCGGAAACATGTGCAGGCGAGGCGTAGGGGAACACGGGCCCCCACAATCCCCCCCTCCTCAAGACCGAGCCTGCACCGCTTGGACAACCGCTGCCGAGCAAAAGTACAACACACCCCGAAATTAACAGCACTCGCCCCCGGTCAACAAAGGTCCGCCAAGTTCCTAACAGTTCTCGCATCTCGAAGCAGCACCACACCACACGCACAGTCCACGACACACCTTCAGTCCAGCGCGTCTTGTAGTCACCGGAGGTGGGGCAGTCCAGGAACAGTAGGTCAAGGCAGCAGATGTAAACAGCAGGCGAGAGCGGCAGGTGTAAACCGCAGGCCGAGGCAGCAGGCGGGCCAACGTCTCATCAGACGGGAGGGGCCTCTTAAGCCACTCGTTCGTCCGGCAAGGCCACCAGCTTCCGCCGCAGAGACGGCCGCCATGGTTGTGAGGGCACAAGAAGAGCCAGTCGACACGGGGTCGTGGCCTCGACAGTGTGCAGGCCGGGCCCGCCAGGGACCAGCCCAGAAGAGCAGCTTTTGGAGTGCTCGTGTGCTGCCAGTGAAGCGCCCGTGGCAGGTGCCTTGGAGAGGCGCCAGGTGTGCCTGCTCAGGCGGCCGCATCTCGATCGTCGCTGGACCGCGTCAAGCGGGCTGCGGCCTGGGGACGGGGCCTGGGCTGCCGGGGATGGTAGGCACCAGCAGCTTCCGGAACCGGTGGCGTGTGGTGTGGCTGCGGGCGACATGACCAGACCGGGGGCAAACGCCAGGGGGGATGGGCTGCAGAAACAAGTCGGGAGTGACGGCAAAACAACGCCCAACTTCCCTGCTTCTGCTCTCCGAGTGGGAAAGCGAAACAGTGTGCTCGGGCCAGGCTAGGGCCAAAAAGGGAACCCTAACGCTGGTGCCGCGGTTGGATAACCCGGAATTTCGTGTGCTCAGGGCAGAAGGCCGCCCCGGTATCACACACTACATTCGAGGTTATCAAGCGAAGTCACGGTGTGGCAGAACTTAAAATGTAAGCCTTTGGCCCCACTCGTGACCGTCCGCCCGCGAGTCGCATAAAGAGCTCAAAAACCGCTCTTCGCCGACTGCGCGGGATAACCACCTTGAAGGGGTCAGAGGCCTCCTTTGATGGGATGTATATCAGCAGAAGTTCCCCTTAGGTTGAGCAGAAACGTAACCTACCAGAAAAAAGAACAACCAGAAAACAAACAAAACAAAACAATCAAACAAATAAATAAACGCGCCGGCAGCAATACGAACTGCTTTGCGCTCGGCGCCGACAGCAATACGAGCTGTTAGCGGACGCCACGGCGGCCGCGCCGCCCCCCTCCTCAGACTTTCGGCTCTTCCTGGCCTGTCAATGATTCGGGTTCACAAATATTTGCAACTTGGTGCCGACAGCAATACCAGCTGTTACCGGACACCCGGTGGCCGCGCCACCTCGCTCCATCTCAGAGCACGGCTCTTCCCTGAGCCCAACAAAAACAACAACAAAAAACAATATATCCCTATAATATACAGGCTATTTACAAAACAGATAGTTCTGCTCACCCTTAAGGAACTCTTCGCTGCTGAACGCCGTACCGGAATTGTAGGCAGGGGCTACTGCCGGCATGGGCGGTAAAAGGGGGGGTTGCCCGGGATTCGGCGCGGGGTGGCAGCCGTCCCTTCGGGGCTCCCTTTGTTACGCTGCGCGATGGTAGGGTGCGTGGGGCGCCGCGAGATGCGGTGAGCGCCCGCGCGAGCTCTCGGAAGCGCAAGGCGCGCTCGTCGAGCTACCGTCGCGGCGGCGGCTGCGCGGGTGGGAGACATGGCTTCCCTGCCCGCTCGCGCGGCCTCCGGAGTGCAAAGCGTCTCCGGCAGCGTTGCGTTTTTGCCGCGCGCGCGCGAGATATTCGGAGCGGAGAGCGCTTCCGATACCTCGGCCAGCTTTGCAAACGGGAGCAGGGCTGCATGAACGCCTTGCCTACACCCTCCGTTAGCAATGTCAATCACAATGCCTGTACGAGCCAGAAAATCACGGCCGAGAATTACAGGCACTGTCAGGCCCGGGAGATGTACGAATCTGTGGCGTCGCACTCGTTTCTCCCATCGGACCACCAACCTCGCCGAGCCGCCTGAGTTGGCTTTCCCGCTCGCTAGGTGGAAAGTGATGTCGCAAGCTCGCAATCGAATAGCTCTCCGATGCAAATGAGCGAGGACATCATCGCCGAACAGCGTCGCAGACGCTCCGCTGTCCAGCAACGCCGCAAACTTTCGACCAGCGATCGTAAGGGCGATGAAAGGCGCTCGTGCGTTGGGGCGTTTCACCCTGCACGCCATCGGGATTAGGGGCTCAGGCTCACCACCTAATGTAGCCATAGCCGTCGGCGACGAAGTGCTCACCGACGGCGGCTGGCGTTTCCCGAATCGCGCTGCCTTTCTGGCGCCGGGCAGGGAGCGGTGCACGCGCGGGCATAGTGGCCCGTTGCGCGGCACTTGTAGCAGACGATGCCGCGATGCGACAGCGCAGCCGGAGGCCGCTGTCCGCGCAACGCTGGCGGGTTCCCTTGGCTTGCCACTTGGGCGTAGCGGTTGGGTTCCGAGTGCGCTACTGCTCCCTGACTGTCGCGCTGCGCGTTCGGTCCCCTCGAGCTTTCCACACGGGCGTAGCTGTTGGGTTCCTTATGCGCGTTTTGTCCCCGGCCGTAGCCGTGCCGCGGCATGCCTTGCTGGGCGTCAGAACGCGCCCGCATGGCGTACGAGTACGGGTCGAGCGCGCGCTCCGACACATCGCGCGGCTTTATTTCCGTGCTCTCCGCGTACGCTGCTGTTGCCGCGGCGCGCGGCATGGGCGGTGGGGACGCACCCTGCCATGCGCACCTTGGTTCCAGCGTGGCGTGGGCTGGGGGAGGCGGCGGATAGCTGCGAGCAGCTAGAATATCGGGTTGGATGCGTTTTGCTTCGCTGGCCAGTTCATTGAGGTTGGCAAACTGACTGCCTCGAAGGTACGCTGCAAAAGTTGGGTGGGCTTGTCTCGTCACCCTCTCAACCTTTTCCGCCTCCGACGCCATGGGCTTTGCGAGCAAAAACAACTCCTGCATTGCCCTGACGTATTCGAGCAGAGACTCATCTCGGTGTTGAGTTCGCATCTCTAGCTCGTTCAACATGCGGCGCTCGTAATCTGGGGGCAGGAATTCGCTACGTAAGAGCGCTTCAAATTCTCCCATCGTACGAGCGTCGCGCCCCACCAGCCGGTACCACCGTGCAGCCTGGGCGGTCAGCGATATAGGCAGAACACGTCCTATAATCACGCTGTCGTCCATACCCGACGCCTCCTGATAGCGGTGCAGCGCCTCGAGGTACTCCGTAGCACTCATGCGGTCAGAGTAACCGCCGTACTCGGGTATTCTGAGGCTACCGAGCGAGCTGTTAGGCCTGACGCTCGGTTGTGCGCGCACCGCGTTGATCAGGGCTTGTGCGAGATCGACTGCTGCCGAAGGCAGGGGTGGTTCCTCGCGAGACAACGCTGGCGTAAGGCAGGCGACGTGCGCACTAGCCGTAACCGCTTGCGAGGTCTGCGTGGTGGGGTACGTTCGTGGCGCAAACGCGCCGGCGAACGAGGCGACCGCCGCACCGCTAGAGCCGGGAGGCTCGTACACGGCGGGGTCGGGTGCGCTAGCGCTGCGGCGCAGCTCCTCCTTTGCAAACATATCCGCTGGGTTGCTACGACCAAGGCCCGGAGGGCATGATCTCGTTGCAGCCCGTGGTGACGGCAGGTGGTCGCAAGAAGCGTTCCGCCCGCCGACACCGTGCGGCACGCCGGCAGGAGTGGGATGATAGCTCCCGTGACTCTCCCGCGCGGCGCTTTGGTTGCCTGCTAGGATAGCGCTGCCTGGGCCCCAGAGGGGCCTGGGCGTAGTGGTGGCGGCCAACAGGCGCGGGACTGGGTAATCATCCCTCGCGCTGTCGGAGTGCCTCACGCCGGCAGAAGTGGGATGGCTCCCGTAACTCTCCTGCGCGGCGCGTCGGTTATCGGGGAGATCGGCGCCGCCTCGACAAAGCTCTGGCGTGAGCGCGGTGGTGGGCAGCAGCGGGTCGACAGTGGCGTCCCGCAAGCCGTTACCACAAGCAATCTCGTCCGACAACCAGCCCTCAACTTCGGAATCAAGCAACGAGAAGCGGGGGTGCCGCCCTGTCATCGCAAAAAACCTTGGTTGGGCGCCAATGTGGGCTAACGTACGGGATAGCAGAGGACCCCGGCTAGCTTTGCTAGAGAACGCTACGCGCCGTACACTAGCCCTGCGGAATCCGAAGACTCACGCACGGGTTCGGGTACTCACATGCGGTAGACAGGCTCCGGCAATCCAAAGTAAGGCTTTATTGCCTGGCAGATACAGTGCATACACCAGACAACACGACTATCGCTCGCGGGGAGACAGTGGCTCCTGTCGCTCGCTCAAGCCGCTGGGCTCAGACCTCGATATCCGTCATCACGGTCGCGGGAGCAAGGGAGGCATCCCGAGGCGACCGATCAGGGCAGAATCTCTCGGCAGAGTCCGTGGAGCCAACTGGGTTCACCGTCATCGGGGCATTCGGCGTAGGCACAGCCGAGCCAACCGACTCCGACCAAATCGCCCCGTCGACTCCCCGCCGGAGCGCTCGTTCGTCCCGCAGGTCAGCTCGGCGGGGAGAGGAGATCTTCCCCAGGTCGGGGAGAGGGTGGCGCTAAGGAAGGTGACAAACTGGTCCTCCTTCCCTCGCGCCCTCGCGCACACGTTCGCGGCAAGCCGGTTCGGCGCGTCGCGCGGGGTCATGAAGAGGACACGACCTACGTGACGCGCCGGCTACCCAAAATGGCGGCTCCCAGCTCGCGGAAACATGTGCAGGCGAGGCGTAGGGGAACACGGGCCCCCACAAAGCAGGGTCTAGCTTTTTGGAGCAGGCACGGGAGCAGCAAAAGTCTTATTTTGGAGCAGCTTTGGAGCAGCAAAAATCCCATTTTGGAGCAGGTTTGGAGCAGTTTAGGGGCTATTTCGGAGCACCTTTGGAGCACACTGACTGCTTTAAATAATGCGGCTGAGCGCACTTTTAAGAGCAACTAATCCAAAACTGCATGACAAATAGAATTGGGCAGAATTATTTAGCAGGAGCGCAATAAATCAAATAGGAGCTAGCACCGTGATATTACCCTTTACTCGGGACTGAAATCTGCTTTTTGCCAATTCCTTTAAATGTAGCGATTTTTTGGCTTTTATTTGTACAATAATCAACACTATGTTAGTAACGGTGCCTGCTTTTTTCATTTTTTGGTAAAGTAGTTTCGAGCTAAAACAATCGCGTGCAGTGCGCCGCCCCGCTGCCGCTGTCGCAGCAACCGCGAAATCAGGCGTCGCGAACGTGCCCTACCCGCGCGGCACTCGCCGAGCGCGCAACGTCTCCCATCGATAGGCCCCAACACAAAGACGGGCGCCGTAAAATATGATGCCGTATTCGTAGCAAGCTGCCGCCGCCGCGTCGACCGAGAAGGCAGGCAAAGGCAGGCAGCGAACGAAGACGGCGATTTCACGACGCTCATTTCGTAGTAGACGCGAAGGCGAAAGCGGGCACGGCATCCCATCAAGACGCCCGCTTTCGCGGTCGAGTCGGGCCTCGTCGGCGCGCGAACGAGTACGGCGGCTGTGTGGCGCGCTGCACGCAACTGTTTTAGCTCCACACCACTTCTTTTATTAAAGCAGCGCGAAAAATTCGGCTTCAAAGGAGCTTCTGATGCAAAAGGGCCGTTATTAACAGCCGAGCTGCGGTTACTGGCCGTAAGTTCGGGGTTCGTGCGCGCCGAAAATTCCCACCGAGAAACGCTAACGCGCACGTGTCCCGCAGTTCTCGACCTGACTCGACACCGGAGAGGAAAGTCAGGAAAGTGATAGCGGCCGCCGCAACACTACAGAAGCGTGCGCATGTGCTCAGTATCGTAGAAGAGCCCTTCGCGCGGAAGCTCGCGTCGTCGTACGCATGCGCTCAGTAGCGTACAATAGCCCACGCGCGCAGCGGCTTCGCAGTTCTCGGTTCGTGCAGGTCCCGAAAAATTAGACCAATCACAAAAACTACTGTGCGAAGGGGTCGTTCGCCTTACTTCGAGCAGCTGCAAATTCCAGAGGCCATGACTCAAGTTATAACACTAGATAACTGTTCAAAGTACTTTTACTCATGCTGGTGACAGCCTTCCGGGAAAGCCGTGGCGATAACAACGTTGCGATTAAACTCCACGAGGTAACCACGAGTGCACTAAACTGCCGTGGCTATGGATGCGGCGTGGATGCGGCTGCGTCTATTATGATAGACAGATACGATAGATATACTGTTGCCGTTCCCTTTTAAACGGGTGATCGACGGGAAATCCGGCGCTCCGGAAGCTCCGGAAAGCCAGCGCTCAGTGTTAACCGGATGACGACAAGAATCGGCTAAATTTGGCGTTGTATGGTCTCAATGGACAATAATCGCACAAATTGCCGTTTCTGCGCAGCTTGGCGCAGCAGGGCAAATTGGCGCACAATGGCGCAATTGGCGCAGCAGTTCCACCCCTGTACAGTACATTCAGGCGCAAATTTCGCAATGTGAGAATCCTAGTAAAAAGACGGGGTATAGTTCTACGAGTAGGCAATAGCACACTTCTGTACATTCCGGCTCTAATTTCGCGATGTGAGAAAAGATGTGGTATAGTTCACTGAGCAGGCTGTATGTTCGACTTTAATGCCACAAAAAAACAAGAAAGAAAATTTTGTTTCAAGCAAGAAAACAATTTTTGAAGTTTGCTCTTCACATGTTAGTTGACGTTGCCTCCTATGGCTGCTTCACTGGC
Source organism: Haemaphysalis longicornis (assembly GCF_048455015.1). Lineage (NCBI taxonomy): Eukaryota > Metazoa > Arthropoda > Arachnida > Ixodida > Ixodidae > Haemaphysalis > Haemaphysalis longicornis. The sequence continues at coordinate 143,430,747 of NW_027526203.1, forward strand.
AATTACACCGACACCGCAGTTCATTATGGGCATGCTGAGACCTGTCAGGCTCTTACAGGAGTCCTGCCCTTTACCAAGTGCTGCTGTATCCTCACAATATCAAAAAATTAAATGCTGCCTTTTCTTCAGGTGTCACTTTTATTCACATATAAAAAAGAAGCACGATATCATCGTGCACAGCCATCACAGAATTCTCCACCTAAGGGAGCAGTAGACGTATTCCCGCCTTAGTGAAATTTTACGCGCATGAAATTTGATGGGAATGAAGCCTCGTGCTTCCCTTTACCACCGCATCGCATGGACGTCGGATGGCACTGACACAATAATGAGCCAGCGGTTTAGCACATCATATTATCTAACAGGTGTCATATTTACAGCGCTACCACAGAGTGTAGGCATGCGATGCAAGAAAATGTGAACATAACGCAAGAAAAAAATTCCAAGTCCCGTTTCTCGCAGCTGTCACTACCCGAATCTTTATTCGAATCTCTCCATTCTCCGAAACAGCAGAGGAGACAGGAGACCTATATAACAGAATATGGTCCTGCTATGATCGGCATAAAAAATACAACCGACAATAATTGCAATGCAAAGATTAATGCACTCAAAAGTACTATATCAAAAGCACAGGGGAATTGGAGGCTGTTCTGCTCAGCTCCACACCGCACACTCAACTCACAGCAGTGAAGACGGCCGAAGCCATTGTTACTACATCTATTTCAGTCGTAAAGCTCCGCCTGAGAGTGGCGCGCGAACGTGTCGCCTGTTCGTTTCTGCCCGCGTGGTGGCGCTCTTGCCACGGTCGGCCCGATAGGCGGGCTCAGCGGACGCTTCGTTATGCAGCACTCCCCGGCAAACAGAGGAAACAGATTGTTTTCAAGTTGGCTGCGCCAGAATTTCAGGTTTTAATCTCATGGAGCATGTTCGGAATGTATATTTTTACATGCTTTAACCTATCTAAATTTGATGTTAGACGGAAAACTGCAATGACAGTTGCTCACAACACATACAGCGCAGCGTAGCACCAGCAGTGCTCACTCGCGCGATTTCAAATGGATAGGGATTGGGTTCAACTTGGCTGGCTTGGTGAACCAGGCCTGTGCCTCATGTAAAGATGGCAAGCCACACTGTTGTCGGCACCAAACAATGGCATCAATCTACGAGATTGTTTCTGTTTATGGGTGGTGGTGCGGGACATTTTCGGTAAAACTAAGCGCCCTGTACGTATGAAAAGTTAGATGGCTGGTGGTATGCTTACATAATCGTAAAATAAATGTTCAAGCCCAGCCCCACCCAGTCAAAATTTCGTTGAAGCGAAAAAGAGCCACACAGATGGTTCGGTGTGGTGAGGACTTTGATGCATTGACTTCTATGGCTACCTGACAGGGAATTGGAAATATTTCGTAGAAGCAGAGTTCGTTGTATTGGGGTTTGACTGTACCATGTCAACAGACAATAAAAAAATCGTGACCATCTGCTATGAATCAAGCAAACAACTACAGCTTTGCTTTCTGGTTCATTGTTTTTCCAGTTTCCTAAGGAACTGAGAGCCATCGCAACACTGCTACCTTAATATAGGGCCCTAAACTGCTACAACAAGTGAACTTATGAATTACAGACAAGTCATAGCTACTGATAAAAACGTTGCATGTATGAAATCACTCAGGATAGGTGCAATTAGATGTCTTTTGTTCACGCAAAACTGCCCCGTATTGAACCCAACAAAACGTGCCTATAAATGGCTGCTTCTGTATTTATTATTCCGTGTTTTTCACTCGCAAATTGTGGGGCAGCTGCCCTTAAACACTCTGTGCGCGGTGATATTGCACTTCAATCATGAATAAAAGTGACACCTGTGGCCGAATTCTGTAAAACGACGGCAGCCATTTTGAAGTGATGCTCAAAAGGATGCACAGAGCAAGCGTTGCTTTGGGTGTCGCCTTGGACCCTGGAGCAGTTGCAGAGCCGGGGCTTGAGCTGTGTGTTTTCCACAGTTCCTCAGCCGCACACAGGATCCCCGAACTGTGGAACACATGCGTTTGCACGCCATTATCACGTGGTTTCAAAGTTACGGCCATCGTTTCGAGATTTGGCCACAGCAGAAAAGGTAGCAGTTTCATTTTTTTCATGCTGTAATGCTACAGCAGCACTTGGTAAAGGATTGACTGTGGGGTTCAACGTGCCGAAGCTACACCTGGGCCATGAGACGCGCTGTAGTACAGGGCTCCAAATTAATTTTGGCCACCTGGGGATCCTTAAAGGAGCACCGACACCAATTTTCGGCATTAATATTATTGCACAGTTCGCTTCCTTCACTCAACAGAATACCCTGGCTGAAATATGAGCGGCCTGGGACGCGAAGAACATAGTTCAATTGGATCTCATTTATCGCGCCGACAGAGCAGTGCGTGGAGCGGCACTCAGCAAATGGACATCAGCATGACATCACTCCAGGAGAGGAAAAAGAAGTGTCGCAACAGCGCTCGTCAAAAACTCGCGACGTCACTTCACGCGCGCGGCCCCGCGAGCGGCGAGCGGGCGCAACACCCTCTCAAGCAGGCGCCGGTCATGTCCGGTCAAAGCGGTGAGGTCAGGCCGGGATTCTCTCATATGCGCCTTGCGGGATGAAAGCGCGGGAATTTGACACAAACGATTTTCAGGCCGTTCAATGTAATTAGCTATCCCGCGCTGAAGTATGTGAAGTGCTGTTTCAGGTTGGCCAGACCATTAAGCATCGACAAAAGCAATAAAAGTGTAACATAAAATTTTCGTGTACGTGCTCCTTTAATGTGCACTGAAATGTCGACACACGGGCGTTTTCGCTTTCTGCCTCCATCTGAGAAGCAGGCACCGCGACCGGTGCCTGAGAAGCAGGCACCGCAACTGTGCTCAGCACTGAGCACAGTACCTCAGCCACTAAGCCACCATGGCGGGTACGGGGTAAAGGGCTGGACTCCTTTTAGAGCCTGACCGCTCACTGAGTGCCCATAACGAATTGTGGTATTGGTGTAGTTGGCAGTAAACCAGCCATAAGAGGTAACGTACAGCAAACGCATGAGAACCAAACTTCAAAAAACCTTTTCTCGTTCAAAACAAAGTTTCCGCCTGGATGTATGGCAAAAGTGCATTTTTGCAGATGTTGGAATTTATTTTCTGGAAACGACTCACTTGACCGCTCTAAAAACATTTTTATAACAAACTCTTTTTGGTTCACACCTTTTTGCGGAATATATTTTTTAAAATTGTTGAGATTACACCATTTTAGCTGAATTGTTGGCAAAAACAAGGGTAAAATAGTTTAATTAATGCATTTGATTTGAATTGCCCAGAGACCAGGAAACACATGTGCCACGACCAGAGTTTCGTCTTTCCATCTTGTCCAGAATGTCTCGTGGATAACTTATTTTTTTTCGCGTGCAATATTACAACCAGGGCTTTTCGGGAATGTGGTAATAAACAATGAATTTCTTCATAAAAATTGGAGAGGGTCAAGTGCCAGACCTGGGATGTTGGGCGTGGAATGACCCAGGGCTGTTCCCAAAGCACACCACCTTGAATTGCAAGCCCCCCCCCCCCCCTCCTTCCAAAAATTAACTGCAGGTAAAATACTTAAAGTTGGCCTCCGAAAGAAGATTGCTGGCCATTTCCTTGTTCCACTACCCCTCTAACCCCCAGGTCAAAAGTTCCGACCAGACACTCTGCTCTCCCTCGGCAAAGTTTGCTGGGGGTGTACACCCAGCCTCCCCCAGACGTCCCCCCCTGTGCACCCACCGCTGCGCTCGGTGGGCGTCTGGCACTTGGGGCACGGCTTGGTGGTGGACAGGACGGTCAGGCGGCTGGCCTCTTCCCACGAGCTGCTCTGGGCCCCAAAGGGCGCCAGGCCAAACGCTGGCCCCTGGGACAGAGAGAGACGACACGGTTGCCCCCCTCCGCCAGTGGCACGACTGTGCACCCTCCGAGGGGCAAACGCACTCGGCCTGTGCCCCTCCAGTCCACAAGGCTATCGCTACTCACTAACTACTTGGGGGCCCCATGTTGATGTTGCTTTCACTCGTCGACTGGGACACATCTCAGAACATGCAGTGCTCTTTCCCGAGGAAGACTCCCCAATGTGAAGCAGGGGGCCCCATCTTCAGTGCCAAGGGACCTGGGGCTGGGAGAGCTGCGGACTGCCCGATTCCCGCACAAGTGCCCTGCCTGACTGCCAGCTGAAGCTAGGTTGCCACACGAGCGTACACTGCGCTGCCTCCTCAAGGCAAGTTCAGGCGTGCCGGAGTGGCACTAGCATGTGGGAAGGAAGAACACTCCTTCCTCGTTATTTCCCGACTCAGCTAGCTGCACTCAATCCAGCAAGGGTGCCCCACTGAGCTACCTACTCCAGGGTACACTCGGAAACTCTCTGCTGGTGCCACTCATTTAATTTTAAGCCTGCTTTGTTTGGTTGTTTGGCAACAGCTTCAGCCCTTTTCGAACTGCCGGGCACTGTCGAATTAAGCATACCCGAGACAAGCTTAAGCATATGCATCCATACCGAAAATTACTCGGGTCACTTAACTTTGCTTATGTGCTTTGAAGGCAAAAAAAGCCTGGCGATACTTATTGACGGTACTTGACGACTGATTGATTGTGGGGTTTTAGACACCAAACCTACATCGGGGCTATGAGGCGCAGGGTTCTGGACTAATTTTGGCCACCTGGGGACCTTTAATGTGTGACGAAATCTCGACACACACACGTTTTTGCTTGTTGCCTCTGTCAGAAAAGCGGCCACCATGGCTGGGATCGAACCTGTGTCCTTGGGCTCAGCAGCACAACGCCTTAGCCACTGAGCCACTGCGGGGGTAGCTACATTGTACTTGCATCTCTTTCTTCACTTTCGTTTTTTTTTTCCAGCGTGAATTACTTCGATTGGTTTCTTTTCTGCCCCTATACCGTTTATGCACAGTCTGCAACTTGAAAATCAGATGAATGTGATAGTGCGTTGCCTCTGGTATTGGGGTTTCACATCCAATAGAGCGTGCCATATTTAACGAGGGGGTGGGGGGAGAGCCTTATAGTAGGGTAAGTACGCCCTTGCCCTCTTAATTTGCCCACCATCTTTACTGCCACACCCTTCACCATGCTTTAGAAAAAGCTGTTTCACCTTTTCACACACAGAATGCATGCACTGAAGCTTGCAGAGACGAGTGGCCAGTCCTGTGTTCCCAGTAGAGCAATGAGTGGTGGTGAAGCTAGCTGGTAATGTGAGCTCCCAAGAGCAAGTGTCCCCAAATAGGTATCCTTCTAGGACACGCTGCTGCACCAACATTCTGGCAAGCGCTACTCGAAAGGTTCCCCACTTTTTGGCCCAGCCAGCTTTCTTGAGAGGCTGGATGGAAAAGTGCTCACTTTATATAACCACTGTTCTGTTCAGTCCCTCAAGAACTTATGGCAGGAAACATTGTGCAGGAATTAGGTGCGCGTTTTTGAGAAGGCTGAAAAGCTAATTTACAATATGGTTACCACTGCAGTCTCTACAGAAATGTGGAGAAAGAAGTTGGCTTTCTACATATTACCTACACTATATTACTATACCTTTTTGTGTCAATATATTTTTAGTCACATGAACTGCCTTGTTTTGCATTAATCTACTTTGAGATTATTAATCACTACTACTGCATCACATTTTTTTTTTCGTCTCTTTGTATGCTACGTACAATTTTGAACTCATTCCAGTGCGTGATGCCTCATGTGACACTACAGAAAAGAGAACCTGCCCACAGGTGCGAAAGCTTGCTTCCAAGTGATAAAGTGCAAGTTAACACGCTGAGGAACTTCTAGAGTGACGTCACAATAACTTTTTTCATTATCCAAAGTGATTTCACTCGTACACTACATGAGCTCAGATGTGCTGATGAGGGTGCACAAATGGCAAGACACATCTTGCCATTTCCTTTCTGGGATTACATTATAAATCTCAAGTTTGGGCGGACACTGGGCACCACTATTCATCCGCTCGCTCTGCATCATTTTGATTTTGCATCCCCTCTGCTATAGTGAACCAGAATGATCTAGTGGTGCGAACGGCGATGAATGGGCGTGCTCTTCTGAGTAGAAAACACCAGGTGGCGCTACTGCGCCCTCCTCCAGAGACACCGCCGTTGCTGCAGCCGCGCAGCCGGCAGTGGCTATCACTGTCGTTTTCACGTAAGGGAGTAATTAAACTTTATCAAAGAAAGCTTCTCATCTCTCCTATCCCCGTACCTTGCTAGGCACTAATCGAGTTTGCTTGGTGTCGTCTGCTAGCTGCACAGACGATACAAGCGGATATGTTTTATGTTTTGCCGGCAGGCAACGGTCATGTTTATCTTTACGAGCAGGTTTACCTTTTTTGCACTTGCTGCGATTAAAGTCGCGGTGTTAACCTGCGTGTGGCTTTCCCTTTACAGAAGTATTCAAGCGTCAGTTAGCACCCATGAGTGAACGATGGCCGCAAATTTTTGCATTTAGGCTGCCTAATCTATTCATATTTTTCGCATTCCAAATTTTTGACGACTCTAGAGTCACTTGCAGGGTGTGCATTACAGTGCCAGGCGAATGAGTGATACAAGGAAGGCGACGTTCAGTGTCAGTGGTGCCAGCATGTGCAATACATCTTCAAACGGGCTAGCCTAATGGCCCCTTCGCACGCCGGACTGGCGTCAGCTTCTTGCAGCACACTGTTTGATGCAGCAAGCGAGTCTAGCTATAACAGAGCTTCCGCACAGCACACAGCGAAAGAATCTTCGTGCAGACAGTTTGTCTTAAGGGGGGACGTGGCTTTCAAAATCAACTTTTTTATTTCTTTGTGGATTTTGATGAAAATTGGCACAGCAACTGGAAATGCTTCTGTGATAACACTATAAAAATTTCAAAGTAATATTTTGAAAACTTTTTTATGTATGAAATTTTCTTTTTGTTCCGCTTGTACCGAGCTTGAGCGGCTTATAAAACATGATAGATAACTTGTTCGAAGTGCTTTGCATTCCCAAATGAATGGACGAGGTCGTGACAGTTTTAGAATTTTTTTTTTACAACACAATGTTTTTTAGTTTTCATTTTTTTAGAGGTTAATGTGCAACAGGCATGTCAACTGTGAATGATTATTTGAATAAAAAATCACAAAAAAACAAATCTGGAAAACCAAAAGTGTCACGACCTGAACAGTTCATCAAGGAATGTAATGCAAGAAACGGAATCAAAATAGACCCAGCGGTCATGAAGAAATCCCTGGTACAAGCGACACAGGTGGCAAAAAAAACTGTTTTGAGAAAACGGCTTCCGAAGTTGCAACATAGGTTTCACATATCAGAAGTCGTCACGGTTGTAGCCTTTCATGTCCTTTTGAACATGGGGCTTCTGGAAGGCCTTGCCTTGAAATTGGAGTGCCTTTTACAGCCTTTCTCTTTCCAGAAAACATCATTTTCAGCTCCTCCGTGAAGAGTACATACCCCCCTTTGCAAACCAAACGGAGGGGAGATGGGTTTCAATGGGCTTTCAATGCAAAGTAGGTTAGTTGGTTGGCTGTATCGCACTGGACAACCTCCTTTTGCAGTGTTGTCACCATGGCAACAAGTTAAGCATTTTTTTTACTTAAATTTGAACATTTTTGGCTTTTTTTATGTTTTATCTTGCCTGGCACAGCAACTTAGTACTCATGTGCAGGTGTTCAGTGCCAAAAGTTTGCATACCATAAAGATGAAAATGAGCTACTTTGAAGCTTGGTAGAGTATTCTGCATAACTCCCAACTTCAATGCAAGAGCATATTTTTTTACTACTTTTGACATTCAAGGCATCCAATATTTCTCGCAGCACAGCCAGTATGCCCTGAGCAATGGTATCAATAATTTCCCTAAAAAAATCACTGTTAAATGCTGCCACAGTAACGTCAAATTTTTAACGCAGAGAGCATATTTTTATTCCTATATTACTAACTCAAACCTGTTTGCATGAAAATTACATTACAAGTGCACGGGAAACGTTGCGCAAGAAAGGCGATATGGCTCGCGCGCATCGCAGCGCACGCTTACCGCGACATATCGAACTTTGATTATACCTGATATGGCTGGTCAGGTCGCTTTTAAGATTAAATCTAACGTCGCAGGCATTAATTACAACTACTGGCGTTCAATCGTAACCGGTTGCCCAGTCATGTGATGCTCCAATGCGCGTCGGCTATGCCGTGCGCGCCGCAGCGTTTGACGCGTCGACCGTTTCTTTCTCAAGGCTAGCGAGCCCACAGTCAAAACACAGCAATAACTAAGCGTGTAAACATCGCAAATCCGACTAAAAGTTCACTTCACGAACCGCTATCGCAAGCGCGCACACCGCGTCACCCTCCGGGGTCTGGCGACGGTAGAGTCACGCGCACCACGAAGCGTTCGATGACCTCCGCCTTTCAAGCCACACAACTTCCCGTAATCCGGCTCGTTATCTCTGGCATTCCCATCGCGATAACGTCCGTGTTGAATACCACAGATTGAACAGAAACTCGGCCGAGGGCAGCGGCGAAAATGAACTCAATCCGCTCGCTACGCAGGTCAGGCGGCCGCCATCTTGCGTTGCGCCCGCAACATCCAATCAGGAGGGTCTTTGTTCTGTGCCCCGACCGGGGACCAATAGCGCTTCAGCATCTACCGTATTTCTAGTTTCGTTTGTGCGTCATTTCTTTTCTGCCGTTTGTGCGTTTGTGAATGAACGAAGATAAAAGAGACGAGCAGAACCGGAAAGACGATCGCTCGGCCGATCTAACCATATCAAAATGGCCGCGCCCGGTGGCACCGTTGCGGAGATAGAGCGCTCCGAAAATTGCCGTTTTTTCGCCCTTTTGCGCTGATAGTTTGTCACCGCGCCTGACAAAAGTATTTTTTTATGCCACTTTGCGACGCTTTTCAGCGTAAAAACTTTGCAGACGCACAGAATAGGAAACATAGAAGCCGAATATGTGGGTTTCAAAAAAACGATGTTTTGGTCATTTTTCCGAAGTTGAAAGCCGCGTCCCCCCTTAACGAGGGCATAACAGCACGGATATCCTGCGAAGAATTTCAAGCGTTGACGCTCTTCGCATCGGTCACGTGGTAGCGAAAAGAAAGCTTGAATCGTTGTCACAATTTGTCCTTGCACTAGAGCTTTGAAGGAAGCTGCACTCCTTGAAGAAGGCTAATTGTGGGGAGTTAAAATTTCGTAGAACCTGCAATAATTCATTTGGTGAGTGCTCCGGTGAGAGAAAAACATCTTTGTGTGGCTGGCACACCTCATATATCCTACTTGGCACTTGCGCTTTGTCGTGGCTTCTTCCTTACTGCCGAAACTTTTGTTGCTGCCGCCCTTTTTTCTTTTTGGCTTGTGTATCTCAGGACAGAAGACGCAAGTCCGGCAGGATACGCAGGGAGCCAGTGATGGCTTCCCGTGTGCAAGTCACACCTCAGAGCCCTTTAATACGTGGATGCAATCCTGCAATATGCATTCGGGCTCAAAGTGGCGCTCCCAGACGGCTGAGGAATTGTCCAGTCTTACGGCAGACTTTGTTCCCACCTCTTGCGAAGTTCATCATCCAGGGGCGTGGCAAACAAAGAGACCTCGGGATTACCTGGATAACCACTGTGACAACCCGCAGCAAAGCAATGGGTGTCTGTTCTTTGCTTTGGCATCGCAGCTACCTGACCTGTCTCACCTCTAATTGATAGCACTCACGAGAAAGGTTTTTCCGATGATTCCACACCTCTTTCTGCTGTAGAGGAACATTGCAAAAATGTAGGACAGGCAGGAAATGCAAGAACTTGGCCCCACACAGCCAGAGGGTGTCTGACACGTGCCCGCAACACATCGAACACCCGCTCATATCGTTTGCACGGCTAGCAAACGATACCGAACAACTCGATTTACAGCCATTGCCCAATGACTCAAACAGGCCGGATAAGCTACAAAACGTTCCTAGAAAGGTACAGGGATAACAAAGGTGACCATCTCTCTTCGATAAAGGTGAATTACTGCACCAGATCAAACAACAACAGCGGAAACAACTGCTGAGCGCCTCAAGCAATGGCGTATTCACGAGTGTCGCCCCTGGCGGCGGCAGATGTGTTTTGCTTCAGCCGGTATGCTGCAAAGCGCTCCTGTTCACGCCAATAGATCAGTCTAGCTCACTACGCCCTCTACTGTGAAGCTCTGTGCTTCTGGTGATCCTATGGTACGCTCTGTGGCAGCACATGAACAGCATAGACACCGTCGCAGCCAGCCAGGCAGAACCCAAGCAGCACACTGACCGACTGCTGCTCTTCCCTGGCACTGCAAGGCCCCAAGTGGTGTCCCTGGAGGCACCGCCGGCAGAAGACAAACTGCAAGACCAAAGGGGGCACTCGTCAATCACCACATTTACTCGAACCTAATGCACACCTAATTTTTGCGACAGAAAAGCAAAGCAGTTTCCTTCTTCTCAGAACAAGCCATTTATGGGTGCACGAACTTCAACATTTATTCCACTAGGACAGCTCTTGTCACCCTCCGGTCACAACACACACTATATTAGACCACCTATACTGACTGCCCTCCAAACTCAGGCCGCAAAGAGTTGAAAAATATATAAAAAAAAAATTTCAGTAACACCATTTCCCTGTGGAAGGCTGTGCACTGCAGGGTCCTAGGTATGTAGGTTTGCCAATCTTTCTCTTTCATAGGGGCAAAGTATGGAAAAGCATTGGCTTGCTATCTAAAAAAGGGCCCTTGCTATCTCCTAGTGTTTCCTTCTAATATTTTTTGGAACAAGAAGCACTCGCAAGGCACCGCGAAGCCCCTCACACCGGCTGCACATGACCTTTGCTACTTCCAGAGAACTCTCGTGCACCCCACATTTTTTTCTTTTGCGGGCATGTGTGCATATACTTCGCAGGCAGTAAGTGCCTTCACACTGCATGATGAGATAAGCCTCGACTGGATTTTCTTTGGTTACGCTGGCATTCCCACCAGCTACGCAAACTTACTTTGACGCTTTGCAGGCCCAAACATGCAATTACGGTTGCCGTGTAATGTAGAAAGTGATAAACAACCGCTAGCATTGTTCCGGCTCGTACTCGATTCAAATGTACATGCGATTTTGGGACGTATTTAACAGGGAAAAAGAGGGATGCGTAAGAATAGAGTAAATACGGCATTTGCTCACTTTGGCAGGCTTCCTTGAATTAACCAACATACAAAATAACCAACATACAAAGTAAGCAGTATGCATAGAATTTGCAGACAGGCTTGGAGGAGAGCCAAAATTCAAGGAAGAGCGGCAAGGCTAGGAAAACTGAGCGCAAGGCAGCTCAACTACCGCAGGCACAGTTCCTTTTGCTTCTTCTTTTTTATTTGCATTTATTTTTTGTGGGACATGCATGAGCTTGATGCTCAGGAGCTCCACCGCTGAAATACACCCACATGAGGCGGCCTCTGGCTCCTCCTGTGTGGTGATCCCGTGCAGTCTGCGAAGAGCCGTTTTGAGTTATATAGACCTTATGCAAAAACTGGTGCCCTCTTGCGGGAACCGCGTGCGCTTCTGCCATGTTGGGGGATAGCCCAGGGTTAGCGACGCGCACGTTGGCATTTATCGTTGTCCAAGATCCCCAAATACTGCCGTGTAACTTGCTGTGCACAAAGCTGATACGAGGACGACCACGGAAATAGCGTACACATCTTTTTTTTTTTATTTCTCAACGGAAGCATGACTCGAGCCCTGCGTGAAGTCGCTTGCGGGTGTCGACTTCCCTTCGCGCAGTAATAATACAGCTAAATCGCATGCATAGTCACGAAACGAATAATATGTGCAGGACTAAAAAGGTCCCAAAGTGAGCTATTTTCTAGCCCTGTATTTGCGGCGGAGCACTCCTCCCTGCTGGTAGTTAAGGCGCACTGCATCGGTCCCCTCGTACTTTATCGTGAGGGTAGAGTTTCGAGTGTGCCGTTTGTGCTTTGAGCGCCCGCGTTTTTTTAAATTTATTTATTCCGGACATTCGGTAGGCTTTTATGGAAGTACTACGCATTCTTTTGTTTGCCAAACGTTACAGGAAATAAGGGATCCGCGAGAGTTGCAACCTTCACGTAGCGCCATGAGTAGTGCAAGTAACGTACGTAGTAATTCCATGTATCGGTCATTCACCGCTCGTCGCCTGCTGTTCGACCGTAGCCTATTTTTCCAAGATCAAATTTTTCGCACGTAATTTTTTAAGCGCTAGTGTGCACCCAGTTTTGTTGTCCACGGCGCAAGCAAAGGGCGCTCAGCGGTCGCCGCGAGGCACGCGCTCACGAGCGCTTGACATTTTCTCGCTATTTAAGGTTTTCGCAGTTTCTTTTTTATTATTGCTAAAGCCTTTCCCTGTGCTGGGGACGCTCAACGGTCGCCGCGAAGCATGCGCTCATCAGCGCTCGACAATTTATTGGCCATGTTTAACGCGTTACACGCCACACATGTTACGCGCTACACATTACGGCCAGCTACAACAGCTCCACTGTTAAAAAATGCCAGGTATGCAATTTATTTTGTAAAGTGTTTTTTTTTTTTTCTTTTGCAGGTTTCCTCTGCGTCCCAGAAGATCCTTAGCGTATAGCTATATCGCGAGTGCCTTCCTCCCCCATTTCAACCTCAGGACAGCCCGCAAGTTTCGAAGCGTTTCAGGAATGACCTCCTGAGAAACCCGCAGGATCCGAACCAACACGGATGAACTTTAAATGTTTTCACTCTCAAAGCCAAAAAAAAAAGGAGAAGAAACACGACAGCCTCCCGCAGCTTCCCTGCCGGTGCCTCCCTGACTGCTTTTTCGATGCATAATGCGTATTTACGAAGTCGCCGGCAAATGTGGCCAACAGAGAAAGGTCCACAGATCACTCGTTGCTCATTTCGCTGCGCTTAAATCTGAATATAAAAGGATCGCCAAGCCGAGAAAGCCCCTCACACGCTCCGTACCAAGCAATCCCGCAACCACCATCCCCCAACATGGCGTTGCGTGCTCGTTTCGTTTTTCTTCCGGTAGATGGCGGCACTTTTGCATAAGGTCTATCAGTCACACGTGGGGCCCAAAACTTCTTTGAAGCTCTGCCACTCTGCGATCTGGCCAGGCGTACCCTCCTCTTTGCCCGCACATGCCGAGTGTGCCAAAGTATGAGCCCAGGGGCAAAGCCCCAGGCAGTGGCATGAAAAGAAGTTCTCCCTCCTCAGATGTCGTGCGCGCATACACTGGTGGCAGTCTTGTGCTCCGGGCACACAAAACTCTGAGGCAGTTATTCACCCACTGCGCCAGTAACCTGGTTTCCTTTGGGCACCAGCCCGTCTCCGGCACCCGGTTTCACTTTCCGCCCATGAAAGCAGCGAAAGAACAGTTTGATGTCATTCTTTTCTTTACTATTGTTCTCGACTTTGCAGCGCACCCCCTGGCATCTCAGCCTGGTCTCGTGGCTGCAGCTCAAGCCCACGTGCCCCGTTCCTGCCACCGCTTATTCCAGTCACAGCTGAGTCACAACTAGAAGCCTCAACTCACGCCACGTGATCTCTTTAGGAGCGAACTGGAGGCAGCTACATGAGAGGGAAGACTAGGCGCCTCAACCACTCAGTGGTGGAGGCCCCGACAACCAATCCTGCTTTCATGGCAGCCGTCATTACAGTGCTGTGCCCAACGACCTCCTGGCTCACGGTGGCCACCCTGTGGAATGAGGCATTGGCCAGCCTGCTGCCCTGGCCTGCTGATCCCTGCCGCTGAGCTGCCCAGCCTTACGGTAACTACGGCAACATGCTGTGGCAACAGTGTGTGGTGGACTGTACGTGTGCGAGGTGTGGCGCTTCTTCAACAGGAGGCCTGCTCATACGTTTCACTGACCGAGGATCAGTGCTGTCAACTTTGCTGAGAGTTTCTGCTCTGCTCTGCAGCAGTCATCTGAACAGTCAGGGCTCAGTCCTGAGGAGAGGGATGCTTGGAATTCCTTGGCCCTCATGCCTTGTTTGCACGCATTCTTCCGGCCTGGCCTAGTCTGAAGTGGGGGGTAAGGGCTTCTTGGCCACTGGCAAGGTCTAATACCATGTGACTGGTCTCCTATTTGGCACCTTCTCTCACGGAGGAACCGCTTTCCACCAAGCCAAGTTTGAATGCACACACCGCTTTTGTGGGGGCTTTGCTAATCATCACAGAGACCTCATCCTCGTGTCCACAGGGATACGATGTCAAGTTGAGCCCGCATATAACTTAGCAGTCAAATGCAGTGCTTTACACCCAGTGTGACCAACAGCTGTACAAATCTTTGGTACATTGCCTGCATCTACTGGCAATAAAGCCATAGCTTTGTTACTGGACCGCTCAAATCCACCTACATAGCAGGAGCAATTGAACCAATTCATGAGTCTTTGTATTCTGCTACGCAGCCACTACAGCCTCAGAGTTCTTGCCCTGGCATCGCAGCTAGCCCAGGTACCCCCCCCCCCGAGATCCTGAAAGGGTTACAGCACCGACACCAGGCCACCTCAGATCAAGGCAATGTTTGGACGCATTGATTTTATTCGGCATCAGACGCCCTCCTCCGATGGCCATGGAAGATGTCCAGAACAAGCAGTGAAGACAAAAGAAGTCTCCTCAGTCGCCATCCCCCGACTTTGTTCATTCATTAACCGTCGCTCCGCCAACAACCAGCCTTTCTCCTCGGCAGGAACAGGGATGCCAAATGAAGACTGTTCTTATTTAGAAGTGCCTTAGGAGGCGCCCAATGCTGGCAGCTTGTACCCATCAACCACTACCACCAGCACTGTCATCCACCATAGCTTCTCAGTGCCCACTATTCTCGTGTACGCACTTATCGCACATTTTAGTCCCACTGTGCTGCTCCTTGGCATACCAAACTCCACAGTCGTCTGATGAGTGTCGCCAATCTGAGACACACGGAACTGCTTTTCCACCCAGACCAGAATTACACACCGTAAGGAAATCAAGTATTCACTCTTCCCAGCACACCAGGAACCGTTCACATAACGTCATCTCCATTCCAAGGCACAGCCCATTTCGGTGCATGAAACACGTGGTCCAACCGCTGCTTGCTTTCAAACCTGTGATTTCTGCCAGTGGCCTGAGCATGGTTCTGTATCAGCGTGAGGAACACCGCACATCCTTCACTCACGAGCCTTTTGACAGATTCCAAAGCTTCTTTCTCCGCAGAAAAAAAAACTTGCCTTGTTTTGGCCACTGAAATGTGTGGCAATCCTTTCTTGCAGTCCAAAGCTTGTCTGTGAGACCGCTGACTGAAAGCTACCGGTACCGAAGAAACGAAGGGCACATAACACTTGCTCCTCGACGTTGAGCCCGCGCGTCCGCCGACCAAGTTCGTCCCGGAGCTCATCGCACAGCCACTGCACGGTCCTCTTTGAGAGGCGGAAACGCTGGCGGAATGCTTCTCGGGGCACATCAAACGCCTCTGCATTGCTTCTCGACCCTTGTTCCATCGGCGAGCCAACAAGGCGATAATCGGCGCATTCATGACTGCTTCCAAAAACCGTCTGTTTGAAATTCAAATCGCCTGTTCGAAGAAGCCACGGTCAAACGCAGTAGGTCCGCCGCGCTTGCGTTACGTCACGTCCGGTTGTTTGCTTTTAGCCAATCAGGGCTCGCTCAAAAGGGACACTTTTGAAAGGGACACAAAAGGGACAAAACACGAGAATACCACCCCAGGTTTTTACGTCCTGAGGAGCTACAAAGGAGCGGAATTGAGGGATGGAGTTGGAACGGAATGGATGTCACCGCTGGCACTCAGATCGATACATACCCAATCTCGTCGTTCCCTGCGAGGACTGCCCCCGTGAGAAGAACGGATTCGAGGATAGGGAAGCATCTCACCCCGCATCCCAGGTCGCAGGTGACCCTGTTGCAGTCCTGCTCCGGCAGCAGGCCCTGGCCACAGCCGGGCCGCGGGCACAGCACCCCGCCAGCCTTCAGCACCCACTCCTCAGCCGCAAAGCGCTGGTAGCGCAGGTACTGCAAGGACAATCCCCGCACCCCAGCTCAGTCAGACAAAGAGCGGCCGCGTCTCTACTCAGCCAGGATCTCCGTTCCCAAGAAGGACGCTTGTGTACCAAGAGTGCAGAGGTCTGACCCTTCAGCAAAGCCACACTACCCTTTCTGCCCTCATTGCCCACTTCAAGGCCAGCTGCATTGAGATTCCCACTCGACCAAATGTATTTCAAACGTGCGGTACGTACTAACCAACTAGGACACGAGTGTTAGCCACTGCACCTGCCGGTAGTTGGCGTAAACAGCCACGAAGTGCATGTGACATGCCGGCCGGCTGGTTGCTTTATCCTCTGGCCAGCCAGGCAGCTGGAGCTCTGGCCGGAGGATGGAGCTCTGGTCGAGCTCTGCTGTGAGCGCTCCCCCCCTTTGCTGCCACATGCTTGCATGTAGAGCTTGCGTGCAGGTTTGCTCCTGAGCTGACGGCCGGCCCGCCACTCGCTTGCCAGCTGCAACGCCACTTCAGCCTGGCTGTAATGGCCGCTCTCCCCAGATTCTCGGTTTCAAAATCACTCATTTTGGCTGGTCGCTCGCGGCGTGCATACGCGTATTTCAGCAGCCATCTTTTTCATCTCGCAGACTGTTTAGGAAGACTACACAAAACAAAAATACAGTTTTCAAGGGGTCAAAACTTTCACTGCAGTTGGCCTTTAATGAGAGCACTGAAAAGCACGCTACAGAGACCACAGCCTCCCATCAAACAATGCCCCCAGAGCACTCACAACCTGCACAGTGTTCCGATGAGGCAACCAGCTACAGAATGGACACACGTTTGTGAGGGTGCATTGCCACCGTTGTGCACTGAGCCCATTACCTCTGACCCTTTCAAAGGCTTGCCGCAAAAAGTTGACCACCTAGGACAGCACGTTTTTCCCCCACAAATAAATGTTTAGCCCACATGGATGCATATCAAGATGCATATCAAGATGCATACAAGTGGATATTCTTGCAAACATAAATTTAAAACTATTTATAAATGAGAAACACGTAAACAATTTCCAAATTTAAAATTTTTCTGGCTACTTCAAAACAATTTGAAAAGAAAACAACCCAAAATGGCGCGCACGGTGCACATCATTTTTGGGGCCACAGGGGTTACCGCTGCAGCAATGTACACCTGATAACCTCAGGGGCATGACATGAGTAGCCCTGTTCCTGAGAACAGCCCAAAATTTGGAGACGTCAACGAATCGGAACAATGAGAAAAAAAAAACCTTGCGTAAGGGGAGGAGACGCTGGTCTTAATATGAACTTATTAATTGGTCTATGATAATAAAAATCACTGTGCACACGTGTTTCGTCTTCCTCATTTCAAATATGTAATTAGTTTTCAAGTGGCGCAATTATTTTGAGTTATAAAGAAAATACTGCAGCCTAATTAAGTGATTTCTCACCAGCCATTACGGAGCTTTTTATTCAAATTTTTAAAAAATAAATAGTATGGATGTGCCCCATCGGACCTGCCATGCATGCGGATGCAATTTACATTCCTGTTAAGATAGTTCTTCGGATAAAATTAGTCTAATTATGCCAAGCACAGATTTCAGAAAACTTAATGAGCTCATATTAGACTCATACATTTATTTGAGGCACATTGAGCCAATTAAAATAGCATCAGCATGCAGTTCATTTCATCCCAAATTCAACGGTGAAATGTTTATAGAAATCCTTTGAGAAAAAAAAAAAAAACTGAAAACGTCTGTAAGGTTAGGCACGTATGCAAAAAAAAAAAAAAAAAAGAAAGTTGGCCAAAATCTTGAAAGTTGGGCAAAAATATGAATTTTTTAAAATCGCCATTTTCAGAGTACAGCTATTTTTCTGGAGGTCAGCCAAATATCTACAGACCCTGGAGTACGTATTTGAGCCATAATATCAATTTATGGCACTGACAACCGTTAAAATCGGGTAAGATTCGACGCGAAAATATTTCTCAACGTCTCGCCGCTCGGGTTCTACATGCACTGTGGCATCCATCTTGGCCTCATTCGAAAGTGTCTTTTCGTTTTCAATTCCCTACCAGAACCGCTTCATTTCTTCCATTGGGTTCGAGTAAAACTGGAGTAGAATAAAGACAGAATGCGCTGCATCATTGGCTCCTGAATGCATGTGACCGCAGGGCGCAATCTGATTGGCTGAGCATCGTGGGTCGTCTGCTCAGCACTCTCATCACAGTGCAGCGGCTCATGTACTCACTCATGCAAGGACCGGCAAAAGCCCCGCACGGCGTAAAGCTGAAGTAAATATGTCTTGATAACCGAAAGGAAGAATGAGCTGCATTAGAAAGCGCCCAGAATACGCTTTTCTGCGTGTCTGGCGGCAAATTATCGCGAGAACTGCGCCCAAGACCGAGGTAGGCTTAGCGCACCAGCGGGCTGCCGAGACGATAGCGTAAGCGCTATGATTACGCCTGAGCGTGCACAAGGCGTGTCTATCTTTAGATCAGCAGCAAATAGAAAGAAAACAAATGATAAAGTGGAGGATGCCGCTCACTGATGGCACAAAGCAAGCAATTCATTCTGTAATCAATGATACCATCGCGATATGGTGTCTGTGTGACAGGCGCAAGCGAGAGGCTGCACAGGTCAGCTATTACAGCTCCTAGGTGGCGTTACAATGGATGAGGGGAGCTAGCGCTAGCGCCGATACGCTGCCATCGAAAGTACAAAGTGCAGGTGGCTGGCATTGTGTTTCTTCTGAAATCACCTTTGATAGGCAGAAATTTAATGTGTGTCCTTAAAAATAGAGCTGCAAATAAATACGATCTTCAAGACCCCTCAAAAAAATGCTTTCTGAAGATTCTCCAAAGCAAACCCTATTGTGTAGGCAAAACTGAAAGGAACCTAACAAAGCTCACCTGATCAGGGCCCAGCAGACAGAAGTGGTGGCTCTCCTCGATCAGCGAGTTGCTGCAGTTCACTGAAACAACGGTGCAAAGTTAGGTGCCGCACATCGACGGGCTTCCAGTTGGCTTCCCCGCACAACACTACCGCTGTGCCAGAAAGCCTGGCCTCCTTGGAACTTTTACGCCACGACTGCACAGTGGAAATGGAAAAAAATTGTTTGTATAGCAAAAAAATTTCAAGTGAGTGAAAAAAAACAAAAATCTAGAGAGCAGATTTCTACCAAAGCTGGGCGAGGAGTTCAACACTAGTTAAGCATAGAACCAGGAGGCACAGCAGACTTGAGTCGCGCAGCACAGGTGCCCCAAGCCTTTGACACCTAAGGTTTTCTTTTGCTGTTTGCAAACCCAAAGCAGTTCATAAAAATTACTCGCATACTTTACGCAGCCCCATCTTTGCACCCTGTGCCCACGAGAGATAAGCTTGGGAAAGCTGAGCAAGGTGAGAAGGATGGCCAGGCTCGAGTGGAAAGGGAACATGCACACGCCTGCGGCTGGCAGAAAAACCGACCGAGAGTCTGGGAACAAGAGTTTCCAAGACCTAAACAAATCCCCCCCTCCCCACTGAAAGATGAACAGCCAAAGTGAAGGTGTTTTACTGTTTGTATTTGCGTCGGTCCATGCACTACACTCTACGGCTTTTTCCACGTGCATCACTTTGGACAGGCTCGCGAAATCTCAGCACGACCTGGGCACCTGCCTTCCGATGGCCAATGTTCTTATCAATGCACAGATAACAAATACACACACCTAGTTAACACTCCACATAGCTACAAACCAATCACAGTTCATTCTCACATTCCATTGGTCTTCACTTCAGTAGCAGAGGTGGTTCAAAACTAGACAAACTAAAGCAGTGTAGATTTTTGTTTTGAGCAGTACCTTTGAAGAAATGAAACATGCTTCTGCTGAATATGAAGCCAGTGAATTTTGGATATGCTGTTTTGAGGCTGCTCCACGACTGTTTCTGTTACGGGGCAGCCACCTGTGCAAGGAGGTCGCCAGTGGTGTCGTGTGCAGAGACAAAGCATCGGACGCTGTCGATGCTCCGCACCACCTCAGAAAACGTGGGAACCGGCACGGCAGTGTCGCTCACCCTCCTTGCCCGAAATAACATTTGTGTCAGCATGAGCTTTTGTGACAGTTTGATCTAAAGGAGACCCCTTTGCAGGCAGCAGCACTGGCGTCGGCAGCAATGCACTCAGCCTCAAATGGTGAATCATCGGCCACAAGGCTGCGATCCCCAATCGAAGCTGCTTCATCGCGGATTGCGAAGGCACACAGTCACTCAAAGCCATTATGCGTGAACGAGCCCCAGATCGTACTCTAAGACACTGCACGCCACAAGCTGCCGACATAATGCCCAGTGTCCAGTGACGCAGCCCTCAAATGACGGTTTCCGTACTTTATGGCCACCAGCTGCAGTTCGACCGGGAGATAGTGGCAGCCTTGCTTTATGCACTCCCCAAAACCAACATGCAGTGGCTGGAGCCGGTTTGTGCAGTTCAGCGCAAAGAACACTGCCTGGCAGTTTCATCGACCTGAGGTGTCTGATGGCTGGCACATTGCACTGTCTACAGAATGTCCCTCCCTCTGGTAGCCATTTTTTTCATTTTTTCCATTCAGCCACCGCAGAAACATCGAAAAAATGGCAGTCGTCATCTAAGCCTTCCCCTCCGTGCTGTAGCAGCATGCCAGCACCTTGAGACTTGTGAAGCCTCTTGCCGGCCAAATTTTTCCTTAATGGGGCAGAGAAGTGCTCCCACTCGCTCCTTGCTCCTCTCGCATCCATGGCACCAATCACCTCAGACAGTAATGAGTGCCTTTCAGGCTGCATATTACCGAATTTACTCACGTAATGAACCCCCCCCCCCACACACACTTTCCTTCTTGAGAATTTACTTTCTTGTCACTTTGCATAAAAAATGCAACAGGAATGTGTTTTTAGTCTTGGCATGGTTGCTGATGCCGTCGACGATCACAGTAACTTGATATCACGCCACAGGACGCGCAGAAATGCTAAAAACACAATCTAACCAAAAAAAAAAAAAAAATCTCAACAGTAGCCAGAGACGTGAGCGCAAATGCTGTGGCTCAGAATTTAAAAATAGCACTAGGGTGCCCCGAAGCATGCACGTCTCCGCCGCACAGGGTGGAAACACAAACGCTGGTGCCCGCATTTCAGGTCACTCGCTTGCTGCCGCAGCAAGTAACTGTAGCGAGGCCGCGGTATAATTTTCACCGCAACGCGGTTTACTCGCAAAGTTAAGATTATCTTATCTATTTCGTGACGCTGGGTCTTGTGGGAAACGAAAACAACTATGCATTAAGCACTTTGACTCAACAGCGGCAGCATGGGACCGTTCAAAGGGTGCCCCACCCTGTGCGGTGGCGCTGCATCAAGGCACCCTAAACTTTACGCTTGCTGAGCACAATCTGCTGAACACAAAACAAACCTACTTTTGTATAGCGCCATGACAGCGCTGCGGCGTGCGAACAAAGCACCAAACATACTCCGCACACCTTCCCTGCTCTGTGCTGTTCCGCCTTCTGCGACTTTGCCATTACGCTCCATGGTTTTGTTCAGCTGTATTCCGACCTTTTTTTGTGCTCCTGGTGAGCGGCATATGATGGGCCAGTACATGAGCTACACAGCTGGTTTTAAACTGAAGGTGGTGGAGCATGCGTTTGAAGCACATGGAAACCGCACAGCAGGGGCGGCACTTCAGTGTTGACGCAGAGCGTGTACACTACTGGCCAGAACAAAAGGTTTGGGCAATGAACAGGGATTGCCGTTTGTTTCGTAAGCCCCAAAAAAAGGGAAGTTCTCCTACGTGGGAAAAGAAGTTTTGGAGTGCCTCCATGGCACAGAAGATGATATGCTGTGGGCCGACAACAAATGTAAAGCCGCAAGTGACTTCAGTGAGCTCCGTGGCGAGCAGCAGGATGATGCGAGTAGCGGGCTACTAGCATGTTGTGAATAAAAACGAAATTTCATTACATAAGTTTTTTTACTAGAAAGTAAGGTTTTGACAGTGCTTCTCTTAGCATCTTTAGTGTATCAAATTTCAACTTTTAAAAATCTGCTGCAACTTTTTGCCACATAATGAACCCTCCTCCCAAATTCATGCCAAACTTTCTGAAAAAAAAAAAAAAAAAGGTGGGTTCATTAAGCCAGTAAATACGACATACCAAATTCCGTCCCATTTGTGCTAAAAAAATCCAAGAGCAGGTACTCCTTGCTCAGCTGTGGATGTGACCATCTCACTCGCCAACGGTCAACATAAACTATGGAGCACTTGCACCACAAGAGGGGGGGCCGTACATAACTCCATGGCAGATTTTTAACTCTTTCGTTACCGCGGGAAATTGACCAATTTTGAGGGGTCTAACAAAATATTTTTTTTGTGCTATACATATTGGTTAGGCACACATTGCAGTGACATAAAATGCAGATTGTTCCACGCGCTTTCTAACGACACCAGTTTTAATATTGTGTTTTTAAATAATGATTGCGAAAAAAATTATCGAATTCGAAATTTTTGTCCACGAGTCGAAGAAAATAAGAAAAAAGTAAGTTGTGTATAATAAACTGCCAGTAGTAGAAAAAATTTAGAATATACATTTTGTAGGTAGACATTTCAAAAACCCATCCTAGAAAAAAAATTGAGTTGCGCAGTACAATTTGTCAGATATAAAAGAAAATGTTAGCCCGCGTGGTGCCCGGGCCATGTGGTGAAGCCCAACCACTATTTCAAAGTTTGCTATTTTGGATGGTTTTCTAGAAGAAATCTGGTGGTTTGACATTATTAACGGCCCAAATTAGCCTCCACGTGATGTAAAAACACCTTGTCAATGATTATGACCGGCACAATATTGAAGGCAAGCAAGCAATGTGAAAAAATCCGCTTGGAGTTGAGAACCAAACTCTTTGGTGGATACTTGTTGACGTTCTGATGATCACGTATCAGTCAGAACTTTCATTTGCGGTTTATTATCATGTTCTGACTCACTATGGTAGCCCTGCTTGCAGGAATAAGGTACGATTAGCTAGAATCATGCCCAGCAAGCTTTCACCAAGCCGCCGTCGCGCTGTGAAGCGAGTTCAGCACTACGAGCCTACTACATTGCAGTGCCACCTAACAATTTCGAAGAGAAACAAATACAAGGTTGTTGGTGACTTTGTCAGAATAGACAGTACTACTAAGAAGCGACACTAGACCTCCGGAAATACCCTCGTATGAAACCGAAACTGGCCGGTTAACAGCTGGCGGTGTTCAAGGCCAATTGGAAGCGTTCTCCTCGTCTGAACTCATACCCGACGACTTGGTGTTATCGTTTGACTTTCAGCGGAAGCTCTTATCGCAGAAGCAAGGCGTAGATAAAGTGAAAGCGCGAGCGGCATGCTTGTTTTGAGGAGCAGTATTGGGCAACGGAGGCGCCATGGCAAATGAGCTTGTAGTTGGGTAACTGCGTAGTAGCGCCAAATATGAATTTTGCAATGCAAAAACGAAACCGAAACTGCTGGAAACTGGTTGAAAATGGCAGGCACACTTGCTAGACATGCGGGGGACCATCACAAATAAGCGTTGGGAGAATACAGCTGCCCTTTGTGTGAACCAAAGATCATTAGTGAATAGCTGGGGCCATTTTCAAGTAATTATCACCCCTTAACGCTGTCGGATTACAAAGCTGACCGCATTATTTAGTATTTGACTTGCCAGGAGCCTTTTGACAAAAAAATATTATGGTAATGCAGCCTAACCACGATCTGCATCCTTTTTTCTTAAGTGCAGCAGCCACGCCCCCTTCCTCAAAAACACATGCACCTCAGCTCACAAAAAACGCCGTCAAAAATCTCAATGTCGCCGGAGCGGGAAAATTTAAACTGATTCTAAAAGGGCAGTGCCTAGACTAACCACTGGCCGCATTAGGTGTACGAGAAACGAATACAACATGTTGAAATAGCAAATATAAATCATCGATCACCGGTGATCGATTTGAATAGGCGTGGTAACGAAAGAGTTAAAAGGTCTACCCAACCTTTTGATGTGCCAAAGCCTTCCAATACCCAGACGCAATGCTTTTTCCTTTTAAAACGGTGCTGTCACCTTTTGCCAGCAGCATGCCAGGCCCGCCCGGCGGTGCAAAGGTTAGCGAACGAGAAAGCAATAAGCACTGAAGGTTGTGGAGTAAAACATGGTATAAAATTTGTAGAGTGCAATAAAGACTTTGTTTACAGTACCCGACTGGCCGTTGCCTTAACGTTCACCTTCGCGAACATCAACGCTCGTTGGAAGGGGCACCGTGTTCGAATTTAGCCATGCATTGCATGGGCCGTCCTAAGCCGCCACATTGTTGA
This sequence comes from Haemaphysalis longicornis, assembly GCF_048455015.1. Taxonomy (NCBI): domain Eukaryota; kingdom Metazoa; phylum Arthropoda; class Arachnida; order Ixodida; family Ixodidae; genus Haemaphysalis; species Haemaphysalis longicornis. The sequence continues at coordinate 143,455,040 of NW_027526203.1, forward strand.
CAAACACAAAAAGCGGGCAGCAAGAGAGGTTACTGAAGCTTTCCGTATCGAGAAAGAAGGAAACACGTGCGTCAGCCTACTGTCCGTCTTGCTATCAGACGCCGAGTTTGCTTTTTTTGGATAAAGGCTGATGGAGTGTTCTGCGCCGTTTTTTCGGGGTTTGTGCACATGTGGGGTGATTGTATGCACTGCTTTGTTTGTTGATTCGCCGCGATGTTTCCTGGTGATAGATCGTAAAGATTGTGATGACAGTGACTGATTGCGCGTATATATGTATGCGTGTACACGATTAAACTTTTCAGTTGCTAGTACTGCTGCGCCCTGTGTTCTTTCCTGTCCAAGTTTTGCTTACGCTTTACCCATCATGAAATGTGACCAGCAGGCCACTAGGTGCTGGTTTATTTGAGGGGGGGCCCGTCAGCAGGTTTGAAGAGTCTGGCCCAATGTTTTGTGCCTTGCATGTGTACTCCGTGTGCTCAAAATTTCCTTAGCTCACGACACTGATACGTGACTTTTCGTGCTGTTGTTTAGGAAAACGCAATTATTGCACTTTGTCAAGATAGCAATAAGAATAAAAGAAGCAAGAATATTAAATGAATGAAATGGTAACTGCCTTCACTACTTGACTACTCAATCCTTAGAAGCCTACTTGTGTCAGTTGTTGAGCTTAAGTTTGCACCGAGCTCAGCCTAAATTTCTTTCAGTACGGGTGACTGAAGCTTGCCTGAGGAGCTGTAAATTTCAGTTATATTCACGATGACAAGGTTTTTGCTTCGAATCAACAATACTCGCTTTGACTTGAAACTATAAAACCAAATTCTTACTTTCTCTGCATTTGCTTCCAATTTCTTTGTATTTGCTATTTGCACAGGCCTTCATAAAACCGGAGTACAAAACCCCAAAACTGTAACTAGTTCACCCTCAAGTTATGGTTAAGGCACATAGTTGGACAAGTTGGTAGCCTGATACGACACACACGACTCTATTACAGAATGGCGAACACACCAAGGAGACGAAATCCTTCTTCTGTCCTCCGTCTGCTTTTGGTAGTATTTTGAAATCTGTATCAGAAACTTGACTTCGCTACCAGTGAAGGAGTTGTCGCCGAACGGTTTAAGATATCCGCTTCAGAACCCCTGGGGCCCTGGTTCCATGCACAGCTTCAGCACGCTTGTTTTGCAAACCTATTCCAAGAGCGAAATGGCGGAAGAGGAATGCATGCAGGCTAACCTGAGCCACAACAGCGGCACAAGTAGAAGCCGGCCACAGGGGAGACTTAAAAAAACATCCACTGTGGCCACTGCACAACCCGAGGCAAGAGCAACAAGGGAGGGCGGACACTCACGGGGGCAGGGCAGCGTGGAGCCCAGAGCCTCGTCGAGCACAAAGCCCCGCTCGTCCAGCCGGCTGCGGCAGTAGGCACGGAAGCAGTCCAGGCAGATGACGTGCGCGCACTTGAACACCAGCACCACGCGGCTGCGCCAGACATTAAGAGCACGTCACACCCTCCATCAAAAGGGAGAAGGGGAAATGCAGGACACGACGACAACAACATGGGTAAGACAGCAAGTACGGCCACTATACTAAGCAACAACGATCGCACCACCTCGCTGGGACCGCGCAGAAAACAGTGCCGCGGAACCCCGATGATACGTCCCTCGGTCTTACAAGAACCTATTTCTTACGACGGACCGCCGCTGTCCTGGCCAACTCCCCATAGAAACAATGCATTAACCCTTTGAGGGTCACAGGCGTACATGTACGGCATCGGCAAACACTTTCAAAATGAACAATGACGTACATGCACGGCATTGCTTGTATCTTTAAAAAGCGCGCCTTTTTCGCCAACTTCTCTTGCTTGGCATGTGCTGTCACACTTCGGAAATACGTCAAATTTTTGTCTTGCGCCGATGGCTCTTCTTTTTATTTTTTTTTTATGATTTACTTCAGCGGCACACCGGCTATCATTTGCGCATCCGGTAACGAGGGGGCACACTGGGTATCACCCACCGGGCGCCTCTCGCTTCTTGCGCCTGCCACAGACCAAGGTCGCCTGCGAAACTGATGAGGCTCTTTTCTCCTTTTTTTTTGTGTTTTTTTTTTACAGGAGCGGTGCGCCGTCTATCGCTCGCGCATCTGGCCGTGTGCGCGTGCAGCGGCTGGTTTTGGTATCGTCCTCCGGGCGCTTCCCGCTTTTTGCGCCCGCGAAACTGATGTCTATCTGATTTCGATTCACTCAAAAGGTGCCGGCTTGCTACTCTCATTTTTATTAAGAATTTTTCTTGTGTTACTCATGAATAAACCACATGTATGTAACAACACAAACGATTTTTTTGTCACTTTATGGTCACCCTAAAAAATTTCGATAATTTTTTCTCGAAATATAGATTCATCCGAAGAATTTAAATCAGCAATAACAGAAATCGACCCTGGGGGGGAGGTCGCATTTGGCAAAAAAATTCGACCCTCAAAGGGTTAACTAAGAAGTGAGAGAAAACATTGCACGGCAATAACGCCATTTCCAAGTGCCGTTTTACAAGGCCCATCTCAGCTTGCTCACTACTCAGTGTGAAGTGTCTGACCTTTTACATCACAGGTGTGACCCGCCTTTCCTACCACATCCTTCGAGCAGCTCGAGTTCCTACTTGCCCTTGCCTCCTCTCTCCTTCTGAATTTCGCCTTTAGTGGGTGTTGCATTCTGGAATCGGTGCATGCAGATGGCATTGAGCTAGTAGCTCTCTAGAGAGCTGGCTTCCTTTCATGCATCACTGATGCCGCATGACTTACTGCCAGGATGTTATATTATGTGTGCGGTAATGTATAGTTTATGCTGCACTTTGGTTTCTTTTTCAATGCTGCTGTTTTGCAATTTTCGTATGATCACTGTAACATGTCATCCAACGTGTTTTTTGTGTGCATTTATTGTGCTGCAGTTATGTCATGATTTCTTTTTCTCTATTTTTCTATGTACCCCCTTCCCCTCTACAATGCACAAGCACTTGATGGTATGTGAGAGAGAGAAATAAATAAATAAATAAACAAGCAAACAAACAAACAAACAAACGAATAAGCAAAGCAAAGCAAAGCAAAAAGGACTTTACTCCAAGGGCCCCACCAGTGTCCACAAAATGGCAAGCACAAGGCGAGAGTGAAGTTGGCTCTGAAAGAGGGAGACCCAAAAGCAGTGAGGGGCTGGGCTGAGCGGAGCAGAGAGGAAGCAGGCAACACCATGCTGCCAAGCCGCTCGGTACCATTTGGCTGCCTGTAGTACACACAAGGTGGGATGCATATAGTTGCACGTCCTATATTTCACACCACATCACTTCTACAGAAAGCGGGATGCAGGCACACATCACTTCTACGCAAGGTGCAGTGCTTTGCAAAATCAGGGTACCACAGTGGTACAGTCAAATACATTTACAGTGTGTTGCACGATGTGCGAGGAGTGTGATACACCTTATAGTAGCTCAATAAGAAGAACCTGCCTATATACAGCAAAGTTCTGCTCCGAACATAGTACAGTCGAACCCTGCAATAGCAAATCCACACGGGAAAGCAAAAAAATTTGCTTCTGTGGCAATTTCGTTGCCGCGAGAATGAAACGTAAAAGAAAAATCGGCCACAAACTGAAAATTTATTTCTGAAAGTCTGTACATGTATATTACTTTGCGAACCTTACCTTGGAACAACTTTACAATCAGAACTCAGCTCTCATACAAGAAGTGGTTTGTTGCTAGTCGTGCGTGCCTAAGAACGACGGTGTCGTGTCACATCCAAAACATCTCGCGGGTGCACCTTCTCCACACGTTTTTCTCCTTGGCCCTCGGCACCGCGTATATCCGAGCATGCAAGCGAAGTTGGCTGCCACAGAACTAGACAGGTGTCAGCACTGGTGCTGTCTAAAAGTGCTTCCCTCCAATGCGGCTAAAGAAAACCAGGACCCCAGAAGAGAGCCACGGGTTCGCAGCCAAGCAGAAGGAGAAACTCCCATTTCAAAAACAGCCAAGCGTCAGCAGCCAGTTGCACCCTGGAGCAGGCAACATGTGAACACCAAGGAACTGGCCGGGTTCACACTGCTTCACGGACAACGATTCAACACTCAAGGGCCAGTGTCAAGGACGCACAGCAACTTCTAAGCGCTGTTTTGCCTGCAAGCTGCACTTAAAGAATTGTTCTAGAAAATGATCTTGGGCACGAATCTCTGCAGCTTTTTTTTTTTTTTTTTTTTTTCTCAACCTTGTCCTCGGACCCCTTCACCAGCCCAAGTCCCGCTTGGAAGAATTGACCCAGCTGGTAGCAGCTGCCAGGCCTACTGCTGCACAGCTGGCTGCCGCCACAGCGCCGGCGCATAACAGACACCCAGCTGCTACCACGCTATTAGAATGCAACAGCACCACATCCACCTCCGCACACACAGCTACGGAAAACGCAATGGAACTTGACACTCTTCCCAGACACACAATTCAACCACCCAGCCCCTGGTAGAAAATTGTAAACGAGCGCCGTAGTCTCAAAAAAGGAGCACCCACGTTTAAACTTCATGAGCCCTGGGGCCTCTCCAAGAAGCACACCGGTGCCTCAACTCTCTGGTACAGACTATAACGCCGTTTATCGACCTCACAAACAGCTTTGTGTAGCTGCTGCGGTGACTGGCAAATAATTCAAAGCATACAACACACAAGCACGATCCTGGACCACGCACTTAACGCCTAAACCGGGGTGGAACCGGGTACATGGGTTCGGGATCAGTCCTGGGCACAGGCAAAACTGCCTTTTGGACCAGGTTTGGAGCAGCCGGAAAGGTTGTCTGGCAGGGGGCTGGCACAAGCCGCTGCCTGAGACACAAACGAAAGCGTGCCTAACCATAAGAAGCCGCACAACAAAACTTCTCCCTCTGCAATACCTACCCACCTGCATAAGCAACAGCGTTTCAAGAAACACCTCCCCAGACCTCATGTTCACCTATAACATCAATGATGCCAGGTGGTTGCCTGGAAGAAACCTTGGGCAGCGACCAATACATCATTCAACTCCACACACCTCACCGCAAAAAAAACAGTAGTAAATTGACATGGCCCGACTAACTGATTGGAAAAAATTCCAGGAAAACTCCCCCGCCGACCCCACCGACAATCTAGAAGAATGGTCCACCCAGCTACTTCGCACCAAAGAATTAGTGATAACTCAAGATAATCCAAACACTGATGCCCATCTTCTCCACCTTCAGGAAGGCCAAAATGAACTCCTTAATTAAGCAACGGAAAAAATGCAACGCCGTCAGCAGCAAATTTGCATCGCCAAACTTGCACTCATGGCAGAAACCAACGTGCACCGATGAAGTCAACAAAACGGGCCCCAATTCTGCAATACACTCCAGGGAGCACTGGGAACCCATCCCACCAGGCCCCTGCTCCGCTCCCTTATGGAAACAAAAGAATCCAAATCAACTACGGGTGCATTAACTAAAACGTCTTGCACACAACCACCCAGGCACTGAGCAAGACCTCATACAAGAACTACAGTCAAACCCGGTTATATCGAACTCTCAAAAAAACACCTATCAGTTCGATATATGGGGACAATTCGATACAGGCGTGCTACGGAATTGGCCGTCATAAAAGTGCACACCATTTATAAAAAAACTTTATTGATGAAACTGCCTTACTTTCCCATGAAATAGTCCTGTACCTTCTTCTGCTTGAACAACCTGCACTTCTCCACACTGTTTAAAGGGTCGGAGCAGCTGAGGCTGCAACCTTTCACATTCGCGAAGCGCCGGATTAGTGCTACTGCACCAATCACCTCAGGGGTTGTGATCGAAAAATCGTTGCTTTCCTCGTTTCACCCACTTTCGCTTGCACTTGGTAAGATGTCAGCAATGCAGTGTTACAAAGTGCTTATGCGACACAATTAAATCCAAAGTGAAATGGAGAAGGCGTAAGTGCCTGCAGCCTTACAGCTAAGCAAAAGCCAACTTCCACAGCCACTCATAGCCTTCATGAAACCAAAACCACAAACGCATTGAAACCGAAAACACGATACTTCAACCAAGTTTTCAGGCACAGGGCATCCTGGCGGTCGTATTTTGCGACTCAATTTGGGCTCTGCGGTGCAGGACAGCACTGACACGAGTTTGGCGCAATAGGGACGGTTCGGCGCAGGACGGTGCAGGTAAACAAGTTTGGCACTCAATGGTGCCGCAAATGGTGCAGCTCTTCCAGCCCTGCCCTACCATATAAACATCTTGGATGAACTAATGGTTGTCTGTCCTGCAGACAAACAGCACGCAAGATTTCGACCCGAAATAAAAAGATAAGCAAGCTATCACCTCGAGACTGAATGAGCAGATGCACTAAGGGAGACGATACAAGGGCTAGGTGCCTGCTGGCAAACAATGTGTACCTGCAATGGAGCTTTCCTCTCTTCCCCAAGGGCAGCAAGCTTCGGCTTCAAGGTGCAGATCCGAGCCACGGAACAAGAATATAGATAGGAGGCGAAACAGCTCACTGCAGCGGGTGCGCGACCAGATATGGTCACAATGACTACAAGGCTTTGTAGCTGCGATGGCGAAGGAGAGCGTAGCGGCACTTGATGGACAAAATTTGTTCATGATGCGCACAGTGGTGCCACTGATGAACGGTGATTTGGAGCAATTTTTGTATCAGCAAATTATTAATTTTGGAGCAATTTGGAGCACCTAAATGCCAGTTTTGGAGCACCTTGGAGAAACTAAACATCAACTGCTAGATGTGTCCAAAGCATCTCTCAACACTAAAGATTGACCAGTATCGTCCAGTAATTGATGTGTAGGTCGTCATGGAATGCGCTTCAATGTGCTTTTCCCACATGCGATTACAAATGGATGGCACACTCAAGAATAATGGTCTTCTTGTCGCTACTGGGGGAAGTCTTTTTCAAGGAGTCACTGAAAACGCTTCATAGTTGGCAGGCTCGAACATGCATTAAAAATAGCTTTCACAGTCAGCTCTCCCAATAGCCCAAGAATAGCGAAATAGCCAATAATGAAAAGTTCTACAACCACAAGAAAAAGTAGCCATACTTGGCTCTTTATAGCCCGACCTGTCATTCCTGTGGCAATGAGATTTTTTTTCCCACTTATTTCGAAACAGTCGCTAGAAGTCGGCAGAAGTTTGATGCAATTAAATCCCCAAGTATCCACGCAATAGCAAAAATGCAACAAAACATAATTTGCAAGGTATTTAGTTCCTTTCTGGTGTGGATAAAAGACAACATGCAACACGTAATGAATATTGAAATGCTTCGACAAACCTGCCTAGCAAAAAAAAAAACAACGCGCCTCTTTTCTAGTTTATTAATTGTTGAGGCAAGCCCTCGTGTTTTACTTTTTCATTTTATTAGATGCAGGCGCTTGCTATCAGTCCCCGTGCGCATTTCCAAGCTAGCTGGAAATGTGCACGAGAAATGCGCATGGAGCACTTTTGCATGCAATTCGTGCGCGTCGGCGTTGCGCGTGCGATTTTTTCACGCCCACACGCGGCAGTTTCTACCACGCTCAGAAAATGACGCGCGTCGCGCGCGGCAGTGGGAGGAGCCTGGCGACTAGCGCCAATGGGGAGGCGCGTGCCTCATGGCGGCGGTTTTGAAGCGCTCGAGACAGCCCGGTCACGGCCGGCTGGCTCCGTCGGCGGTTTTTAGGCTTACTACCCCCGCAGGTATTGCATGGACGTTTTCACTAGCGACGCGGATGATGTTTTATAGTACCGATTTCGCCCACATTAGAGAGTTATAGCAGATCGGAAAAACGGTTCCGGTACAGTACACTGTAGCCGCTACGGGACCGTACCGAAAAGGCTCGTTTTTAGAGTTATAGCAGACCGTAACTACCGACCATGCTACCGTGACTGGGAGCGACTTGTGTTGTACGTCGTTTGGCAATTTTTCGTGAGTCTGTGGCGCTTCCTGTGCTGAAATATTAGTTTTCAGTTCTCAAAAGCGCTAAAGACAGTATTAGAAAAAAAAATAATAAAACATCTAACGCCCCTACGGAGATTCGAACTGCGACTGCGTGAACATGGAGCGGCATTTTAACTCTACCCCATTTCAATAGATGGCGCCAGTAGGTCAAGCTCAGTACATACGGCTGACTGTGTCTAGTTTTTCGTTGTATTTGAGAGTCCCTTGCACTGATACCGCCTGTTCCTCACTCGCCGATTTGTAGACGGGCCCAAGCAACTTCATGCGCGCCTTGAGCGGTGTTTTAGAGAGCGCTTAAAAGTGGTCGCTCGAGCTCCCCACACCACTTCGCGGCCGAAGCCGCCGCCATGTTGCCACGCCGCGCGCAGAGTGCGGGTGCTTACGCGGCGCGTTTTCGCAAGCAGAAAACACTCCATGAGGTTCATGCTTTAGAGAGACTGGCTGTTTTTCACGGCCCGCTTCACTTGCGGCGGTCCCCTCCGCGAGCCCAACAAGCGAAGCGAGAGCTTGCAGCCGACCGCGTCACGCATGCCGTGAAACGGCGCTCCCGCTGGCTCTCGGAGCGGAGAGGGCCGGCAATAAACACCACCTAAAACTACCTATTGTTTATAGCAGGAATTATTATAAACTACAACAAGAAGGGAAGTTTTTAACCGCGGTACGCCAGCGCTGCAATGACTTGCTAGACGAAAACACTGTATCGGCGGTACAGTGACGGCGCCAACCAAACTCACCGCGGAAAATACGATTACGGGTGCGAGGGAGTTATCAACCCGATTTAGTTATATAGTACATGTCTAGAGACCACTGCGAAGTAGTGCTTGTAACAGGGTGCACGCGATTGGCGCGATACAAATTTTGGCGCACTTTTGGCGCACTTGCTTGCAAAATCGTGGTTTTTTATCAGGATGGCGCAGGATACCTCATTTGGCGCAAATTGGCGCATTTGGCGCAGGAGTGGCAGCACTGTGCGCAGTGAAATACCGACCGCAGCAGTTGCCGTCCCGTGACAGATGCTGTTCACATTAACCTAGGCCCAGCACTCGTGACGTTACCTGGCCACCCTATCAAGCGCCGTTTCCCCCTCCAGTCTCGCTCTTGCTCCGCGACCCAAGCGCAATGAGGTGAAGAAAGAAGCAGTGCTTGCACGACCCCCTCCTTACCTGGTCTCGAGGCAGGCCAGGCAGGGCACCTTGAGGAAGTTGTAGCGGATGAGGGGCAGCACGATGGGCGGCTGGTCCCCGTGGGGGCTGCCCTGGGTGCCCGTGCACTTGAAGAAGAAGCGCGCCGGCTGCACCCTCCGGCACGCCTGGCAGCGGCCCAGCAGGGGCCCCACACTCAGCACGTCCGCCCAGCAGCTCGGCTCCTGCGCACACGGTACACCGCTCTGGTGGGGCCCCGACAGGCAGAGCCCCGCCAACAGGACAGGGGTGCACGTGTGCCGACGCTTTCCACCCATAGCCACACCTTCGAGGATTCAGTCAAAGTACCCAGGTGCAGCGGAGAAGTGGAAGGGGCAGGCGCAAGGGTCAACCAACGTACGTACGAAACTTGCCATTTCTTTAAGCCTACTGTGCCATGACATTCAACTTGTTTCATGTCTTTAGTTTCACGCACAACTAGTTTACCCTCCACTGTATACTGCTTATAGCCAGAAGTGCACTGGGAGACATCGACACAACCACTGCGAGTATTTCAACTGTCAGAAAGTTGTTGCCTCTGGTAGCAGCAGTTGTGAAGAAGCGTTGCCAGACTTTTCAAATTATTCTCTCAGTGAATGGCTGGTGCACCAGAAGTAAACTCTACCCGTTGCCATGGTGGAAGGCAGCCCAATACTTGGAATTGGGGAAAAAAGCAAATCTGCCCATGCCACATTGCTTTCTTCCCACACTTCCCAACCAGCAGTGACAACCTCCCACCTAGTGTAATGGGACATAGCACACAATGTTCGAACACAAACAACATTCAAATACAAAAGAAAAAAAAAAAGGAAAACCAGACAGCCCCAGCAGGCATGAGACTGCTTCGAAATCCTTGCAACAGGCATTTCAAGTCATTCTTAGTACGGCTACAAGTGTGCATGGCTTTATGCCAAAGAGTTCGTCTACCCATTGTACCTACAAATCTGGGCTGCTTACGTCTTGCATACCTGCCTATATTGTCAAGAGCATGATTGGTAGCGCTAAAAAACAACACACGAGAAAGAACACAAGAACAGGCGCTACACTTCCAACTGTTTATTAGCAGAGACTAGCATCAAACATTGAACAATATCACAGAATTTTCACTGACATAACTGCTACTTTTCAGTCTTATGTGATGCCCTTCTAACAGTTCTCTCGCCTTCTGATTTTGGCATCAGCCTAGCATCTCGGTTTCGGAAAACCGTGGCTGACACCTCCTGCAGGATTTTCAATGCACGGTCAAATGTGCGCCATTATTAGTCTTTAAATTTTGCGCATGCTCCCTGAGGCGGTCATTCAAACATCTTCCAGTTTTCCCGCTATAGGACTTTCCGCAGGTGAGAAGGATTTCATAAACAATCCCCATTGCACAATCAATGAACGGCTTGTCATGTCTTTTATTACAGGCCCTCTTTTTGCTATCAGTAGCAATACGAGTGCAGAGTTGGCTGAACTCGCTCTGGGCTGAAAAGACAACAACAGACACACTGTACGTCATCGCAACATTTTTTAGGTTATGAGAAATCTTGCGAAGGTACCGCTTCAGGCCACTTTTCACTTCTTTGTTGCCCCCTCGTCCCAGGCCTAATAACCTTCCCTTTTTGAAGGAGGGTTTCCACAACCACAATCATGACTGAAACAGGGAAGCCAGCCAACAATAGCCACTGCACCTGATGGTCAAAATTACCTTGCATCATGTGTGCACACGACTTCCGCAAGGCCGATTCTAGGCAGAGACTAGCAACTGCTTTCTTAACAAATTAAGAGTGTGCTGAGTCAAAAGGTAACAGTTCTTTGCGGGAGCAAGGTGAATATGCCCAACATATATGTCCCTGCAACACCTTCATATTCAAATAAAAAAACTGTAGGGCGTCGTCGTGAGGGAACTCATGAGTGAACGTCATGCCTTTCCCACCTCTTACTAACACGGTAACACGCCTTACCAAGTCAGGGTGCATTACTGAACCCTGTTTGCTACAAACAGTAAGGAAGTCGCCTACATATCTAAAAACCTTTAAAACCAAATGAGGACTCAAAACACACTCGAGGGCCTGATCTATCCATGCTAGGAATATACTACATAGGATAGGGGCAAGGCACGAACCAATGCAAGTACCCTTTTTCTGCACATAGAGGTGACTGTGGAAAGATATGAATGTACTGCTACGATATGCCTCTAACAAGGTTAAAAAGTCATCAACAGTCATGCCTATGCTGTTCTGAAAGGAAATTGCTGCATTGGCATCAATACATGAAGTTACACTTTCGAAAAGTTCTGCGTGAGAAATAGAAAACAACTCTTCTACATCAATCGAGAACATACACCCTATCGACTGGTTTTCCTTAAAAAATTTGACCGCATCATCAGATTTCTTCCTGTGAAAAGGATCAGCAACCGTCAAGCTGTCACTGGTGTATGTTGGCACGTCTATGCTGCTGTTTTTTTGGGGGGCATGTCTGAATGTTGTCATAAATGCAAGATGCTAGTGTCTGCTAATAAATCGTTGCGAGTGTCGAGTGTAGCGCCTGCCTGTGTCTTCTTTCTCGTGTGTCGTTTTTTAGCGCTACTAATCACGCTTGTAGACTGTAACCCACAAGCCCCGCAACAAGTTCCCCTGCCTATATTGGGTTTGATTACATAAAGTTTGCTTTCCCCGCAACAAACAACACTTTCCTGCTACAGTTCAGAGTTCTCTTTTAGTAAGTGGTTTGAGGTCCAAGTAAGGGACACGCACCAATGTCCACACTGTTACTAGAGGCACGTTTATACGTTTATAACACATTCTTGCTGCTCCTTCCTAGCCCCAGCGTATTGTTTCTGTGACAGCTGATTGTGTTCGGGTTGCTAAATTATTACTAATGTGTGGCGACGTTGAGGAAAACCCTGGGCCTACCGACGGCACAGATGTTGCCACACTGTCTGATGAGCTAAGGACTGTTATTAAATCAATTACTTCACATGTTGATTCCCGCCACGATGAACTTAAGAAAGTATTAGATGAAGTAAAGTCGAGCCAAACCAAGTTAGAAAAAACGGTCTCTGATAATAACTCTCGACTGGCCGCGGTTGAAGCTCAGGTAAATTTACTGGACGAGAACCAAGAAGTCCAAGTACACCAAGTGGTCACAAACACTGTTCGAGCGGAAACCGCCGAGCTTCGTTCTCGCCTAAACAACTTTGAGGACCGGTCTCGAAGGGACAATCTAACATTTTATGGTTTAGAGGACACAGCTGAGGAATCTTGGGCTGAATCTGAAGAGAAAGTTCGCGCTCTAATATCTGCGTATCTTGAATCTGTGATACCCGAAGACTCTATTTCGTGAGCCCACAGATTAGGGGCCTACGTGCCCAAAAAATGCCGGCCAGTAATAGTAAAATTTTGCTCATTCAAAATCAGAGATGACATCCTGTCAAAGAAATCTAAACTTAAAGGCACAAAAATAAGCACCAGCGAAGACTTCTGCAAAGCTACACGTAATTCCAGGAAAAAGCTAATTGATTACAGCAAAGCAAGTGGGCAGAAGTACACCGTCCGCTACAACAAACTATTCATTAACAAAAAATGTTTTGTGTACTGCGCACAAACGGATAGCATTTGCGAAATAGCCGATAACTCTGAACTCGAATCCCCCGGCTCAGCTGTTCCTAAGTCGCCCCCCGCATCCCTTTGTAACGCTAGCAGCCCGCAATAGCAATCCCAGTCTAAAAACCAACCTTGTGCTAAGAATGAAGTTTCTTTCCTTTTTACTAACATCCGTAGTGTAATGAACAAACGCTACGATTTATCTTCAATTATCGATGACTGCTATGCTGATATCGTTGTGTTAACCGAAACATGGTTATCGAGTAAAATTCGTGATTCTGAAATTTTTCACTGTGCTAAGGAATTTCAACTTTACCGATCAGACCGCCAATCAAGAACGGGTGGCGGTGTCTTGATAGCTGTCTCGCATGAAATACAATCTCATGTTATACCCATTGTTTGCTCCCTTGAACTTGTGTGCGCATGTGTTAGAATTGATCATCAGGATGTCGTTGTATGCGCGTGCTATCGCCCACCCAATTCTCCTGCTACGTTTTGTGATTCCCTACACGATGCTCTAAACAACCTAAAAGTACGCTATCCAGCTTCCCAGATTTTTCTGCTTGGTGATTTCAACTTCGCTGATATTTGTTGGGGTTCCGACCAAACCTTATCTGTGTCGCACTCATCTGAAAGCACTACATTTATTAACATTTGTGTCGACTTTAATCTAACCCAGATAGTGCGACATTCGACACGTGTTACTTCAATTTCTTCCACTCTCTTAGATTTGATTCTATACAACGCCCGATAGCATATCATCAATCGAACATCTACCCGGACTGAGCGACCACTGCATACTGCATTTTATCGCTAACTTTAAGCTTTGCCGTCAGGTGCCCCGTACTAAGGTCATACGCAATTACAAAAGGGCTGACTTTGATTCTGTTAATAACGAACTTTCACTGTTCCTTGATTCATATTTACGCGGTTTTTCTCTACGCTCCGTCAATGAAAACTGGATCATGTTTAAAAATAAGGTAATATCGCTTATAGATAGATTTGTCCCTCTCCGTACCGTCCGTTGTGCCTATCACTCCCCGTGGTTTACATCCGCTTTAAATAGGCTTCGCAATAAAAAAAAGAGGTTGTACAGGAAGGCGTTGAAAGCTAACAATAGCGAAAGGTGGTCTCTTTATAACACTACGGTTGCGGAATATAAACAAGCTTTGAAAGAGGCCAAACAACTGTTCTTTTCCACCACACTTCCTTCGCTACTTCAAACTAACCCGCGTAAATTTTGGGAGATAATCAATGGATCCAAAGAAAAGCGATCACACTTTGCGATGACCGAGGAAATGTTATGCCGGCCAATGAATGCTGTATAGCATAGCAAAGTGTTTTCCTGCAATCTTTTTCGAAGGACGTTAACTGCAGTACACCAACTTTTAGCGATGTGTGCTTTCCTACAATGGACCCGGTCTTTGCCGATTGGGAGGGCATAGCAAAGCTCATTCAAAACTTGAAATCATCCTCATCACCTGGTATCGATGGAATCACATCGCAGTTTTTGAAACATACTGCCACGTATTCATCAATATTACTGCCTAAAATCTTCACTCAGTCCCTGGAATGTTCGATGCTACCCGGTGATTGGAAGGCGGGGAGAGTGGCTCCAGTACCGAAGCAAGGTACTGGAGCTACACAACCCACCAACTACCGACCAATCACCCTAACTAGTATCCCTTGTAAACTTTTGGAGCATGTTATCTATTCCCATCTTGTAACGTTTCTTGAATCTAATAACTTCTTCAACAAACATCAGCATGGCTTTAGGAAGTATCACTCCTGTGAAACCCAACTCCTACTGTTTACTAATGACCTATTTTCCGTCATGGATCGCGGTTCTTTCGTTGACTGTATCTTTCTCGACTTCCAAAAAGCCTTTGATACCGTTTCGCACCGTCTTCTATTACTAAAATTAAGCAAACTTAATATTGATTATAACGTACTAAGATGGATTGAAAACTTCCTGCTTAATCGAACACAGTACGTTGCTACTAACAACTACAATTCACCTGCATGCCCTGTATCTTCTGGTGTACCACAAGGCTCTGTGTTAGGTCCCCTTCTTTTCCTAATATACATTAACGATCTACCTAACAACATCTCTTCCTCAATCTGACTATTCGCAGATGATTGTGTAATTTACCGTGAAATAACTAATCCTAATGATTGCTCAGTACTTCAAAGTGACCTAAACAGCGTTTCCTCTTGGTGTGATGACTGGTTAATGACACTGAATGTGCGTAAATGCAAAGCTATGAGAATTACACCTAACCGCAACAACGGCATTCCCTACCCTTACCTACTAAAAAATAGCTCTCTCGACGCTGTTAATACGTACAAATACCTTGCTGTTCACATAAGTAATAACCTCTCGTGGCAAACACATGTTGATTACGTAACCAGCAATGCTAACCGCATGCTTGGCTTCCTGCGCCGTAACTTTTCTCTCGCCCTTTCTCTCGCCCCTCTTTCTTTAAAACTACTGTTGTACAAAACCTTTGTCAGATCAAAACTAGAATATGCCTCTTCTATTTGGGACCCGCATTTATTATTCCTTTCCACCTCCGTTGAATCCATTCAGAACCGTGCTGCCCGATTTATTGTATGCAACTAGTATACTCTAGAACGTCCAGTGTATCTTCAATTAAAACACATTTAAATCTTCCTGACCTTTCAGTAAGAAGAAAAATAGCCCGGTTATGCCTTTTTCACAAAATTTACTTTACTAACCCTGGCATCAAGTGCAAACT
Source organism: Haemaphysalis longicornis (assembly GCF_048455015.1). Classification (NCBI taxonomy): domain Eukaryota; kingdom Metazoa; phylum Arthropoda; class Arachnida; order Ixodida; family Ixodidae; genus Haemaphysalis; species Haemaphysalis longicornis. The sequence continues at coordinate 143,470,523 of NW_027526203.1, forward strand.
TTTTGCAGTTCCTTCATATGTTTCCTCACGCATTGACCACAAATTCAAGGTTGAAGTGCCATCCTGCCGTACAAACTTGTGTTTCAATTCATTTGTACCGAAAACTGCCACGGAATGGAACCACCTCCCCGCTTCGATCGCCAGCATCACTGAAGCTTCATTGTTCAAGACGGCCATAAAAAACTCTTTTTAAAAAACTTGTATGACCCATTTCTCTCTGCAACGCCCTCGAGGCCCTGAGAGTATTGTAATAAATAAATAAATAAATAAATATAATCCGAGATAGTGTGCATGTGGCATGACCATGCTACACTGGCAAATGCAGGTCCCCCTATAGCCTAACATCATATAACTGCGAACGCGTTTGGAGGCACTTCGCGCATTTCGACCCCACAGGCATCAAGACAGAACACGTCTCCATTCCACGCAAACTGTGCAGAATATGTTGACCCGCAATGCACCCCGTCAGTCCGTCGGATCGGATGCATACGCAGCCATGTGCTCACCTCTTTCATTTCATGAATTTGATGACAGTCACTGCACTAAATGTGAAACCTCCTGCACGTGCTCTAGCTGAAGCCACTTGGTGCTACTCCATGTCGGGTGCACCATGCAAGCTCGAGTACGAAAGGGCGGAATTTTTTGGTCTAGCATGTTCCAGCGGTCATGCCATCGCCGACCGCGTCGCTGCTTACCAGTGCACTGAAAACGTCGGAGTATAAACCAACCTTAAGAGCAGCAGCCTTTCTTCCAGCTATTCAGCAATGACTGGTACCTTGGAGACACAGAGTATGCCGACATGAATATGCTTAAAAGCGAGCAAACTAAACACTGTGTTTTTATGAGGCTTGGCTATTGGACAGAGCTGTCACTATGCTCAGAGAATCTGTGCATAATACCGAGAAACCTATTTCCTCTTCCATTACGTGTTCTACAGTGATCACACCAGCATAACCTTCACCTGTGAAAATGCCAGTGTTAGGATTGAGTGTTTTCGAAGCAACGAGTTTAGGTCCATGGACAGCCCATGAGACTGCAGAATGTGCTTTAGGTGCGTCTGTAAAATTCTGCGGAATGGTATTTGTACTGCAGGCTCAAGAAATGACGGTGTAATACAGCACTAGGAGCCTAACTCCAACGACGCATGCAATGCAAGGCATGTGGTCCCCACATGCCTTGGGGTTCACATGCCAACATTAACAGCACAGCAGCTAATGTTAGTGATTGCCAAAACCCTTTCATTTTGGGCCCTCAACAGGAACATGTACAAAGCTGCATCTTCACGGCACTACACATCTTGAACTCTCAAGGCCAAATTTCGGGGCTTGGAGTGCCCTGTAACTGCTGAGAGGCGCTGGAAAGCATTGACAAAGGCTTAGAACTAGGGGTGTGCGAATATTCGATTTTCGAATTCGAATCGAATATTTCTTGCCCGAATAATTCGATTCGACTTTCGAATGCCCAGAATTCGGACTTTCGAATAATTCGACGTGGCGAATATTCCGAACGCTGCCAAAGTTGCGGCTAGATTAGTGTGGCGCTTACTGACCCTAACGTCGAAAGGTTTTGGTCAAACAATTGCCAGCGACCCGTTTTCGCCCAGGAAAGTTGTCTTTGAGGTTTGGACATATCCCTCCTCTTCGCCCGCAGAGACTTCATTGCCGACATGTAATTGAATAGTTCCTCGATTTTTTTGCGTCACTGGCATACACGGAGAGAAGGAGCGACACAGCAGTCTTTAGCGTGCAGAAAACGTTCCTCACATACGGGTTTTTGTAATAATGAGGTGCGTTGCCGTTTTCACGTCATTGGAAACAAATATGATGCGTCCCACTCGGGACAAAACAAACAAATTACTACGACGATGCCATTTTGTGATGGCGATGACTGACTCTTCCCCCCTGATAGTCGGCCGTAAAATATCATTTTTCTTTCGTTAATTAATATTATCACACGTCTGTGCAGCCGCAAAATAGCGTATAATTATGGTCTTGTTAAATTTCTGTGATTTTGGCCTTGCTGTAACACACTATCATCACCCGTCCTAGACCCTTTCTCGACGCCTATCCATAGCCAATCTGACGGTCGTCGCCGTCGTCGCCATGGTCGTCGCACGCCCGTGATTATCCTCCTGTGTAACGTCCGCGTGCCGTGCCATTCAGCATGAATAGCCGCGGTGAAAAAAGAAGCGTAATTTGGAAGTTTTTTGAGAAGGCAAGTCGTCCTCTGCCATCCTCGAAAAATGCGGCTTCACGCTCAAGACACCGGCAAGCACGACATGCCCGCTCTTGAATCACTTGAAGAGCAAACACCACGTTCACTACTTGGAGATTTGGAGAATTCGTAATACTTTTAACATGACAGTTTGTGATTTCTTTAATTCCTGTTAGTGTATTTACTATTTAGAGCTCAAGGACATGAGCATGTGTTTGTTTGTTCTTCCAAATAAAAGCTTTGGTATTCGATATTCGATATTTTTGTCCACTATTCGACACTATTCGATTCGAATTCGATTCGAGATCAAATTGCACTATTCGCACACCCCTACTTAGAACTCTTTCTTTTGTTGCCAACTGTGTGCTTTTAGAAAACGTCAAGGTCAAAGGCAACAAGAAGAAAAATAACTGCCACATCACGGCACACTTGATGGCAAGCAACTAACAAGATGCCTAGTTCATTAGGTCAGTTCAAATCTCGTGCAAAGCACGCAGTGCTGCAAATTCCTTTCTGAGATGCTTTTGTGTAGCATGTCTGCAAGTCTGGCCAGGCGGCTGTTACAAAGCACCGAGGCTCACGGCCACCCGAAATACTGTGGAGATGCCTACACAACTGCAGTCCAAAAACCCCAGAATGAGGCCTTGTGCACCAAACCTAACACTGAAACTGCAACGTGATGTGCAATGAACTGAGGGGAGGCCATCATGGTACGTAGCAAGTCCAATACTAGCAGCCCGCCATCAGGCTGGTTCTTTACAGAAGGGGTGCCGATGCCTAAAATGAGTTACTACAAGGCCGAAACCAAACTGCACCAAGCCAGTGGTTGCAAGAGTGACGAGTTTGTTTAGAAGGGATCCCTTCTCCCTATTTACTTTCCACATCAGCCAATTATGCAGCAAAATTCACTGCGTGAAGCCACATACTAACAGGTACCCTAGCTCTGCTGAGAGCTGTGCTCCCACACTGCACGTTTATCAGCCTAATACAGATTTGAGTGCGCTTCTTTTTCTTTTTTTACCCCGAACATGTGCAATATAGACACCAATCTAACCAAGAAAGCACTTTTTCACATACTCACTTCTGTTACACACAGGAGAACACTCTCGAATGGTTTAGAACTTCATGCCACAAAAGCAACACCAATTCAATCAGGCTTTTGTACGAGATTAAAACAACACTATCACCTTGCATGCAGCGTTCTGTACAGGTGGTTAGATATCTGGAAGCGCCTGTACTTTTTATTCTTGCTCCTCTTTGAACTAGGGCAAACAATTAGGAACATCCCGTGGGCAAAAAGGGCGTGCAAAGAAGGAGAATGCGTCCCCTCCCCTCCTTTCAAGACAGTCCGTGCAGAGATAGAAACCAACCTTCTCGAGGATGAAGGAACCCTCACCGCACGCAGCACAGCACACGCGCAGCTTTCCTGGCTGCACACGCTCACAGGGCCGCTTGCAGTAGACGAAGAACAGCGCCTTCTCCGCCTCTGGATCGTTTCAAACAAGAGCCAGTGAGAAGACAAAGAACGTCTGTGCAACAAGTCGCCACATTCATCCACCTGTTTCTTCTTCTTCCTCCAACTTTTCAAAGAGGTACAGACAAAATGCTCAGGCAGTGCACCAAGTTTCAATGATCCCTGCCACAATCTGCAGTGTTAAAAAGTGTCAACAGTTTCGTACAGTTAGAGAGTCCCCACGTCACAAGAATGCCTGCATTTGTGTTCCTCAAGGTCTGCTTTCACAGCACGACACCATTCGGCTCCACCGGAACATGTGTATGCTCAGTTTATGTTGCATCAGACTGCCTAATATGAATCCATCATTAATAGATACCAGGGCCTCATTAACCCAGACTTTGTTATCTTAAAATTTCAGTTGATTCGAAGGTTTTTTGTATTCCCATGTCAATTGCATCCATGTATTTTTACCCGCTTATCTTGAAACGCTTTCAGGGCACAATTTGGGTAGCTTAAAACCCCACTTTCCAGAGTTCATCAGAACACCACCCCTGTGACGTACACTAGAGCCCAATATCGAAATGCGGGATTCGAAAGCCGTGACGTGCCTTCATTATGGGCTCAATCAATAAACTTGGATTTACGCAAACTAAAAAAAGAAACAGAAAAAGGGAAGAGCCTGTTCACTCTGTCTTCCTGTCAGTTTTCATTTGCAAGCTCCTTCATCTCCTTTCTGTGGGGATCTCCCACTAACCTTTCTATGATCAGCTCTGGATTGGTAATTGTTTTGGTTGTGTTAAAAGATAGGTCAAGAATCTTATGTTCTTCACTAAGCCCCTTCTGGCAGCAAAACAAAGCAATCATAACATTACTTCAAAGCCAAGGGATATACCCACTGAACATGAACAGATTGCCCTCTGTTTCCAAAAAGAACAGTGCCTCTCAACGCATGTGTGCTACTTCAAACTACTGGTACTTAAAGGAGCCATGAAGAGAAAATACAACTTCGTTTAATTTAAAAGAACTAGGATTCAGTATCTCACTCAGCTCCATTACAGCCACAAAAGATGTTTTTTTAACGAAAAAAACCCCAGAAGTATTTAAAAGCTTTCAAATTTTGCGCCACAGTGACGTGTTATGAGCAAGAGTGATGTCATATGGCCAGCAATAAAACAATTTTCAGTGCGTTAACTGCACGTTAGCATTCAAGTGATGTGGTCAAATGGAACTAGAGGCCCCATTACAGACGTCCAGTCATGTGTCGTCGCGACAGGTTAGTTAGGCGGGCGCCAATCGCACAAACAAGGTTCCGTGACGTCATAGAAAAGTTGCGGGAAATCAGCTAGGGGGTCGCTACTGCTTCACACGTTCTCTTTAATATCTCCGCTATTTGTTCGAAGATTGCGATGATATTGGTATCATTGTTATCGGGACTAAGCAGTCTTTCTAATAAACCCAACTTGTATTTTGTTTTCATGGCTCCTTTAACACTGCTACTACTGAAGAACAAACTCTTGTCACCGTATTTCACTCACAAAATAAGACATTAATTGGCACAGTTGGCAGACATGCTAAATTTCTGTACCATGCAATTAGCGGATTGGAATTTTTTGTATTTGTGCCCAACTATAACTGCACTTTTCCCAGAACTTTTTTCCAGATTTTAGGACTTCCAGTCAACGGGGTTTTATGTAAGTAATGTGCCATAATATCTTGACATTAGAAGGCGTGCCAGAGAGTTTCTGGTTCTCTCTGAAAAAGACATCCTCAGCACTTACGAACCTAAGATGGACATTCTCTCTAATTGATAGATACCTGTGAACTGTCCATTGCTCATCCCCTTCAGATGCAAAGCTAGACAATTGCTTACCTGTCTTTGAGCCAAAGAATTCTCTCATTAAAAAAAAAAAGGAAGAAAAAAGAAACAGCTCGTTACTTAAAAAAAAACCTTCCTACCAATCTTCTAGAGAAAAAAAAACAAACAACACAAGGCATCACTTGTTTTTTTAACTGTTTATATCGGTGTTACAGAGAATTAGTAATGCTCATCATTCAATTACTTCCCTTTTCCTAAACTGTCTCAACATGACGATCAAATGGTAATATTGAATCTATGGACTTGCTGTTGACGAACTAGTGTTCCTGGTATTATCCTCATGGCGCCTGCCCTACTTTCCACAGCCTGACCGTAACAGACACCTGCCGGTAGCATGTTTCCTAGCCTTGCAGTCTACCGATCTGGGGCTGAACACAGTTTAGCCGCCTCCTCTAGCACTCCACAACAGTCCCAGTCTCTCAGGCAGTCCTCAGGAAAAACAGTTTTCCACGCAGAAACACTCAAAAATACTCATTTACCAATGCGAAAAGATACAGAATTAAATCTATGTGTTTTGCCTTTCGTAATTATCAGTGAGCATCCGGCGTGTCCATGACGAAGTCCCTGCCACTGCTCACATCGCCCGACTGTTTATAAGACAGGTTGGGCGACCTCTTATCACCCCACTTATGCGTGCCCTTGCGACTGGATCCCTACCACAAGGTAGGTGTCATATTATGACGTGAAAAATCCCCTCTCACTTCACGTCTTCCAATCACTTATTTTATCTTTTTTTTTTTTTACCATTAGAGACAGCACGACTATCCCCCCGTTGCCATGCGTGTCCTCATGACTGGACTCCCTCCCACAAGGTAGGCGTCATTTCATTACATGAAAAAGCCATCTCTAACTCTTTTCTGCTGCAAACATTGAAAGACTGTAATGAAAAATGTGACAGCAATCACTGCAACAGATTTACTTAACGCTGGTGAGCAAAACTGCATTGTACAAGCTTACTCTTAGAATCACCCGCCGCGGTGGCTCAGTGGCTAAGGCGTTGCGCTGCTGAGCACGAGGTCGCGGGTTCGATTCCCGGCCGCGGCGGCCGCTTTTCCGATGGAGGCGAAAAGCAAAAACGCCCGTGTGTTCGAGATTTCGGCGCACGTTAAAGATCCCCAGGCGGACAAAATTAATCCGGAGCCCTCCACTACGGCGCGCCTCATCGTCTGCGTTGCGTCGGCGCGTTAAACCCTGCAATCAATCAATCTTAGAATCGGTGTATATACGGTTGTGCCATTTTGATCATACTATGATATACACAGCTATTTTGAGTCATGGTGTATTGAGGTGTTCCCATGCTTCTTATTTTTGCTCCTTCGCAGCACAAAAAGACAAGAAAACTTGGTGCATAGTTACTCAACCCATCCAATAATGACGCCATGGGCACTGCCATCGAACTACTGACTTGTCCTGAAGGTAAGACCAGCCAGAAGGAAGCACATATGCACCAAACCATTGAGGTCTCCGCTCAGGTGTGTTTTGCGACCTGCACCGAGTCCAGGACTCTTTTTTTCTGCCGTTCATGGCCATCTGCATTTGCGATTGATTACCCCCACAGCCACCCCAGTAACGACTGTACTGACTGAAATGGCCAAACAGGGCGCGACAGTCCAATCGATTGTCATCTTAACAAGTTTAGGATGGAAATCGAGCTAACACTGCATGTTTCAAGGATAGTCAACCACAACAGAAAGACTGCCACCACTATGAAGTGGCTGCTTGGTTGACGTTCCTGTCAGTAACGATGTACATCTTTAACAATCATTATCCTGCCCTGTAATACACATTCTTACTATGGCAGCATTTCAGTGGAGGTCAACACCTAAATGCTGCCAGCTTCACGAAGTTCACAATGGTGGCATCGACTTGCAAATGTTTGAAGGGCAACCTATGCGTGTGCAAGAAAAACAAACGCAACAGAATTCCTGTAACTACCAGTCTAGACGGCACACCAGTAAATGGTTTTCATTCGTCTGCACTGTGTTCTGAATGTATCAAGTGTACCTCCTGAACATGCATGACCGATTTCAGGAGGGGAATCGTCTCGTTGTCCAAAGCTCAGACCTGCATCGTACAATTTCACAAAAAGACCAGTCTGCATCTCGTGTGATACCCTGATTAATGAGGAAAATTTCCCCATCAGACACCACTTAAAAAGAAAAAAAAAAGGCCACTCCTCCGTTCCCTCTCAACATAATTAACCACACATACCGTAGAGTGGCAAGTGGTGCAAAAGGTTCCTCCCAGGCTTCCTGCTGTGCGAGGGGACTCAAACTGCGAGAATACTAATCATCTAACAATGGCAAACAGCATGTTGTCGTGTGAGCTTCCTACACTGCTTCAAGAAGCAGCAGCGTAGCAAACAACCCCAGTTTTGTGGACGAAACCACATCGTATCTAAAGGTCAGAAAAGTAAAATATTAAAAACACACACATGCCTTTGCTGTGCTTGCTTCAGTCTGAAGAACACGATGATGATGCCGTGCAATGTATCGAACCCATACCGAACATGAAATGCGTCAATAGAAACACTGCAGTCCCGCCCACTGAAAGAGCAGCCAATGTGCACCACTAGTGCTTTCTGTGCACCTCATTTTGAGATTAGAAGCTAACAAAGAAAAACAACAACAAAGGCATCAGCTGATGGTTAATTAAGCATGTACTGCCCTATGGTCGCACACGTCCGACCACCAAAGGGGTTTACGAGCCTCTCCCACCCCTGCCCTCCTTGCCTGTCTGGCGGGCCAAGTGCTCCTCCTGGCTGAGCTGGGAGGTGATGATTCCTTCCCCGAGAGGGCAGCACACCTCAGCACCCACAACCACGGCCTCGTCGGGGCCCGCCGAGCGCACCGCGTGCACGGTCGTCTCCTCGTCCATGTTGTATTCCTGCAAGTAGAGGGTAAGGCCGGGTTCAGACTGTTGCCGCAACAGTCGCAATAACACCTTAAAGAATGACGTCATTTCTTGTCTCAGCCAACTGAAATGCGTGACACGCCGTTTTTTTACGTCCATAGCTCACGATATGGGTGTTACATCAGTAGTCTGAACACAGCCCAACTCCATCACACTGAGCCCTCCTCCTCTTACCTGATTTGATTGATTGTGGGGTTTAACGCGCCGACGCAACGCAGGCGATGAGGCGCGCCGTAGTGGAGGGCTCCGGATTAATTTTGACCACCTGGGGATCTTTATCGTGCGCCGAAATCTCGTACACACGGGCGTTTTTGCTTTTCGCCTCCATCAGAAAAGCGGCCGCCGCGGCCGGGAAACGAACCTGCGACCTTGTGCTCAGCAGCGCAACTCCTCTTACCTGTGGGCCGCCATGTTTAACCCACTTTGGCTGCACACAGCACACAAACACCATTCGCACCTAACTTCGAGAGTAACCTGCCCCTGTCAGGATCTCGCTTACGTCTACAATCAGATTTCCACTTAGAATGTTTACGTATAAACAAACACATACAATAATTTTGGGCGTCCTTCACCCCAAAGCTACCCTTGGGCTTTGCGACCACCTGGGGGTTTTTATCCTGCGCTGAAATTTCGATGCACAAGCATTTTGCTTCTCCACTCCGTCGGAAAAATGCCCAGAGTGGCTGCGATGGAACCCGTGTTTTCGGGATCAGCAGCACAACACCTTACCCACTGAGACACTGCAGCAGGTTAACTAAGATTGTGCCGAATGCCATGCAGCGACGCAACATTTGTGGTTGGGCTAAAGAGCAAAAACGTCTTGGCAGCGGCTTTGTGTGGGATAAACAAATTTCTGCTGACCGCATGAGTAACACTTTGCGCATCATTAACGTGAGCCATCTTTTTTTTTTTTTTTCCTGGTAACCCAGTTTGTGTAGAACGATAAAAAATACCACCCCGCTATTCGGCAATGTCAAATGTTGTCCCACATCACTGCATTTGAGACTCTGTAAAGGAATAGTTTTGCATGTGCAAACCGTCATTTATAAATTGTAAAAAACCCTGGGCATTTTTTCTTATTTAAGGAGTCCTTTGTTTTGCTAAGGTAATTTTCGTGCTTTATTTTTACTGTTACAAATACAGTAGCCGACCGTTTTTTCAGACTCCAAAAATTCGGACTTGCTGGATATGCCGGACTTTCCAGAGGAACCGCCAGTTGACCCATAGGAGTCCTGTATATGAGCAACAGATATTTCCCGGAACAAAGTTTCTGTGACAGAGCCGCGGTGCGACTAAAGGACTACGTCATTTTGAATCATAAGCCCCTTGGCTAGCTGCGGAATGGATGGGGATTGGCTTGACTGCCGCCAAGGTAACAAACTTAGATCTTCAAGGCCAAAATTTTGCCTGTAGTCTGTGGCGGAAGCAATCTCAAAAGCTGGAAATGGGTAATACAGGACCAATTTTTTTACACCACTTTTTTAGGCACCGAGTGACGCTGACTTAGAGTCAACATCATCAGGTTCGTCCTGAAACATTCGCGTCTTCTTCAGTCCTATTTAAAAAAATAAAGTTTGTTTTTGCGACTCACAGATTTTCCGGACACCTCATTTATTCGGACTATTCATCGTTACCCTCCAGGTCCGAAAAATCGGTCGGCTACTGCACTTCCAAAACCCCAAAATTATGAAATGCTGCTCATAACTTACAATAGTTGCAGATAAGGCACCGTTCACTCACATCAACTTCAGTTTTTATGGCCAAGAACCCAATGGGTACCAACAGCACCCTCACCCCATCCAGTAGATGGCCACAATCAGTACGCACAGCCCTCGGCTCAAGTGGGGCTCAGTCAAGGGACAAAAATGGGCCAAACCCCAAATGTTTCCTTTCTTCTTGTTCTTTACATGTTGCTCCAACTTGTCCAAATACCAGCCCGAAACTCTGGCTCTTGCTTACGAGGGCAGCATGGCTGCAAACTACTCCAAGTGCGACCAGTCGGAAACCGCGAAAACGCCGCACACAGCTGATGCCACAGTGACGGTTGTAAGGGTAGCCACTTTAGTATGTGAGAATGCAGTTTAACAGAAGCTCAGCCAACAGAAGAAAGCAAGCTACCAGACGAAATATCAACATGAAGTCCGTCCACATGTTGGTTTTCGAATGATATACTGCACAGCTTGCCTGGATTCATTATAGGCCCTTACCAAACCGTCCTCCACCCAACAAGTGAGAAACAAGTTCGAAACCCGCCCTAAAAGTCTCCGAGCTCGTACTTTTTGCCCCTCCGAAACTTCTCTATTCTTTCGGAAATTTCCTTTTCAATGTTTTTTTTTTTTTTCCTTGAACTGCGAGTGCATCAGAGTACAATACAATACGACCCGATACAGCTTAATCATCCACCAAGGGGGCTGTATGCACAGACAGCAGTTTATCGCCAGCAAGAGAGTGCAATATATTTTGGGCAAAAAGTTCGGAGACAACCACTGCACAGAAGGGAAGGCGGAGCCCTACAATGCATATCAGGATCGTTGTCACCAAGGTAGCACAAGCATTTTCAAAGGAAAGCAGCACTGTTTTCCTTCGATGTAGTAAGTACCGACTAGCCCATCAGCAAACCTTTCAGCCCAAGCATCTTAACCAGCGGTGCAAGGCACTTGCACCGGTCAGAGAACCAGGCCGCTCTTGCAAGGTTGCAGGATTCTGAGCAATATCATCTAAATGATGCCAGCCTACAGCACACATGCGAACATAGTAACGCTAAAAAAATAACCTGGACCAATTTAACTGCAAAGCTTAAAACACCGCCGGCAGCAAAATGCAAATGAGCACTGAGCGTATCAATTGAACATTTTTTTTTGCATTCACAACTCATCAAAGTGCTGTTTTTTTTTTAGTTAAAAAACAATGCAGGAATGAAAAACACAGGAGTGAATAAACGAGAAAAAGAGTAAACTTTATTATACAGCGCTAGCCGCCGCGGTGGCTCAGTGGCTAAGGCGTTGCGCTGCTCAGCACGAGGTCACGGGTTCGATTCCCGGCCGCGGTGGCCGCTTTTCTGATGGAGGCGAAAAGCAAGAACGCCCGTGTGTACGAGATTTCGGCACACGTTAAAGATTCCCAGGTGGTCGAAATTAATCCGGAGCCCTCCACTACGGCGCGCCTCATCGCCTGCGTTGCGTCGGCGCATCAAACCCTTCAATCAATCAATAAATTATTATACAGCGCTGATGACCGTTAACCAGAGTATTGCCTCAGGAGGCAATGCACAGGAACCGTTACAAGCAGCAATCAAAATAGCACCCAATAATGGCTGAGAGGCTGGAACAACTGCCCAGCCACCATGCTGAAAGGAGAAGTTCAATGGGGAAAAGGGGCAGTGAGGGCGTGCTCGCACACACAACCACCACTGCCGGGTATTTTACAAGTGCGCACTGGCCGAGACAACAGCCCAGGAGGGTGCAAAAATTTCAGAGACGGGATGGCAGCCCCACTTGGAAGAATGCCCTGCCCAGAAGGCAACCACGAGGTCAGTATGAAGAACACATACTCCGCGCGCACTCACGCATTTGCTTGAGCATTTGGTTTCTTCAACTCCCGTTCTCTCCCCCCCCCCCCCCCCTTCCCCCCCTGCCCTGTTTTCCTTCCGGACCACGTACTGACTGGTTCAGCTTCTGCACTGCACTGATGCATGCACCACAAGCAAGGTCTGGCAGAAAAACTGCGGTTTTACACAAGGCTGCCTTCATTTGCATATACGAAGGCAATACACCGAGCAGCAGTGCAACACAGAACTTTGCCGAATGGTTAAATGTGAATTAATTCACAATACTGCCGCCACGTTTTGACAGCGTAGCGGGCACTCATGACATGCATCCTGGGCCATCGCCTCCTGTATTTTTACGATGCCAAACGCATCGCTTGCTTCCCAATGGATGCGAGTGGTACGCCAGCAGTGCCCACATGTTGCAAGGTGGGGCCCCGAGCTGAACCGGGATCTTGCAACTGTAACTGACTTCGAGAGCGGCTTGTGCCTGGTTGCCAAGGCAACCGATGTTTGAGATTGTCAAAGAAATGGCGCTCGCGCCAGCGCTAGAAAGCTCAGAGCCACGGCAGAGCATGTTTTGCCAACGTTGCCGCTCTCCACCACGCGTGGCCTCAAGCTGAACTGGTCGCATGATTGAAGCGCTGGGAAGGCTACCGATTGGGGGAGAGTGGCCGGAGTAGAAGGAGAGGGCTTGGATGGCCGGTCCGGGCTGATGCGTTTGGCATTGTAAAAATACAGGAGGTGATGCCTGGGCAAAATGCATTTTGAAAACAAAAACAAATTTCCGCCAACAATGTATTAACATGGCTTCGTTAATGTTAATACATAGTTGTTTTTCTGCATGCAGTAGTGACCCCGGTCCTTTACAGTTGCTGGGAATACATCTGTAATTCTGAATTGCACCCGCGAGCCGTCTGAGTGAACGACGCGCGTTGGTGCTTCGAAATAAAAGTCACAAATCTTGTCAGCCCACTCAGCCCAATAATTTAGCGCAGAAGCCCGTCAAACAAACAAAAAATACCTCGGGCATAATACACAAAGCGACTTGTACCTCCTGTTGCTTAATAAGGAGGTTTCCTAATGTTGACGGGACTCGCACGCGGCTCTCGTCTCACGTTACAGACGCAGCGACTTCGAAAGTTTCGGCACAGGCTGTGCACAGTAATAAACAAAACAACGCTGACGGCGTGTGTAACGCGATAGTTTCGAATCTGATATTCAGTGTGCCCAAGCTTCAGGCGCGCCACAATGAGGGCCGTGCCGTAATTCATACAAGCTGAGGCGCTCCTGCGCCCGCCAAAATCTCTTCGACATGGGCCCTGGTATATTTTATCTCAGAGACAAACCGTTACTACGAACAACACCCACAACGAAAGCATGTCGCAGAAGCGACCACCGCGAAGGCCGTACGCACAAAAGGGTTTCGGCGCGAACCGTGAGCAAAAACTCGTCGTTCACCTTGATAGACACTTGATCGAAGAGCTCTTTGCCCGCGAAGATCACTCGAATTTCTTCGACAGGCAGGGAAAGGTGCTCGGCCAGCCGTTCCTTGAGATTTTTGACGGTCACCTCTCGCGCCAGCCTCAGCGGCACCACCAAGTCCGCCGAGAAGCGCACGTTGATCGTGATTTCATTCATTCTGACGTTGGACACGGGTGTTCTCCTAAAGAACGCCAGGAACGCTAGCCGACGCCACAGGAACAGCGCAAACGCGTCGACGAACGCACGCAAGGCGACGACGCCAACCGCCATCCAGCAGCCTCCATTCGAGCTCTCTTGTTGCTGCTGCTAGAGCGATAGCAGTGCAAGAGAGAGGTGGCTTCACGCGTGACGGCGACTTGCATCTCTCCACACACTCGTAACGAGCGTCGCTTCACTTTAGGGAGCAAACGGCGCATACAGCAACATCATGTTTTCACATAATTTGCTAAGATGTCGCGTCTACTTTCCAAGATTTGCTTTTTAGATACGGAGCATCTCTTGCTCTTGGGGATGTCACTTGTCCGTGCCCCGTCCGCAGCGCCTCTGATGATGATCGTGGCAGGATGCCCCTAGGGATTGACCAACCAAAAAATCCATCACGAGATAGCTTCGCGTTCAACCATCGTCATCATCTGACCGTAGGGGAACCGCTGAAGAAGAAGAAGGCGAAGAAGACAAAGCTGTGAAGAGGAGGGCGTGTACGTTGCTAATCCATCACGAGAGCATCGCGTTCAACCACCGTCGTCATCTTCCCGTAGGGGAACCGCTGAAGAAAAGAAGGGGAAGACAAAGGTGCGACGAGGAGGGTGTGTACGTTGCTCTCAGCCGGTGCACCAACGTCAACAACCTTTACCTCACCAACGGTTAGATGCGAAGCATCTCTTGCTCGGGGGCATTTCACTTGTCCGTGCCCCGTCCGCAGAGCCTCTGATGATGATTGTGGCATGATGCCCCTAGGGATTGGCCAACCAAAGAATCCATCACGAGATAGCTTCGCGTTCAACCACCGTCGTCATCTTCCCGTAGGGGAACCGCTGAAGAAGAAGAAGGAGAAGAAGACAAAGCTGCTATCCTACTGCAACTTAAAGAAGAAATAATAGATAGGCTTTCCAATTCGCACAATAGATACATAGCTTTGGATATCAAAGGAGCCTTTGATAATGTTAACCACCAAGCCATTCTTCGTGGACTAGCATCAATTGACTGTGGACAGAGGCTATGTTGCGGCCTTCCTGACAGGACGCACGGCAACCATCGGAATAGGCCACCTCCGTTCAAGAACATTTAAAACAATACCAAAGGGCATTCCACAAGGTTCAGTGATATCACCGCTCCTATTCAATATAGTAATGAAAGATCTCCCTTGGATACTCAATGACATCCCGCATCTACGGTATGCGAATTACGCGGATGACTTGACCCGTTGGACCCCCACGGTATCAATGGGGGAGCAACAAGACGCCCTTCAATTAGCCATCGACAAGGCACACGAATACCTTCAAGCCCAAAGCCTACAATGCACCTCAGAGAAGTCAGCTCTGCTTACTCTAATATCTGGGAAAGCTACGCAGAGGAAGAAAAGTATCCCTGAGCCCGAGCTAACAATACAGGGCAAACCAGTTCCCAGTGTGCCCCATCTGCGTATTTTAGGTCTTGTGATTCCCAAAAATGGCCCAGGAATGCATACAATCGCCCCTCTCAACCGCACTCTCAGCCAGCTAATGCACCTCCTACATCGGGTGTCGAATAGAAGGCTTGGCTTGCTGGAGTCGGATACCCTGCGCATCATACAAGCACTGCTCATCATCAGGGTCGCATATGGCACGCCCTATCTTGCTTTTAAAACAGCGGAGAAGGCCAGATTGAATACTATAATTCGACAAGCTCACAAGATCGCCTTAGGACTACCATCAAAGACATCAACGAAAAGGTTGCTCCAACTGGGAATACAGAAGCACACCGACTCTCTCAGCTTGAATGATTCAAGCTAACTCACACGGAAAGGACGACTTTAAGACAACTAGGATATGCAACGCCATCCATGCAGCCCACAAGACACGTGTTCCATCAGAGATTCGACAGCACATTCGAGTTCTACCGATACCAAGAAACATGCACCCCGTTCATAACAAGGCATGTCGTATCACTAGAGCTAAATCCGTGATTGCCAAATATGGAAATAACCCAACAATAAGATTAAGCGACGCAGCCATATATATCCATATCAACCAGCACACGTCGTCTGCGTTGTTAACGCGGCCGGTCAGGAAATGACAGCTATGACTGTACGTAAGTACAGCCTCAACGGAAGCTGCAGAGGAAGTTACGATTGCCCTGGCTGCCACGACCAGCGAAGTCTTTATAACTATACTAACTGACTCGCAAGCGGCATTTCGAAGTTATCAGCGGGGCCGCATATCTACACCAGCACTGACCATTCTGAAAACCAATGCAAAGCTACCTGAGATGGAAATCGTCTGGGTTCCTGGCCATGCATCCATCGACGGTAATGAGGCGGCTCACACCGCTGCCCGCGCGTACATACACCGGGCCATTACCCGAGACCGAATGTTCTCCGCTGACACTAAAACGGACCCACTTCTCCGGTATTCAGACGTCCTGGAACATTATAGGCTCTGCAGATGAAAATTCCCACCACCTCATCCTCGGTTAACCAGATCGAAGAAGCCACCACTCTTCGGCGATTGCAGACGAATTCTTATCCCCACAGCACCCTCCCCCATTCCATATACCCGACTCAGTACCCTCCTCCCTTTACAATTTGTGTCCGACGTCCGGCACCCCTAGCAAAAATTCTGATACAAATTCTAATACACGTATATGCTTATTGCCACTAATGGACCTATCAGTCTGTATTAGTCTATTAGGTCTATCAGTTTGTATCAGCCTATTAGTCCTATCAGTCTGTATTAGTCTATTAGGTCTATCAGTGTGTATTAGTCTGGTAGGTCTATCAGACTGTATTAGTCTGATAGACCTACCTTAGGCTAACACTACCAGAGTGTACTAGCAGAGTGTACACTAACAGAGTGTACACTAACAGAGTGTACACTACCAGAGTGTACTAGTTCTATCAGAACCAGTGCAAGTTCGAGCAAAGCAATGGAACATGGCAACACATTTTATTATCAGGGTACACAGGCAAATTCCTCTGGCTGACAGAAATCTGGCTGAATAATTTAATGTTACATAAGTTCGTAACCTGATTAAGAACGAATGAATAAATTGCAATGCGAATCCACAAAATAGCTGCAGCATGCAATCAGAAAAGCTCGTCAAACCTGTACGGTCCAGCCGCAGGTACATATCGAGCGCATTAATGGCCGATTGAACACCATTCCCATTTCGATGCAACTTCAAAACGGCATTCACCTTTCCGCAAAACGCGATTCGAATGGAGTCTCTTCTTCGTCAGGCATTCCGTTGAGAATGAACAAAGGAGTCCGAAGCGGCGAGGTGACGGGTCAAAGATGGGTCGGGCGGCGGCCCGGATCAGATTTGTCAATGTTCGGCGGGCGCTAGACACATCGCCAACACTTCTGGATGACGTGATGCACACGCTTTCTTCGATGTCAGGCGTTCGTTAAACAGCATAGCAGACAGAGCAAAGATGTCCGGAGCCACGAGGTGACGGGTTCATGATGGATCGCGCTGCGGCCTGGTTCATACTTGCCAAAGTTATACGGGCGTTAGACACATCTCCAACACTTTTAGATGACGCGATGCACACGCGTCTGATGTGAAATAACGCTAGAAGCCGCTTCCTTCTAACCGTCTTCTTCCTGAACGTACACACACGCCAGCCGCACTTTGATGCATGCGGCTAAAAGGAGGAAATTATTCCACGCTTTGATTGGCTCCTGAAACCACTGTCAGTTGGGGACAAAAGTTAGGGACATTTAGGGAATATGTTGTTGCAGTGAGCAGGCTTGATGTGGCTTCGCGCGTCGCCTCCTAGGGAATTCCCTGTAAGTAGCTGAGAGGAGGCGATGGCCAGTGTCTAGCAGCAGACGACGCAAGAAACGGCTGGAACTGACGCTTCCTTTTGTAATTACTTCAATTTTTACGGGTGTCTTGCTGAACGATTTTTTTAATGCGGAGCGTGCCTGCCTGACCGTGTCCATGGTGTCGCCCCGAGTTTGTCCTGCGCTGGTTCCTTTATTCTTAAAAAAACTTCAAAATTTCTTTCTCCTCTGTGTGGCCCTAATATATTACTGCTGGCCCGCGCCAACCAATAATCAGATTTGGAGGACGTCTTCTTCATTATTTCTCCGACACTTAATTACCTCTGCGTTTAAGTTTCTGCTTCTTTCAAGAACGATGAGAAAATAATCCGTTCACGGCTGCGAGATTTACTACAACCGCGCGTGCACCCGGGAGAACAGTTATAGCAATAGCAGTTTTACTTGTGCAGTGTGCCACATTTAAACTAAAAAGAAACGTAGGATAAGATACTGCCTTCTCTAGTCAGTTTCCAGATGTGGTCATTCCAAAATGCATATTTATTGGCAATAGATGGTAGCGTAGCTTATTTAGTGGATCTAAGTCTAAACAAATTTGTGTTATTGCAGGATGCTTGATTGCTGACACTAGCCCTTTGTAGTAACCGATGTAAAGCAAGCATTAGATTGCTTCCAACTTACAGGCTTCAAGTGCAGATGTGAAGGCCAGTATTAAAATATGCAAAATCTTGAGAACCTGCTGTTGTAAGAGAACCTGCAGTGTAGCATCTCAATCTTAATGTCTTCTTGTGAAGACCTTTAACATGTTCCTCGGACGAATGTCTTATAACTTTTCAGCTTGAGAGGTAGTAGTAGTAGTATGTATTGTTGAATAAGGCGGACTTAGCCTTGCATAGCTGCCGGCAATTGCTCCGCCTAATCGTCCCCAATACCATATCAAATCTCTCAAAGTCATAACACCTCACTTAGTCCTAAAATAACAGACACGCAATGTCACCACACCTCACTTAGTCCTGTGGACTGCAAGAATCCGAGTAGGAGATGAGACACATCTCTTCGCACAATCCAGTGGTCCCTAGAAAAAATAATGTCCTCCGATGTAGCATGGGCACTCCTACTACTTGAATTGGTTGTGAATGTTGGCTACCTGGCAGTTCGTTTAAACTGCAGCATAAATACCAATAAGTGACCAGGGGACGATGACGTGCAAGTGCTTGGGTATTGTCCTCAATGTTATTTCCACGTTCCTGAACAATGTAAAAGGAATATACCAAATGAAGGAGACAGTTTTTAGTTTTATTTATTCCCAGTTTCACGGCCATAGAAGACGACATATCAGAGGTGCTCAGCACAAACATTGTAGGTGCATCCAGATGCTTGTTGAGACCCCTGTCACTGAAAAGTAAAAAAGAAATAGCATTTTGAAAACTGGTCAAGCACTACATATATTTCCTTAGGAGCCTCCCATTCACAATTCAAATGAACAAACAGCTTAAACACAGTACACTATTATTGTGTTGCTTGCGTGTATGTTTTTTAGTATGCGTGTGGACACTGACGTTTCTGCTGTATCTTTTTTCCTTTATTTTTTTTCTTGTACGCACGTGGCAGAATTCTCTTATGTTATTATTCTTCGTTTAATCTGCTCAGGTACCACACCCCTCATTAATGTCAGTGGGGCCATAAGGGTATCTTGAATAAATAAACATAGAACACCAAATACATGGTGCTACATCTACAAATTAGCGTTCCTGTAGCAGTTAAAAATTTATAAAATAAATAATAAAATGGCACATTTCCACACATTTCCTAATACAAATAAAAACACGGCCAACTCCAGCTTTCTTCAAAATTTTGTACTATACCAGTCTCTTTGAACCAGGCGAAAAAACTGTAAGCATCTTGAAAACAATTTTATTTGCACGTAAATTGCAGACAGTTTAAAGGAGCCATGAAGAGAAAACACAAGTTTGGTTCATTCAAAAGATTGTCTCGTTAGAATCATACTGACACCACTTTTAACGTAAACTTCGCTCAAATAAGCTACATAATTACGAAAAACGGGAATGGTCATGCGACCCACCAGCTCATTCCCCGCAACAGAACCTGTGATGTCACATGGGCTAAGCTCTGCGATTGGCGGAGGCTGGCAGAAGCAGACACAAATTAGGTAGAGCTGTAATTACAAACTAGACGAACGAGCGATTTGCGCTTAAATTTAGGGCACATTCTTTACAAAGCAATAAGAATGATGGGACAAACAGTGGAAATTATGAAAGCACATGTAAACATAGAAGTACTGATGCATTCTGCTGTTCGTACTGCGCACAGCATGCTTGGTTTAGCAGCACAGCACTACGGGGCTTGGGGCTGTCTCAGACGACACTGGCCGATTGACACAAGCAACCTTGTTTTACGTGACCCCATTTGTCGAGCGAGCACTGTTTCAGGGAACGAATATTTTCTCCCAGAACAAAAACAAGCCAGGTTTAAATGCGGGCAAACACAAACCAAACGCTTGCCACGGTATGGTGGCGCCATCTAGGTTACGGAACGTAAAAAAACGCGGGAACAAACCAACACCGCTGTACAGGGTGGAGACAACCTTTGAACGGTCCCGTCCCGCCGCAATTGGGCCAACGGGCTCAACGCGTTATTTTTTTCGTTTCCCACGAGACCTAGCAACGCGGAACAGACAATATGATTCAAACTTCTTCAATAAACCGCGTTGCGGCAATAATTTTAGCGCGGTTTTGACACAATGACTTGCTTCGGCGGCGAGCGAGCAACCGAAAATGGCGGCGCCAGCGTAATCGTGTCTCTACCCTGTACGGCGGATGCGTGAATCAAGGTACTCTAGGCTGCAGAGCGGTCGGTTCCTGTGATGTCACTTGGGACCACGAAAACGCACGATTGAGCGGGAAAATCAAAATTTTAACCTAAATTGTTTAATTTCTCAGTGAATAAAGCACCGTTTGTATCCGGACAAGCGCTGGGGGCACTATAAAACACGAAATCTTTCGAATAAAACCAACTTGCATTTTCTCTTCATGGCTCCTTTAACTTAGGTGTCGCAGAAGCTGTTGTACAACAATGACTTACTTGCTCGTCTCTGTTTTTCTGATTTGGCCCTTCTACGAACAAGTCACATCCTACATTCGCAATGAGGTTGGTCGACCTGTTAACAGTTACAAAATAGAAAGCTATTGTATTGTGCTTATTTCTAACATTATTTTAAAGTTCTTAATCTCACTCCTGTGACACCTAAGGCTGATTCAGCTGGAGAGCACCCCTATGTTGGCAGCAAATTCTATAGTGGTATGAAGTGGCAAAGATTTGGCAAAACAAAGCTTTTTTTGTGATGTAAGGATGATGCTCTACCAGGTGAGCGCAAGGGTGGAGATTGCTTCACCTTTGCACGATAATGCATTAATCACGACTAAGTTCAGTTAGGTGTCCTCGACATTTCAGAGAAGTGCCGAGCAAAAACTGTTTTGAAGAACAACTCAGAAATACTAATGGCCAGAAATGGGCGGCTGGGCGGCCAGAATGTTACGGTCTCTCTTAACTCCAAACTAAAAACAAGTCAGCTTAAAACAAGTAAAAAATACCTTAAAGGAGTAGCACCACTATTAAACGTTCATAGCATGATTAGGCTCTACTTAAAAGGAGTACTTGAAATATCAAAGCTGAGATAACTATGCAAAAAGTTTCCTTTGTAGCTGCAGATTTTAGTAGCAACCATTCAGTATAACATTTTTTGAATCAATTTTAATATTTGCATGCACAAGAAAGCTCCGAATGAATACCCTTTCGACACTGGCATAAGCAAGATACGTGGAGTGCCTCGCCATGCAGTTCGCCCCAAACTGCCGACATTAGGGCTCCAGTGACTTAGCCAACACACTGGCTGCTGATGGTGCACGCTGCACTGCCTTGTGAATCATGTCACAGTTTTGGGACTGATATCGTGTGGCCCAGACGTGTGCGGCCATGGCCAGCTTGGGCCACTCTAGGGCACGCATCTAGTCTGACCATGATGCAATGAGAACAGCGACATCAAGAGTGCCATTCTCTCATGGCGGCCGCCTTGGTGTTCGTTCTGTCCAAGCCAAAACTGACACGAATAAACAAGGCTCAAAATAATTATATATACTGAGGTTGACTATCTAATGTTCCAATCTATGATTCCTGGGCTGGTAGGCACCCATAGAAATGGGAAAAATGTAACACGAGAATTTCATACCAGTACTTTTTTAGAATATTTACATAGACAAATGAACTGCAAGCTAATGACCCTTTCTGCCAGTTGTTGCCCCCATCTGTCCACCATTCCTCAGCTGAGCATGAAAGACTGGTACAATAAAGTGTCAAGTTTAGATCTGACAAGTTTGCAAGCTCAGTGATTCACATTGAACTTTTTGTGTCCTTTCTTTACAAGGATTTAACCTATAACCACTCCTCCCTGGCTTGGCTCATGTACAATGCTTAAGCTTCACGCACATACTGTACTTGGTACAGTTTCATTTACTAAAGTGAAGCCTCCAGCCTCTCGCTGATGTGTCTGTAGTCCACCCAAAATGCACTGCAGAAAGCCAACTTTTTCTAATGATGACGATCGTGGGTGAAGTGAACGCTTCCCGTGATCTGAATTGAACCTGGGTCCCTCATGTTATGAAGCTGACATCTATCCCATTGCGTCATTCCAGCACAGTCGAAGCAATCTGGATTTGCATAGAAGTGGAAAATTACACAGGAAATGTACACCTCCATCTAACGACAATGGTTGTACACTACAGAAGGTCATGGATTGCCTGCATCAGTAAAGCTCTAGAGAGCACAACTGCAGCGCATCAGACCGTCCCAATAAGAAACAGGTGTTCAGTACTGGGCTGGTTAATTTGGTGTTGGACTTGGTTTCGGAAAGCTTCACATCCCCCATTTTTGTCGTTTCAACAGATGGGCAGTTGATTTTTTGTTAAGTCTTCCCGTCAGTAACTAGGACACAGCTACATATTTGGTTGTCATACTACCAGGGTGGTCTGCGAGCAGACACAGTCTGTCTGCGGCTAATTTCGAGTGTACCACAAAACGACCCACTTGTGGAGGCATTCACCTGCTTTCCATGGGTACCCAGAAAGGATGTAGACCAAGCCTTGCTCTCCAGGCCCTGCACCAACATCGTAGGGGCCAAGTCCAAGCACTTCTTTTTTTCCACTGGAAGCCCTCCTATGCAGATGCTGCAGGAACAGGATTAAATGCTGTGTCAGCACAACTGAAAGTTGGGTAGGCTAATAATACATCTTTGAAAAACAAAATGCGTAAAAGATGGCGACGTGGAATAAGACCACACAGGACAACCGACTACAAGAAAAAGAACACACATACAGCACATTGTTTTGTGTTTTCTGCAAAAGCAGAAGTGGGCAATCTCTGCCGCATTGTTAATAACAAGGATTATTGAAGTAAAGGGAGGGACGAGTGCAGTGTTAACCTTGCGCAGCCTTTAGTTCATTGTACGATTGGCATGGTTTACAGAATTCCGTTGTCATGTAAGTCCGTGTATGTGGGCCAGACAGGACGCCGTCTAAGCGTCCATCTCGGAGAGCACTTGTTTACGGTAACGAAATCAACGGGTGCAAATCTTCCTGCACATGATAAAAAGTGTGGGTGCCACCCTTTGTTTGACGAGGCTGTGGTGTGTCCCTCCTGCCTGTACGCATTATTTGTGTGCTTTCAAATTTTCAGTGGCTTTATGCCCTGCCACATCCTATTTGTCCCATATGCAGCTTCTTCCATTCACCTTCAATGTACACTTTACTGACAGTTGCTCCTGGTGCCTCCTCATAAAGGGCCCAAAATGCCGCTTAACCTTCACAGCCCCTTGGACGATCTGATTCTGCCGCTGTCATTTGGTCTATCCTTTCTCTCTCCCTCTTCCGTCTTTTTTGGCTCACGATTTCACGCTTTTGTTTTTCCCTTTGGCCGCGATATCCTTACGTTCTCTGTACAGAAGCGACGTTTTCCATTCATCTCCCGCAACGCAACTGAACTGCCCGAAGAGCTAGAACGTTGATGCGTGCACACGGCATACTCGCGAGATTAACGCTATCAAACACACGCATACTTACGATCGAGGCACTGCACCTCACACATCGAGGACTGCGCTTCGGGGAGTACACGCCACCGGTTCGATCAAACTTGAGCAATGTTATGGGCTCCTACACAAAAGGAAAAATGAAACGCTTGAAACTGCGGCCGGAGTGTGAAAGGACATAGCATCGTAATTTGAATTTAGCGTGTGCTGCATACCTGGGCGAGAAACAGGGAGTGGGAAAAGAATCCACACGTACTACGTTCGAAACACGAAGCAGGTGTTGGTTTGCGCGCCAACGTCTGGTTTGTCGTTTTCCACTGTGTCTGTTCCTCGCCCAAGTATGCAGCGCACGCTAAATTTGATTCAAGATTATACAAAAATCGTTAACATCACAATACAGCTAGGAGGCCGAGCTAGGCGGCCACGTAAGCAAGAATTCACGCAGCTTTAGGGTACACATTACAGTGGTATAAACACAAAAGCTACAACAAACATAAAATAGCGATGTTACTGACCTTGCTGGGAAAATGAGCGCATCGATGCCCTCTTTTCCGCTCTTCCATGTCTGTGACTGCAAACGCCGGAGACCGGCATGGCTGATCTACGCTGAGCTCAGGTACAGGAGGCGATGGCTCAGGCTGCAAGTCTCTCTTGAAATGTCGTAGTAGGTATGTCGGATACGGAAATCGCACCAATACTAGCATTCACGGTATATTCACGCATCTGCAGCTTCACTTGGCAGCAATCAACACAAACACACGCTGGGTACTCAAATCGTTCACTCGGGGGACCCAGGGAAATGCTGCGCCTACTTCGGCGTTGTCCCTAGGCGCTCAAAAACAAGCCCAGTGACGTCACGTTTTGATCACGTGACCCAAGGATTTCTTTCCTCCTTTTAGCCGCTCCGGCACTTTGATACCGTCGCCATCTTGGCTACCTAACGAAGACCATTGGCATGGCTTGGCTTGACTTCGTTGCAGTTTTTTCGGCTTCGTTAGATTTCTTGCTGCTCTTCTTGCAGCCTCGCAGGTACGGTCAGGTTAAAGTCCTATCATCTGCTTTAAACGCCGATCAAGGGCCTTTAGGTCAGGTTAGCGTCACTAAATAAAGGCGTAGCTTATTTAGTGACGCTAGGTCAGGTAAGGTGGCTTATCGCTGGCGCAGCACTCCCAGCTCCCATCATCGCTCTTAATGTAGCGCATTTTTAGGAGCGAAAATGAAAAAAAAAAGTTGACCTATTTTGCATAAGAATTTGGTCAGAGATTTACGGAGATTTGTTAGTGAACAAAACGCTTCATAATAATATACCAAATAAACATTATTGCTCAAGGGCGATCATTTCAACCTTTTTTGGCTTGTGATTTTCCAGAAAAAATAAAAATTCAGGAAATCGCACTTTGCGGGTCCATTTGTATTAGTTTTTATTAAAACCAATACGTCTCTATTAGTTCGTATTAGACTCAGGTCTATCAGATCTATTAGTATTTGTAAACTAATACAAACTAATAGGTGTATTTGTATTAGACTAATACAACTTGTATATGATACTTATAAAACTGATACAAGTTTGTATAAGACTAATACATGTCTTATACACCTAATACAAAAATGTATAAGACTAATACAAGTTTCTATCAGAATTTTTGCTAGGGACCCTGTACCACCAGGTATGGGAGTGCCAACAAACTCCAAACCTACCCCCAATCCCCTTCTCAACTTTTGAGCAGTGGATGGCTCGTCTGGTCGATCCGGACCTTGGACACCAGCAAGAACTGGTCAAGCGGGCCTGGACGGCAATTAAGTCGCAGCCTGGGTATCCCGGAATAAGGATTCCCTCCACCGGGCGAGTGCCCTGCCATCAGCACTTCCGCTCAATAAATGTTTATTCTCCTCCTCTTACCCTCCTCCTCCTGCAGGCTCAACCTGATGGCCCCTGAACGAACTAGCGGCACAAGCGGCTTTCGTTTGACAGTTGAATTCCTCTATGTTACAAGTTCGTCTCATGTATTTCGAAACAACTGAGTAGCACATTGTACTTGTGCAGCTAGCTCCTGAGATTAGCACTGTCAAAACACTCGAAGAGAACTCCGAACCGCGCATTCGCGGACAGATTTTCACCAGAGAGTAGCGATATGTCCTTAAGTGATGCTGTTTTTTAGATGCGACGCTCAGAGCATCTCTTGTCGGTGGCCCTGTCCTTCCTGCGTGCGTCCGTTGTTGTCCGTCCTTCCTGCGGGCGTCCGTTGTCCGCAGCCTTTCCACTCTCCCCCTCTCCTCTCGGATAGCTAACACTCTCTCGCGAAGGGCATTGGATTGGATTCGATTGGCTTGGCTTGACTTGGATTTGGATTGGATTGGATTAAAGTGGATTGTGTTGCGTCATAGCCGCGGCAGACGCACTGGCGCCGGCGCGTGCCCAGGTGAGAGCGAACACACTCTCTCAAATCTGCGGGTGTGCGGCCCAGCGCGCTCTCACTCCGCCGGTGGGCGGCGCTGCGCATATAACCGGTGTGCCGCTCTCCGGCGGTCTTTCGGTCGACGGTTGCTCTTCGCTTGCGCTTGAACCCCCTCAGCGTCGCATCACACCAGGGTTCCCTCGAGGGGAGGTGGGCGTAATTTTTCTTCTTAATTGAATGTTTTCCGTATATTTCGTACTGTTCGCGATCACATTCGTTGTAGTGCACCCCCCAGATGCAAAAAAAAAGGTTTAAAAAAGATACGAAGTTAACATTGGCCAATATCTCTCTCCTCCCCTAGCGATAATATATCGTCACAATCTGAGCGAATGTTTTCGTCTAGAACCAGGGTGTCGAACCGGAACCGGAACCGAACCGAAAACCGGAACCGAACCCGAATTTTTGCCCGGAACCGGAACTGAACCGGAACAGTATTCTTTCCCCCATTTTGGAACTGAACCCGAACCGGAACGAATCGAAGGAACCGTTCCGAACCGGTTCCGGGGCCTCAAAAATTTTATTTCTAGTTTTACATTTCGGTCCCTACCTTTGCCACTCGCCAGACAGAACCATGAAATATTTCGCATAGTCTGCAGTTCCCAAGGCACATCATGTTCTCTTCTTACTATTGCCCTCAATTTAATGTAAAGTTGTCCGTATATACTATCAGTTTGCGTTAGGTACTGCCTATCTCTCCCAATTCTCTTTTACATTTAGTATAACCTAAGTTAGAACGCATATTCCGAGGCGACATATCATGGAATATTCTTCATGGTTTCTATCTGCATGGTATTTAAAATCGTGTAAAGTTTTTAATGTGTTGTTAATTCGCATGCATCCCTGTCCGCTTGTGAAGGCCTTCAGGGACACCATCAACAATAAATCTATATATTCCACCTATTTTAGTTTGAATGGGCAGTTATATACAAACAGTACTGAGACACAAACACTCGTAGTTCTCAAAATTAACTTCACTTCTGCTTGTATACAGTGCCGTTGTGTCATTTGGTTACTGCTCTAAGAGAACATGAGATATAAAAAATGGGGGATTCTAATTTCCACTTTTAAACTATATTTGATAGCATTTTCATGGTATCTTGAATATGCTCAGCCTTAAACTTTAAAGGCGGATGGATTTAAGACGATTAATGCGGGTTAGCGGGTAGACTGGGGTGGATTAGAGGTGAGTGAATGAGCTAATGCGGATTAGTTGGACTGGTGTGTTGATTAATTTGGATTCCAGGAACTAGCGAGTCAGTTAAGGCAGATTAGACGGTGGGACCACACAGGATATCTTTGGGGTCTTTGGCATTTGGAAATTTTGCAGCATTCTCCTTCTCGACCAATCACGAAATTTGTCAAGCACAAAGTAGCCGCAAAGTTATATGACGACCACCTGAACGCTATAAAATTTTTTTTCTTTATGCCCGTATTGCGCTGTTATGTTGTTTCTATATTAAAATTACCATCTCGCACTAAAGTTAATAACTAATTGCCTAATGCGGATTTTATATTCATCAAAGGGTTTTCAAAACGTGTATATATATATGAGGTGCGACAGTAGGAAAGAAACTAAACTGAAAGAAAAAAAGGGAGGGACGATCAACTGGTTTGATGCAAGAGACGTCCGATAGCATTCTTCAATACCTTCTCTTTCTTTGTGCTACCGTTCTGCAGCCTCCCACAGGTGTAGCATCTCAACCCCCGAACACAGCCCCTTTCAAGCTAAGGAAGCGGCGCCAAAACTCTTATAACAGAGTTTTAGCAGGCGTGGCCCAACCTTGCCAACGATCGATTGCATCTTACAGCACTTCCAATGATCAATCGGAGACCACCAACGAGACAGTCACGATTGTATGGGCACCAGCTCATACTGGCATATCCGGCAAACAAGATCACCAACCTCGTGGCTCGAGATTTGACTCGCTTAGCCTGCTGATGAAGGCGGGCCCGAGTGCATGCATCCCGCAGTCACAGACCAGGAAGTTACTCAAAACTATAGCCTCTTCCGTAGAACGTATTCCTCCCAGCACAAATCGCTACCGATTAACCAGGAAAGATTACTCCGCGCCCTGCGGGCATACTCCTTCCCACACACCACCAGACTCCACCTCTTTGACGGGACACAGCTCTCTCAATTTCGTCGCTTGTGTGGAGAGCCTGGGAACCTCATACACATAGTAGGCGGCTGCGACAAGTGTACCGTAGATCCACCCAACCTCCACGTTTCCATAGAGATTCGGGAGACAGCCATGACCAGCTCCGGCCTTCAAGATCAGTTGCTCTTGATGGTGGAAGCGGCTGTCGATTCGCCCCCCTCGAATGAGGACGCCTCTCTGAAACTTTGCCTCAATTTAATTAAACTTCATTTTTTCTCTCTCTCTCTCTCTACAAGTGATCATTACTGCTGCTTGTGACTTCACTTGGCTATTATCTCTCCTAGAGCCCAATCGCTGTCTCCGGTCGCTGAAGGGTCATTAGAAAGTTCATATCTCCGGTGGTTCCCTATCCACTGCCGTCCTATACACGCCCTCCAATGAGCCTTTATAGCCGTTCTTTCTTTCCAATAGCTCTGTTAGCAGATAAAAGATAAGCAGAAAGAAATTGCTCTAAATGCCACCTGCCACGCTTGGCAGTCAGAAATTAATGCCGACGGCGGACTGTTTTCTACTTCTTGCACTGCTAATCCTTTCGTGTTAAAGCTAAAGCGCCGTTGAAACTTTGGGTAGATGAAAAGCGTAGCAAACCAACCGATTTTTTTGCCTCATTGTGAGAAAATAGGGGTGCGGGCGTGCGTGCGTGGGTACCATTTGGTCGATCCAAAAAAAGATGGCGCACGCGTACCATCTCCTGCCCGCCAAAGAGACCGCCCGTTTGCCAGTAAACTCCCCGCCCGCCTGCCTGCCTGCCTGCCTGCCTGCGTGCCTGCCTGCCAGGCAGAACATTCTGGTGAGGATGCATGATTTGGGGACGAGGGGCGACCCGTCACGAGCTGCCGGGGGATGGGAGACGCAAAATGCCCCACCACGGCGACACTCCAGGGTACCAAAAACGATTGTGGACGGGCGGGTCGTCTGCTTAGTAGGTCGAGGCAAAAGGCTGCCTGCAGGGAGGCTGCTCATTGCCAGAAGATTCTGGTTAGGATGCACTGATGGGGGAGGCGCTGGAGGCACCGGAGCGCTGCCCGCTGGCCAGGAGGGTACATGTTCGCCTTCGAGAAGACTGTGGCGAGGACGCGTTATTTGGAGACGATGTGCGGCCAGTCACCGGTCGGCGAAGGGAGTGGATCACAGGGCGGCACAGCGGTGGCTATGAAGAGCCATGCGTTAGAGCGCAGCCCTTAAGCGCCGCTCCTGTGGTTTCGCGTAGTTTCTCAGCGTCGGCCTCGTTGTAACCGAAAGAACGAAGACGCCACCGAAGATAGAGCGAGCAGGAAAGCGGAGGATGAAAGTATGGCGAAAGTGGGAGGGGAGGGCGAAATTTCCAGACCGCGCGAGACATGCTCCACGGCAGCAACGCCTTACGAGATAACGACAGAGTATACCGCATGCCGTCGTGCATTTGTTGTGGACGCGATCACTTCCTAAGACACAGCAGCTATGCGCCGTCGCCGAGAAGACTACAGTTCGCGCTGTGCTCAAATTTTGCATTAGCGACTACCGTAACCGTCTGCCATATTTCTTGTTTCCTCAAGAAAACAACTGTGGTTTATAAAATTGCCGTGGTATAAGCCAAGTATAAAATAAAATTAAATCATGAAAGTGAACGAACTTAAATTAATAAGGGTAAACTTGCGGCCATAAAGAGCAATGCTTTCACATTCATACAAATACTGCCCTTAAGTGCCCCAACGAACCTTTTGTTTAGCTTAAGTTATCGTTGTAATCGTTGACCTATCTGTCACGATTTGGCCCGCATTCGGGAACGTGGGAGGGTCGTAGTACCCTCCACCCGAGGGACGACCCGCAGCGTGCTGGTGGTGACGGTGACTGACCGCGAGCAGCTCTGCTTGTCGGTGTTTATTCGCCAGCCGTGCACAATGTTTCTTTCACACCGAGCCTGGCAGGGCCACCGAACTTAGCGGCCAACGAAAATTGGGGAGGGGGCGGGGGCGCCACATACTCGTCAAACTACCATAGAAAACGTTTTGCAGTAGCTTGTACAGTTAAAGGAGCTATAGAAGACTTTAGATAAACTCGCCGCGGTGGCTCAATGGCTAAGGCGTTGCGCTGCTGAGCACACAGACGCGGGTTAGATTCCCAGCCGCGGCGGCCGCTTTTCTGGTGGACGCGAAAAGCGAAAACGTCCGTGTGTACGAGATTTAGGCGGACGTTAAAGATCCCCAGGTGGTCAAAATTAATCCGGAGCCCTCCACTACGGCGCGCCTCATCGTCTGCGTTACGTCGGCGCGTTAAACCCTGCAATAAATAAATAAATAAATAAATAAATAAATAAATAAATAAATAAATAAATAAATAAATAAATAAATAAATAAATAAATAAATAAATAAATAAATAAATAAAAATAAGACAACACTTTCGATAAACGCTTTCACCCTTCTGCGCATCTGGAAGCACTGCGAAAACTATAGCAATTGCCAGCACAGAGCAACAGTGCGTGATTTCCTAGTCGCTGCGGATGCAGCTTCCGTTTCTGCTTCGCTTTTGTGGCTTTCTTTTTAAAGTGGCTATGAAATGCGTTCTATTCTGCAACTTAAGGAAAGCCGGAAAATAGTCGCTACACCACTGTAATGATGTCATTCAGCGGTCGAAGAACGCCAAGACCGCGAAGGAGAGAAAAATATTTTAAGCAAATTTCTAAGTTATCTGATGAGGAGAGAGCAGTAATTTTTGGCTGAGGCACTTTGCGACCCCTAATCTAAGTACAGGGTGTGTTGGTTGACTACTTTCTGCAAGCATTTAGAAAAAAGTTGAAAAAAGTGTTGCAGGGTCGCTTTAGTTTGTCCAAGGCAAAGTATTTGCACAAAGAAACATTCATTATGACTTGGTTTTATGCCGCCTTGATAAGGAAACGAAAAACGAGCACAAAAAGATTAACAGAAAAAAACAGGCCTGCTTTTTTTCTTCGAACCCGTTTGAACCCGTTCGAACCGGAACGGAATGGTGCTCTGGAACTGAACCCGAACCGAACCCGAAAGTCTTGAACCCGAACCCGAACCGAACCCGAAAAAAGTCCGGTTCGACACCCTGTCTAGAACAAATTCAAACGAGTCTGCTATTCCTAACCAAACCCCTTCTCGACTGCCGGTTTGCTTTGAGGTGAAAACTACAGAAAAAGTAGAGTTTTACTTACAGCCAGCATACGATGCAGTATCTCAATTTCGCTCTCACCCATTTTGACGGACGTTCGACGTGCACTTAACATAACCATATTTCGCTGCCATTACCTAAAAGCAACACTTGTCATTACGTCTGCTAAAACAGTGCGCAATGTAGAAGTTTAATAAGCTCCAAATATTTATTTTATGCTACTTCGCAGGTTTAAAGACGTACTTCCAAGATTACAAATATCTGTTAGTTAAAATTACTCACGGTAAACAAAATCAATTATAGTGTTCGCCTGGGCTACGGGCCGTTCGCCGAAAGACATTCGTAATAGGGCATTTCGCAATAGCTAGGGTAATTCGTAGCAGGACAATTGGTCGCGTAGGACCGTTTGATCGTAAGCACAGAAAAAGTACATCCAAAACAGAAAAAAGAAACTTCTAACTTTTCAGGGTTGAGAGGGAAGCCGTCTTGAGAGGGAAGCGCGAGGACGAAGAGGAAGAATAGACGTCCTTATGGAGCTGTTAGTCTTGGGGAAGAGCCCTTATTCCAGGACCTCTTGAGACCATCCTGCTTCTTGGGCTCTCTGTACCAGCCAAAGCTGGTCGTCAGGGTCCGAGCCGGACAGTGCTCTCTCTAAGCGCTCAGGAGAGGGGAAGGGCAGGGGGAGTAGGTCGGGGTTGTTATCACCAACGTTTATCTATAAACGTTGGTTATCACAGCCCCACATCATATGGTAAAGCGTGCCCGGAGCCTTGCAGAAGTGGCATTGCGAGGAGCACAGGGCGGTGGCCAGAATGTGGGCTCTAGTTGGTTGGGGAAAGGTGTATGGATGTTTCGAAGGTGGCGTTCTTGTTGTTTGTGA
Organism: Haemaphysalis longicornis; assembly: GCF_048455015.1. Lineage (NCBI taxonomy): Eukaryota > Metazoa > Arthropoda > Arachnida > Ixodida > Ixodidae > Haemaphysalis > Haemaphysalis longicornis. Next base: position 143,502,698 of record NW_027526203.1, read on the forward strand.
GGTTTTTGTATAGAGGAAGGCACATTGTTCGCTCCAGACGGTAGTGCTGAGTGGTTTCTTTGAAGGAGAAGAGGAAACAGACATGCCACTGCTCGCCGAACTCCTGACTAGCCCGGTGTGTCAGATCTCGGGTATGCTGGTGGGTAGCTTCGTTGCCGGGCACGTCGGCATGGGCTGGAGCCCTAATAATACTCACGCGGTGTTGTGGAGAATGCTGCAGTATAATCTGTGTGGCGGGGGGTGAGGTGAAGCCACTCGAGAAAGTTCTACATATTTGTTGGCAGTCTCTAATAATGGTCTCTGCAGGGGTTTGAGCAATTGCTACGGTGGCCACTTCTTCTGCCTGTAGTGCATGGTTGGTAGGAATTGATGCACTTCTGTGGGAGGGAGGGAGCTTTAGTCACAACAGCCGTCATAGCACTCCTTCCGGGGTAGGTGGCTGCAGGGCAGGAGGTAGAGCTTTCGTGCTGGCGTCTCTGCGATCCTGGTAGTGTGTTGGATGCATGTTCCGGGGCAGTGGGGACACATCAGTGAATTGGCGAATCTCATGCGGAAGCTAAGTCGCATCGGCCTGGAAGTGTTGGCAGTGGCGTACCTATGAGGGAGGAAGAGGGGGGAAGGGGGGGGGGGGGCAGAGGGCTACAAGTGCCCCGGGCGCCACTTTGGAAGGGGTAGGAAGCCTCGATGCAGCGCTTTTTGCGCTGCATCGAGGCTCCTTAGGAGGGGGCGCCGAGTCGAGTACAGAGGGAGAAAAATCGCAGCGGGGCGGCGCAGCGGCAAAAGACGCCATTGAAAAGAGTGCTAGTTTGGACTCGTCGGTACATTGTAACAAACGAACAGCGCTGAGGAAGACAAGGACGAAGAAGGGGGGGGGGGGGAGACACACAAGGGGCGCTGTGCCGGGGTACACACACTACAGTCACTGAAACTAGGAAAGTACTGCCATCAGCGGGCGACGCACGGACACCATTGTGGTTTTGTTGCCAGATTAAGACCGGCGCTGCGGGCGTGTCACCCAACTATAGTGCCTAGAATATATTCTATGCACTAAAGTCCAAAGTTTAAAAAATTTATAAGCGTTGGAATCGTCTGCTTCGCATAAAAATTGCCAATCGCGCGAGTGAAAACTATTTTACTGCAGGCGGATTAGCTGTTTTTGAAGTGTTATTTGAGAATTTCGTGTAACTTATAAATTACGAACCAAACAAGAAACGGGCTACAAAGCAGTATTTGTTTTTGCACGGTAACGATATTCACGCCAAGGGCAAGTAACACGCTTTCCCGTGCGCCGTAAAGTCACCGGAACTTCGTGTGCGGCAGAGTTCACAAGCTGGTTGTTTTCACCGAATAGTGCCAAAGATTGTCCCACCACATTTATCACTGTTTTCGAACATGCAGTGATGCGTATGACGCATATAAGCGAACATCAAGGTTATCCGTATGCGCCAGTGTCGTAGACTGAATTTATTTCCGGGTTTCGCGCGAAGAGGGTGTTCACAACAATGGGCAGCCTAGGGAGAGCAAATGAAACCATTTAAATTAAAAATAACTTTTAACGTTCAAACCTTAAAACAGCTATATCCCTCATGGGTAACCTCAGTGACCTTGATTTAAGCTATATAACCTCGATTATCCGTGCACCCGGCGTAACAAATAATTATGGGGGAGAGAGGGGGGAGGGGGCGCCAGCCCTTCCCATCCGCGTACAGAGCGTATGCACAGTTTGTTTATCGTGCATCGCAATATGTTCCAGCTTACTCAAACTAGATTTATATAGTAAACAAAATCTCTATCAGCACTAGCTGCAATATGCAATCCGTCTTTTGATTTTCCCAGCGTGCGTTTTGTAAATTGTTGTGGCAGGAAATCGCCTATAGTCATTGGATTTATATATTTGAGGGGCATATGCTCTGCTGATCTTCGAATGTGCAGCCCCTTTCATCATGCCGTCCCTGAGGGTTTAGTGTAGTGATATCTAAATGTTACCATTGATGACGTATATTTACCGCGACATCATGCGTTAAGCGGGGGACTCATGGGCGGAGAAGGACGCGTCTGTGCACGCGATTCCCCGTTCCGGTAGCCGGAACTGCCCCCGCCCGGCACCCCAAAACCGGCTCTCCACATGCGTCAAACCTGCTAGATATTTTCCGCCGCTGCCACGCGTCAAACGTGTGGGCAATTAGCTGGCCGGGGGTGGCAGCCAATAACAGCACGAGGCGCGGAAGCGTCATTCATGACGTTTCGCGCGGGTTTCAAAGTGGAGCCTCCGCTCCTGGATTTCGCGAGGTGGCTTTCTCCTGCGCCGCAGCCACGAGCAGCTCAAGAGCGGCCCGCATAGCCGAAAACGATCTGCTGATATCTCTGGTACGAGCAGAACCAAATATATGGGATCAAAAAACAACTGCGTATCGCTTTCGCTTGCCTTGTAACTGCAAAAGACCACGCTGCATAAAGTAAAATTACGAGCAACATCTCTGAGAAGTGTCGGCATGCAGTGTTTTTTTTTTCTCCGTGTAGTCAGCCAAGGATTCCTTTATCGTGGTTGATTCGGTGGTTTTATTAAAGTTCATGTGAAAAGAACACCCATCGAAACCATATTCTTGCCACATTGAATGAGAAAAGCATTTGCAGAAATCCACATAATTGTCAATAATGCGTAGCATTCTTACGCCGCTAGTATTCATTGAGTTTTAGGGGCGAAGCTCCTAAAGCCATGGGTCTGTCCATCCCTTGTGTCTCGTGGTACGTGACTGCCGCATGCTTTCGGAGACGTCGCAAAGTGGGCCGCGTTGCACGCGCAAGAACCGGCTGCAACCGGCAGCGCAAACTCGGCACCGGGAGCGCGAGCTTGTCTGTGTTCGCCAACGGAGGCGCGAGCGCACGTGCACTGCGAGGTGGAGATCACGCAAGAGATCACGCCACGAACGCAGGCAGTCGTTCTCGGAGATCGAACGAGACGCAAGGACCTTTGCTCGTTTCCTTTCGTCTTGTTCGGGCACAAGTTCGCCCTAAATAAAAGTTCTTTCTTTACCGTTGTGTCCCATCCTACGTCACAAATTGTGGTAGAGGTGCGGGGTAGTCCTCGATGGCGCGGGGTCTTTCACCAGGTCTGGGCCTGGGAGCATTGACTCCGAAAATAAAAGTTGATTTGTACAATGTACGCACACAGTCTTACGTCTTTCTTAATGATGTAATGGGCGAACTTTCGCGGGAGAGTTACGGATACCGATGATCTCCCCCTCTCGAGCTTCGCCCCACTTATCATCATTCATTCCGTGGATATGGCGTGATTTTTTTTAGAGACAGATTTGGCTATGAGTAGCCTAATACGTTGGGGTATTCTATTTTGATTTTTTATTTTGTTTCTTTCGACAATGATCTAAATTACACCATTATATTGATTAAGCACTTGGCCAATAGTGTGTTTTTCCGCAGATGACCGGCGTAGTGCTGGTTTCGTCCGTTTGCGCGATTATTTATTCGTGTTGTCGTTCTTTTCCAGGCTTTTTTAGTTGAGTCTTCGTTTTTCAGAGGACATGTATAAGATGCATTTTTTAAAATTTCGTTCTCATTTTTGCGAAATGGTTATATTGTGTATTTGGGGGGGGGGGGGGATATTGTGTTTTACCATTTACTTTCATTACGCTACTACAACGATTAAATGCGTTACTTCCGCCAGTTATGCATTGTTGTGGAACTGCAGGGCGTTACATGACTGGTTCGTCTCCGCAATTTTTTTTTCGTAATTTCAACGTTCTTTTGTCGGCTTTTTTAAGTTACGTCTTCATTTTCGAGCAGACGTAAGACATATTTTTAGTAAGTTCACTGTTGTGATAATATATTTTTTCTATTTTTGTACTATGATTTTAGTTTCTCAAAACTCCGCTTGGCCAATTAATCCATTAACGCTATTAATGGATATAATTGGCCCAAATTACTTAAAGCAACAATCTCCTACGAGAGGAAATGACGAGCATCGCGGGGCACCCAGGAGAAAGAACTCCGTCAAGCGTCAATGCGGCCCTTGTGCGGGCTGCCAAAGGCTGCATGCACGCACGACGGAACGAGGCGGAGCTGAGCGGCCCGACGCATCGACGGCACCCGGCGGTGGGGAGCGGTTTCCGGAACGTTTACCGGCGCCAAAAACCGGCTGCAAAGACGGACATGTGTCTAGCCCTTTAACGTTTTTTTTTTCTGAAGGGGGGGGGGGGGGGGGGGGGGGCAAGTACTGGGAGGTCCAGAATACAAAAAAAAAAAAGAACAGGAGACGAATGGAGATTATAAAAACAAGTAAAATGGGTGCAAGGGTCTTCGCGGCGCCTCGAACAAAGCCTGAGTAAGCTGCGTAATCAACTCCGCGGTTCAACAACGCGTAACGAAGAAAGTGCTGCTGCTGCAGCCGAAAGCACACAGCCCCTGGAATTCAGTTATCCTTTACATTGTGTTGTAGCACGTAATGTAATAATAAAATAAATGCGCGAAATCGATGATGAAATTCGATTTGCATCATCGAGCAGGTCGCCGCAGACCACGTGACGGAGGCGGACCATTGAAAGGCGGATTCACGCGGCAGCAGAGAGAAAAGAAAGACGGTACTCTCCATGTTCCAGTGAATTTAGCGCACACGGGGAGCTAGCATCCCTCCATCCCCCGGCATAGGCCCCCTTGTGTGTCGCCCTCTCTTCGTCCTATTCTTTTGTGACAATGTCGCTCTTCAAGCTGCTAAACGGATTAAGACGGATTTCTGGGCAATTTGGTATTCATGGTAGACGATCAAAGCGCAAAAATTGCACAAATGACGAAGGAGGACAAATGTACATGCCTACCAGTTCATGCTTGATGCACATGATGTGAATGAATGTACACGCTGGAGCTACCAGTTAAACTGCTCTCCTTGTCGTGCAGCGCCACCACCCATGTGTGAATACTCAGGCGCGCCCGAATCAGGGAGTCCAAGAGGAACCCCCAGATGATATCCAGTGTGCGTGCGTGCGTGCTTGTTTTCATCTGTATTCCAGCAGTGGGCGGGGAGGAGGGGGTGGGGAGGAGTGCCTAACATTTGCACCCTTATACAGTGAAATCTCAATATAACGAACTTCAGGGGACCGCGAAAAATTGCTCGTTATTCTGAAAGGTCGTTGTAGCGAAAATCGCAAAATTTAAGACAACAAATAGTATTCCAATGTCTAAAACGACCTACGTGTACAGCAGTGCATCCTTGAAGTCATTGTTCTCGAAAAATGCACAAGTGATCATGAAACAATGCACGTTTATTTAAAGTAGTTGGCAATTTTCTTCAGGTACATGCAGCACAAGCTTCCTAGCACGAAGGACTACAACTCTTCCACATTCCTGCGGACTTAGTCGGTGGCCATGCGGTTTTTCCCCGGAAATGTGCGGAGTTTTCGTATGCTGTCCAGCACATCCGCAGTCGTCACGAGCTCGTCGTAGTCTTCGAGTGCTGCTACTGCCCCCTCAGAGGCATCGTCGTTCATGCCGTCTTCGCTGCCTTCTTCATTCTGAACGCTCACGCTCTGGAGAATGTCCTCTGTTGTCAGCTCCGCTGATGTTCGTAAAGATCCAGCAAGCCACCTGAGCAGCGGCGGAGCGTATAAAAACTTGGGGTGGGGCGCGAATAGCGTGGCCGCGGCTTTCTGGACGGAGAAGGCCACCCATGCTTAATTTTTTGTCTTCTCCTCACCTTCTTTTTTCTCTCTCTTGCATAGGCTCGCGCATTCCGAGGAGCAAGCTGCAAGACGTCCTCTTCTGCGCTACGCTTTGCCGTGTCGTCTGCTAGCATATGGCTCCGGTTGTCGCGATTGTTTAACGGAAACCTAACAATCTTCTGCCTTGAAAATATGAGTTCGTAGTACTGAGGCGTTGTTAACATGGCACGGAACTAAATAAAATGATCGTTATTTTGAAAAGTTCGCTATTATGAAGTACGTAGTAGTGAAATAATTTTACATTAAAACTATAAGCAGTCGGTGTGGGATTTATTAAATGCTCATCAATCTGAAAAGTTCGTGAATGTGGTGTTCGTTGTACTGAGATTTGACTGTAATCCTATTAACCCTTTGCAGGTATTCTTAAAGGACGAGGTGAGGCACGTGCAGGGGATTGCAGGGGCCCTGGTTTGTTTACTCTACGAAAGCTTTATGGTCATGTTTCATAAAAAAATACCCGCCGCGAATTCCAAGTGGAAGGCGCTCCGCTACTGAGCCCGCGGTTGGATTTCTATGCTTTTGGGGAGTTTTACAGTTCCGACCGATTTGGCTACTGGACCGATTTAGCTACTGCATGATTTGAATCGTTTTTACTTTTGAAGGGTTCATAAAATATCTGAGCAGTCTCCATGTTTTTGATGTACTCAGTTGGCCCCGGAGACTGTCGCAAATGGATAGCCAGCTTTCTTTAAACATGTAGGTGAGCCACACAGCGGGCTATCCTACTTTTCAAACAACGATTTAGGCGCTGTCCTTTCCAGCATTTGATGAGGGTTCTTGATTGATTGTAGGGTTTAAGTTTAACGCGCGGACGCAACGCAGACGATGAGGCGCGCCGTAGCGGAGGGCTCCGGATTAATTTTATAGCGCTTTCCATTGGGTGAACTGGAGCACACTTCTAACTGCACCCAAAGTGCTCTCGCGAGTTCTGGCGTCTTCCAGTGGTCGGGCAGGAACAGGGGCGTTGTATTTCATTGGTTGAGGAGGAGCACTTTTTTGGCGCTGAGAGCAGCCGAGAGCAGTTCTCGGTGCTCCGTCGCCTGCGGCGGAGTAACAGTCTAGCCACTGTAGTAACAGGGAACGCCGAGGAAGTCACATGACCTCTTTTACGTCATTTCTGGTTTTATTCCCGGGTGGCGGAGGAAAAATGGCGGAATCCAGCAGCCGCGATAGTCGCTCAGTGCGTACGGCAGCAGCTAAGCGCGGCCGTCTGGACGATGCTGCTACTTTTAGATGATGAAAGCACCACAGATTCAAGCGCAAACTCATCATCGGACAGCAGCAGCAGCAGCGACGACGACGACGACGATTTGACATTGCATGAGTTTATGTTCGAGCACCTGTTCACCCCGCCGGAGCAGCGACCGAAGGTAGAGTCGTATCTGGAAAAGATGGCGGATGCTGTTATCGTTCGCAGCTAATTTTAGGGAGATACGATAGTGACGCTATCATGGACATGAACATCCGCTCGGCTTCTTCATTCGTCGCCATGCGGAAGGCAGACACAAAACCACCGGCACGTATCTGGCAAAACTGGCGAGGAACAGCGGGCGGAAAACACGAGCGCGCGAAATGCTCCGGGAAGCGAGAGCGGGAAAAGTTTCGTCACATGACTCTTGACATCACGCCCTCCCCCTCTTTTCACTGCTCCCGGAGCAGCGCAAATGTTTCATTCGCGGAACGAAAGCACACGTCCCCGTTACTCCCGTGTGCTGCTCTGGCTGCTCGCTCCACTTGCTCCTGTTCTCCCAATGGAATTCGCCATCAGATGCGAAGGCATCTCATTCACTCGCCTTGTCCCTGCATCCGGCGTCGTCGTCGGCGTCCACCCCTCCCCCATTCTCCTCGCCGCGCCAGCTGCGCTCTCCGCCGCTCACCCCCTCTCCTTTCCGATAGCGAACACTCTCTCGCGAGGGGCATTGGATTGGATTCGATTGGATTGGCTTGGATTGGCTTGGCTTGGATTTGGATTGGAATGGATTGTGTTGGATTGTGTTGCGTCATAGCCGCGGCAGACGCACCGGCGCCGGCGCGTCCCCTCAGCGTTATGCGCGCTATAAAACGCGGTGCCTGCGCCGCTCCGCTCCATCGTTCCAGCGCCGCTCCTCCGCTGTCCAACGCTGCAACGTGAACCACCCTATGCATCGCATCTACACAGGGGTTCCTGCGAGGGGAGATGGGAGTTTTTTTTGACCACCTGGGGATCTTTAACGTGCGCCGAAATCTCGTACACACGGGCTTTCGTGCTTTTCGCCTCCATCAGAAAAGCGGCCGCCGCGGCCGGGAATCGAACCCGCGTCCTTGTGCTCAGCAGCACAACGCCTTAGCCACTGAGCCACCATGGCGGGTTGATGAGGCTTCTTCTCGCTTCCCATAAGTTGAGGTGAGAATTTACACAGGAAGTTGTAGTGGTTGTCCGAATTTTTCTTGTGAAACAATTCATATCCTTGCGGAGTTGGATGGTCCATTCCTGTAGAGTGAGCAATGGGGTGGTTTCACTGCCAAGTCGGTCTTGCTCTCTTTACTCAGGAAATTTGGGCCAGTCCGTGAGGCTCGCCCTGCCCAGAGGGATAGCCTGTTCTTCTCCAAGCATTGTCGTAGCGATCGAATGGTCACTTCCAACGTTTTCCCCGGTGTGAGACCACATAGCCGTGACGTTCCCCGTAGTGATGGAGAGATCAGGGGACGTGTCATTGGAGACGCTGTTACCCATGAGCGAGGGAGTATGCGGGTCCGACAGCTGGATGAAATTTTCCTCTTCAAGGATGGAATGCAAAGCGGTTCCTCTCTTGTTGGTCTTGCTGTATCCCCATAAAGGATCTGCCGTGTTAAAATCTCCCACGGTGATGAGGGGATTAGACAATGCAATGCGTTTTGCTTGCTTGATGAAGAAAGAGGTTCGCATCTTGGCCTCTTGGACGGCAGTATATGTTTAGTAAGTAAAGGCTCTTAACTTTCCTCGGGACAATTTCCGCTAGTATTCCATTTTTTTCCGACTGCTGGAGCGGATGCTGTATAGCTGTGATTCATTTGCTTATTAGCATGGCGAGATAACTTCAGGGTCCGTATTCATATGAGATAAAGCCGGGAAGTTTTGCCGGGGAGTTTCTTTCCTGAGGGGTAATGATATCTAGTCACTCCTGAGCTGTGGCTATGTACTGAGCCAATGAGCTGGCTTTGTTCCAGTAGCCCCTACAGTTCCATTGTTATGTGGTGAGTTTTGACCCCTGCGTAGGAATGTGCCTACTCTTGGGAGTTGCAATCTTGAAAAGTGGCATCCTCTACCAGGTATGATGGCTTGCTGTAGGGCTTGAGGTCTCGGCGAGTGACGAGCAGTGGTTGTCTCTCCTACTTCTGTTGACTTCTGTCTGTTGACTTCTAATTTATCTAATCGTTGTGCGATTTGTTTTAACATGGCCACCATTTGCTTTGTGGTTTCGGCGATTTGGGTATTCTCTTGAGCCAGCGGGAATTCTATCGTGCTGGCAGATTGGTAAATGGATTCTGAAATGGGTGTTTACGGGGGTGTTGGTGCGGGGCGTTCGGGTTTTTTGCGTTTCTCTGGCGTATTGTTTGCCGCTTGCCTAACTTTTGCCTTGAGAGCGAGCAGCTCATTTGGGGTTGTCTGTTTGCCTGACGTTGTTTAATCTCGACAAGAAGCTGCGCGTTTAGTTGTTTAAGCTCCGCCGGCTCGTCACGCTTGGCGGGATTTGGGGAGGAGGGGGAGGGGTCTGAGCACGTGGAGAGACCGTCTGAGCCCAGCTCACCTGTACTCCCGTCGCATGTTCTGCGGGTCTCCGCTTGGCTCTGGGTGTTATCCTGCGAGAACTAGAAATTTATCGTGTCTTGCCCCCGTCTCTGTATGGCCCCTTGGATCTGGAGCGGGATCTTGACTACCGGCTACCCTGGCTGGATCCGCGCTGTTTTTTCCTCCGGTTGACTGCTGGAAGAAACCGTTGCGGGAATTCCCTGCTAGCCGGGAATTCCCTGCTAACCCTGCTAGCCGCAGAGTGCACTCGTGAAGAGGCTGAGAAGGCAAGGCAGGCCGCACGAGAAGAGGCTGAGAGAGCTAAGAGAGAAAGAATTTCAGAGGCAACTTCAGTTGGAGCGAGAGAAAGCGGAGCGAGAGGAGAAAGCGGAGCGAGAGGAGAAATCACGCAATGGTGAACTCGAGGTTCTAAAAACGCGACTCGTGGTACGATGGTTGAAGACGGAATTCTCATCAGGTGAAGAAAACGTGAAAGAGAAGAATAGTGGCCGAAGTACTAAGCCTGAGAAGGCAAAGGAGGGCCAGGATAGCTTGAAGTGAAGAGGAGGGTGTATTCGCGATCCGCAAGGAGGAAACGCCTTCAACTTTGTGCGAAAGCACACCACTTAACACGTCGAAGGACGATGATCCTACAGATGGCTCTGCGGAGCTTGAGGGTGGCGAAAACATCCAGGTCGTGAATGCCGTCATGACGTCGGGGCCGAACGACCTAGACGAAAGTGTACCCCATATTGCGGATAGAATGCCTGAGGAAACCGTTGTCTTTCCGAAAGACACGGGCAGAAGCACACTTCTAGTGCAGGAAGACCCAGTTCGAGAAGGCGAACTCGCTGGGCAAACTAGCGCCGTGCGCCTACCTGACGGCTCCAGGAACAAGTCGTCTGACGCTAAGGTCCAGGTTCAGGCCACCGTACGAAGCGGGACCGCACTCCGCATAGAGAGCTCGCCGTACATCAGCGTCGACGACGATACAGTGACTTCGGCGGTAGAAGAGAAACCACCCGTCGTCACGAAGGAAGAGACGGATATCGGGGAACCCCGATCCGATGCCTCGGGTAGAAGCGAAGCGGGGCTTGTCGTAACACGAGCACCGGAAAAAGCGAAGCCGGCATGTTTCCGGCGCTCAGAATCTGTGACGGAGCAACCTCGAAGGAAAAAAAAAAGTGTCGAAGGTCCTAAGAGGAACAAATTGAAAACTGCCCTTAGAAAACTCGGCAAGCAGATCACCTGCCAGAAGAAGGAGTGCAGGTTTGAACTCAAGCGTAAAAGCAGAACTCCCCACAGGCATTTCCCTAAACAGGTAGGCGTGAGGAAGCGAAAATCAGTTACTCGTCGGCAAACTGCCCTAACAAAGACGTGCGACGGTATAGTGGCTTACCACTCGAACATTGACCAGACGAAGGCCCAAACAGTGCAGACACTGAAGCAATTTTGTGGACCCGGTATCGTGGCAAACGCGAAGGGGTTTGTCGTTTCGCATAACGCTAGGATACGGAATTCCTTCAAGGGACGAGTTCCGCAAAGTCAGCTCAGAAAGCGGCCAATAGGCACAGGTTGAACAGGCAGAATGCTAATTCAGGTATGCATATGTTGTATGAGTGGAATTTTATGACCGAGTTCTATCTTAATGTCATTCTGCTGTACCTGAACATTGTATTCATTGTTTGTCTATCATACTTTATGCGAAGTTTGTACTTATGCTGTCACTACTGGCTGTACAGTGCACACGCTGTATATTCACGTAGCAGTTGCGTCTTGCGTGAATTTTGCCATCATTTTTCTACAGTACTTGCTATGCTGTTTGCGAGCAGCATAATAGTTCTGGGCGTTATCAGTTTTATTGTACTGGAGTATTGTACCTGTTTCTGGGTACTGACTTACACTAATTGAATGTTAGCGAACAAGACTTTTGCACTACATTGAACTCTGTATTTTAAAACAAGTTTCGCCTTTGTAATGACTATTGTCCAGACCCTTCTAATGTGCACTACCTTGTTCTGCCTTTTCAGTTACCTCATACCATCTGTATTATACTGCCGCGAACCATGCAATGAGTTTGTTTATTTGTGTTTTGCTTTTACCGCCCAGCTGCGCCGGTCTGTGTTATCTGTGTTATCTGTGTGCCAAGGGAAGCGCGTGTTCCATTCTTTCTTTCTATGCCGTATGTGTTATCTCTTCTGATGGGCAGAGCGTTCCCAACTAACGTGAACAGCCTAGAATAATCTTCTTTGTTCTGGATGTAATTCGACGGTTCCAGAAACACTCGCGCTTAAAGAAATTTTTGCGGAGCCGACGCCGCGGCATTCGAATCGCCGGAGCTCGCCTGCACACGTCACTTTGTTGTTTGCTGCTTCACCGCCTGTGTATTCTTTGAGTTGTTAGGGGAGCACATGTTCGCTCCAATAAAGGTGTTTTCCTTGAAGACAACTGCGTCGTCTTTGACTTCGTGACATCTGGTAGAGGTGCGGGGTACATGCACCCTACGCCCTCGTCAAGCCGACAAGCAAGCCCCACTCGTGCCAGCCGCCGACAGCAAGGTCTTCAGCCGGAGTTTGGACTGCTTCCGGATAACGTGAAGAAAGAAGACGTCGTGAAAACCACCATGATCAACGCAGGCACCATGACCACCGCTTCAAATCCTGCCCTCGTTCTCCAGCAACCAAGGGAGCCACCATACTTCCATAGGTCACCTTCGGAAGATCCTGAAGACTGGTTGGAGCAAGTCGAACGGGTCAGGCTGTTTAACCGATACCAGTATGCTGCGTAGAATTCTTGAATACAGGTTAAAAGAAGTGTTTTTGATGTATCGGTGGGCTTTGGCGTCGCCAGGTGCGCATGCGTGCCCTCGTCCTTTCGTTTGCCGCCGGTGCAGCTACACGGCGCTCCTATGCGTTTCGGCCACCGCCCCCGTGCTCCAATTACTTCTCGCGGCACCTGTACAGTTCAGCTTGCCTTCTTTGCGAGCAGGTGCGGCGTGATGACTCTGGAGGGGTTGAGGAGAGTCACCAGAGGAAATGTCCGATGAAGTCGCAAACCATCCTCGACTTGGGGCCCTACCCAAGCCTCGAATCTGCTGCACAAAACAACAACAAAAATGCATTGATAACAATCCTGAATCGACGTTCAAGCAGTTACTAAGGCAATCATAAAACGGCAATGCGCCACAAATTCACATTGAGAGCAAGAGAGTACGCGCCGAAGGCCCGTTCACTTCTGTTACAACTTCATGCACCTGCACAGCTGGAATATATTTGACCATTACTTTCCACTCCAAGACGGCTGACATGTCTCATTAACTTCACATTACATGCACGAAGTATTTTGAAAACAGAAGAGTGCCGTTGGCCAGCTTTTTAAAATTCACTATAACTTGTACAAAGCTAATTTGCTTACATGTCATCTTTGGAGAAGACGAGAAACTTGGCCGAACTCTTTCGCCCTGTGTTGCTGCACCACAGAGCCGCGCAGGACTGGTAACGCTCCTTCCTCCGCGGCCCCACGTTTGCAATACATTCTAATATATTTTCTAATGAAACTTTCAGCCCGTGGAGGCGTTTAGGTAACCCGCGCAACCCTTCGAACGCCGGCTTGCTCATGCATGCACCAAACTGGCCGCCGTGCGCGCCGAGAGAAAGAAAAAAAAAATATTGGGGCCGGTGAGCTGTTGCGCATGCGTGAGGAGGCACGGAAGCATGCACAGTGTTGAAAGAAAGAAAGGCTAAGGGAAAGGGTAGGGCCACGCCCCAGCACCCTGCCGCTAGGATCGCCCAAATTTTCGAAACCGAAACTAGCTAAAGTCGCCGACCAGTGCTTTAACTTCCAGCACTTCTGTCCGCGTATACCTGCGCCAACCGTAGATAGGACACGCCTCGTCACGGCCACCCTCCTCTACCTACCCTTCAGATGCAGCATTGCGTTGACTTGCCAGCCTCGTGCTGGGTGGTCCTGAAGTCTGGATGGGACGGCGCCCGAAGTGGAGGCTGACCATTGCACTGCGGTCGTCAGCATCTTACCATTTCTCCGAATTGGGTGCCGCGGAGGACGCTACCTTTGGAAGTGGGGCAAGGCGTTCGCGCTGGCCCCTCCTATAAAATCCAAAATCAGACATTATGAAGCCGATTAGCACACTTACAGTCGGGTCTTGAAGTTGATCCTCTTGGGGATCATCAACTAAGGACAAATTACCGTCCCGAAGCGTAGTAATGATGGCGCTGTCTATTGCAGGACCCCATACGGTACACACCTCTCGCACATCCAGAGATTGAAGGCTCAGTTCCTTTTAGTAAACGTGGCCACAGGGCGCGGTGATTCTTCGGCATTGACACTAGTGTGGGTGGTTGCACTTTCCCCATGTGAACACTGCCAAATCCTCTGTTCCAGTTCAGAGCAGAGAAGCTGATGTGACATACCTTGACGCACAAACGTCTGTTGGCTGAGAGCGTCAAGCAGCATTCATAGCTGCACGCGGCCGCCGAAACTGAAAGTCCGCCCTGTGGCGGTTTTGAGCAACGCGTGGGACGTAGACAGGCTAATTCCAGGAGCTGGTCTTACGAGCTTTTCTCGCCGTGTTGACGCCTCTCAGCTTTCGGCGCCCGTAGGAGTAGGTGGCCGCGGAGTGTCCGTTGGTGAATGGCCTCGTAAGTCGCGCAATGGTAAAATGTGGCGCCCTGAGCAGTGGTCGCACTTATCCCATGCTGCGATTCTGCAATTACGGGAAATGTGGTCCTGCTTCTTACGCTGAAAGCAGCAATGCTTTATGAAACGCCATCGGTACTTTTCCTTCGCTGCTAGTGTGGCTCGGCGGTCGTGCGTCACGTGTACCGGAATGCTGCAGAGGGGGGCACGTAGTATGTCCAGGCGTTGATATATTGGCACCTGGCTATCAGGGCCCGGCTCCCAGATCTAGAGCGGAAGAAAGCTGAGGGAGTATCATAGCAATTAGGTTTAAGTGCAAAGAACCACTTGAGAAAGAGATATTGATAAGACAGAGACGCCACATCCGGTAGTGTCACGTTGCGATTGCCTGACAACCTCCTTCAGGTAGGTTTATCACCTACCAATCACCTGTTCTCTCTGCTTTCAACTTCCACTTGCAGAACTAGAGGATTTCGTTCATTTGGTCCTCTTGCGATACTGCAGCAGAGCCCCCTCCTGCGTGTCCATCTTGGTGCGCTGACGGTAGAGGATTGAAAAGTCTTCCGGCAATGAGCCCACCAGCACCCAGTGCAAACCGACCACGTACTCAGTGGGTGCCATGCCAAGGCTGTTCAAAAAGCCGGTCGTGATTTGAATTTGTTCGCAGAGGTCTCGTAGCCTTGATACTCCTGGCAATGACAATTGGTTCGATGGAAAGCAGGCTTTCTATGTGATCGTCGACGAGATCTTTTCGGATGTAAAGCTCGATAAGAACCTGGACGGTAATCTTCTAATTTGTGTAAGTCAGGCTTATTCCTTTGATTTCATGCTTCGCAGCACTGGCTAAGTAAGCGTTCAGGTATTGAAACTTTGCAATGTCAGTGAGATCAGATGATTGATGATTGATCGTGGGGTTTATCGCGCCGACGCAACGCAGGCCATGAGGCGCGCCGTAGTGGAGGGCTCCGGATTAATTTTGACCACCTGTGGATCTTTATCGTGCGCCGAAATCTCGTACACACGGGCGTTTTTGCTTTTCGCCTCCATCAGAAAAGCGGCCGCCGCGGCCGGGAATCGAACCCGCGACATCGTGCTCAGCAGCGCAACGCCTTAGCCACTGAGCCACCGCGGCGGGTTCAGTGAGATCAGGGTGAGTGTGTATGGCCGCCTCGTAGTGTTCCCGAAAGCCCTGCCACTCACATCTCTGACCTTTCTAGAAAAGTATTTCAAGGTTTGGCAAGGGACGTGTACACTCAGTGCTCGGGGCCTACCGTGAGTTGCAGGGGCTTGACTGAGAAGCTCGGTGTGAGCAGCTCCGGTGGAGTTGCTTGATACGTCGATAGTCCCCTCCGACCTCGCAGGTGGCCATCTATGACCGAAGCACCAGTCGATGCGCGCGCGTTCAACGTCGACCGAAGCCTGGTGACAGCATTCCCGCCCTCATGGTAGCCAGATTCATCAAAGTTTCGGTCACTGGCCAAGTCAATTGAACAAAGTTAATGTTTCGAATCACATACGGGATCCTTGATTAAAATGAGGCGAGGCAAGACGTTGTCGTGGTTTTCATGTCTTCAAAATGTGTCGAAATGATCTTGCGTAGATACCGGGCATACTAACCTCTGTCCTGTAGATGGTATCTGATGTGGGTTTATGACAAGCGATTTCACTAGTAGCGTTTCTTTTTTTTTTGCCATGATTGTGTCACTGTGCCAGGTAATGCTGTGATCACAAGTTTCCCCGTGTTCGGCGAGTGCATTTGCGGTGACGTTCTTTTTGTTTCCGTCACGCTGGTGTTCCTTGAGGCGTCTCGGAAACTTTGTGGGACTTTCGGGAAAAAACGAGCTCTGCAAGCTACTTCAGTTTTGTTTGGGAAACACTTACTTCCCATACTACAACAAGTTCTACAAGCGTGGCTCATGGCACGGCGATGGGAGCATCAGTATCGGTAACTACCGCTATCCTTGTGATGGAGGCAGTAGGAGAAAAAAGTTCTGGATTCCTTCACACCCGCCTCGAAAGTTCTCTTTCGTTACGTCGACGATTGCTTCTGTGTTATGCGGAAGGATGACATCACAAGATTTCTGCAGAGCTTGCATTCCATGGAATCCAATGTTCAGTTCACTGTGGAACAAGAAGAAAAACTGCTGTGGTTTAGCTTTGGTTAACCCTAGTTGATAGCGAAAGCTTCACTGCCCTGTCTAGGCCCATTGTCGAGGTGTGGTCGAGGCGTGGTTTCGCAATGATATACAGACATGCTTGCAATGAATACACTGCTTATTCGTCATCTATTTACGGCGTTTTTTAAGCCTCGCCGCTGTACGAGCGACTATAGACTTTATGCAAAAGTGCCGCCATCTACCGGAATAGAAACGAAACGAGCATGCGACGCCATGTTGGGGGATGGCGGTCGCGGGATTGCTTGGTACGGAGCGTGTGAGGGGCTTTGTCGGCTTAGCGATCCTTTTGTATTCAGATTTAGGCGCAGCAAAATGAGCGACGAGTGATCTGTGGACCTTTCTCTGTTGCCAACATTTGGGCCGACTTCGTAAATACGCATTATGCATCGAAAAAGCAGTCAGGGAGGCACCAGCAGGGAAGCTGTTGGAGGTGTCGCGTTTCTTCTCCTTTTTTTTTTTGCTTTGAGAACGCAAACATTGAAAGTACACCCTTGTTGGTTCGCATCCTTCGGGTTTCTCAGGAGGTAATTCTTGAAACGCTTCGAAACTTGCGGGCTGTCCTGAGGTTGAAATGGGGGAGGGGGGGGGGGGGGCACTCGTGATATAGCTATACGCTAAGGATCCTCTGGGACGCAGAGGACACGTACAAAAAAAAAACACTTAACAAAATAAATTGCATACCTGGCATTTTTAACAGCGGAGCTGTTGTAGCTGGCCGTAATGGGTAGCGCGTAAAGTGTGTGGCGTGTAATGCGTTAAACATTGCCAATAAATTATCAATAAATTGCCAATGAATAATTAAATTACCGATAAATTGCCGAGCGTTGGTAAGCGCGTGCCTCGCGGCGACCGCGGAGCGTCCCCCAGCACACGCAAAGGCGTTAGCAAAAAAAAAAAAAAACTGCGAGAACCTTGAAAGAGCGAGAAAATGCCCTGCGCTCGTGAGCGCGTGCCTCGCGGCGACCGCTGAGCGTCCTTTGCTCGCGCCGTGTACAACAAAACTGGGTTCACACTACCGCTTAGAAAATTCCGCTCGAAAAATTTGATCTTGGGAAAATCGGCTACGTTCGAACAGCAGGCGACGAGGGGTAAATGACCAATACACGGAATAACTACGTACGTTACTTGCTCTACTCATGGCGCTACGTGAAGGTTGCAACTCTCGTGGATCCCTTATTTCCTGTAACGTTTGGCAAACGAAAGAATGCGTAGTACTTCCATAAAAGCCTACCGAACGTCCAGAATAAAAAGAAAACGCGGGCGCGAAAAAAAAAAAAAAAAAAACAACGAACGGCAGACTCAGAACTCTACCCTCACGATAAAGTACGAGTTGACCGATGCAGTGCGCCTTAACTACCAGCAGGGAGGAGCGCTCCGCGGCAAATACAGGGCTACAAAAAAGCACACTTTGGGATCTTTTTAGTCCTGCACATATTCGTTTCGTGACTATGCATGCAATCTAGCTATATTATTACTGCGTGAAGGGAAGTCGACACCCGCAAGCGACTTCACGCAGGGCTCGAGTCATGCTTCCGTTGAGAAATAATAATAAAAAAAAGATGTGTACGGTATTTCCGTGGTCGTGCTCGTATCATCTTTGGGCACAGCAAGTTACACGGGAGTATTTGGGCATCTTGGACAACGATAAATGCCGACGTGCGCGTCGCTAACCCCGGGCTATCATCTACACAGCGGTATCCGGAGATCCGGGAATCCCCCAATATGGCGGAAGCGCTTGCGGTTCCCGCAAGAGAGCGCCAGTTTTTTTATATATAGATCTATAGCTGGATGTTCGTCTTCTTCCATCGCACATGGCTCTGCGCCGCACGTGACCTCCTGGCCTTCCTTTGTGGCGCGCTTATCGCGGCGGCGACGGCCTTTTCGCCTTCCTCCGCCAGGTGGCGACAAGGGTCTCTCTCGCCAGAAGCGTTGCAAGCTGGGCTAGTTGGAAAGGCGTATTCTTGGATGCAACCAGCGCGAACTTAAACAAAGACAAAGGCAGTCAAACACAAGTTGTATCAACGTGGGTTTGAGAGGGCATGAATGGTCATTAAAGCGCTGCTGATAATCCCATCTTTCTTCACAGTGTACTTAGTGCGACGGATGTAAACCTAATTTTCTTGCCACTTATTTTTTATTTAGGCACCATGAACAAACGACCCGCGAAATTACGGAACGTGCCACATATACTCGGTTACAACTCAAGAACGGCACCACCTCATGTAGTGTATCACTCCGCCAAAGCACCGGACCCGTAACGTCAGTGCGCGCGCGTTATGAAAGGGGGTTTGCTATGAATGCGTGATATCGTCTGCCTTGCCTCACGCAGTTTGTTTGTCGTCACTGGAGTCGTTATAAGCATATTAAGTCCAAAAAATCACGGGAACGGCTCACGCCAGGTTCAAAATATTCACAGTAACGCCCTACTTGCGCCGCGCGGAGAAACATCCGGCTACGGTGATGAGGCACAGCGGCAACTTCCGGTGCCGTTCTTAAGTTGTCACCGAGTATAGCAGAAAGAGGAGACATTTGTGTGAGCCAAGCAATCGTGTGTCTTCATCCCAAAGAGATTGGATATCTGGTGGGCCTTGATTGTAGCCTGTGTCTATCTAGTTGCCTTATCACAGTCGCTTTTGTAAACTTGTTTTGCTCATGCCCAATGTCTTATATTGTTTTGTGTTAAGTGTTTATATTCACCCCTCATGATATTAAGCTTTAGTTTTTAAAGCAGCGGCTGTCCTTGTGTTCCACTTCCTTTGCCTTTAATATTCGCGCTGGTTTCATCCAAGATTAAGCGTATCTCTCCCCTGCCGCCTATCTCTCCCCGCCATCGAGCCGCTGTTCCGTGCCGGGCACTGTCAAAAGGGAGTGTGGTTTGAACTCTAGCTCTCAAGGTCAAAACTGGTCGCCCCACGAAGAGCGCCCGAGGTAGCGTAGTGTAGCTTTCGCTACAAAACAGAGTGACTGATTTTTCATGTTATCTTGCTATGCGTAAATATCTAACGGTGATTATTTTTGCAGGCACCACCCAGCGAACATTCAAGTAGTTGCCGCAGGCAACCCGATTACAGTGAATGGGGGGGGGGGGGGTGGTTTGCTATGACAGACTTGGACAGTTGGTCCATATCAATGACCCTTCCGTAATGGCGGTTTTCAACTTCAGCAGGACCTTTTTCCAAAGTCACATTGCGTCGTGTCAAAGCTCTGTTCGAATAGAGAGTTTAAGCTGGCCGTTTTTGACGCTCCGCTATGCTCCCGACGGCCCGCTTAGCACAACCGTGCGTCAGCAGCAGAAAGGCTTTTAGAAAAGCGATAACCGTATCTCCCGGGACGGGGAATTATTTGCGTGACCGGTCTTTTCCTGCGCGTGTGTAAACCAAAACTTCATCCAAAAGGAAACGTAAAAATTCGTATTTGGTCGCGCAAATAAATAAAAATTACGTGTTTTTTTCCTCTTTTAGCCTTCTTTGTAAAACGTAGTCGCGACACGGTATAATGCCTCTAAATAATTTAAAAGAAGCCGATAAACTTTGGAATAGCCATGACAAGGCTGTCTTTCTTGGCGCTGCATAGAAGCAGCTCCGCGCTTCGGTCGGCGTTTTTCGCTTCCCTTCTAAACCTCGTCGAGGTGTCTGGCACCTTCACCTATACGGAAGCGCTTTAGCGATTTCGTCGCTAGTGTTCGAACTGACGAAACGGAGTTCGCCGTAGCGCGCTCGCCTCGCGGGGGGCAGCCATGTTGGAATTCCGCGCGGAAGCGTAAGCTGCCGCGACGGTCCGCTAAGAGGCGCCGGACACGAGGGAGCTTTCCAGCGGAGAAATCCGAGGGAGGTGGTGATGTCACCGTCGGCGCACCTCCGCTCGACCAGCTCCTTCGCTCACACGGCGGACGCGACCGAAGGACGGTCATCAGTGTTGACAAACCACACTCTGCACGCTCTCCGCTGTTGTCGATGCACTACATGGACGCCTCCATGAAACGTCAGTACGCCGCAATGGCTGCATCTCTGGAAGAAACTGACGACGACAATTTTCTGGAATGGCGGAAGCAGCGATCGTGCTGGGTGAAACCGTGGATGGAAGAAAAATCTCTCGGTGTACAACATCTGTTGTACAACAAGTTGGAACGTGACCCTGGTGAATATAAACAGTTACTGCGAGTGCCCCACGACGTGTTTCTGCAGCTGTTGGCGCGTACTGAATCGATTGATTGATTGATTCTGGGGTTTAACGCACCGACGCAACGCAGGCGATAAGGCGCGCCGTAGTGGAGGGCTCCGGATTAATTTTGACCACCTGGGGATCTTTATCGTGCTCCGAAATCTCGTACACACGGGCGTTTTTGCTTTTCGCCTCCATCAGAAAAGCGGCCGCCGCGGCCGGGAATCGAACCCGCGACCTCGTGCTCAGCAGCGCAAGCGCGTACTGAATCCCGGCTACAGAAACAGAACACAAACATGCGGCGCCCCATAAGCCCGGCCACTCGTCTGCAACTTACTCTTCTACGTGGCTTGTCAGCGCGGTGACCGGCAGGAAATTCAACATATATCCAAATGTCAATCGTATTCCGGTTAACACACTCGGGGCAGTGTTACTGCGTAAAACGAATCGGTGCGTACATCGCAAACCTTACAGTACGATGTCTTCGGAATTTTTTTTTGTGTGGTGACAACAGAATGCACGTAATAAAACAGAAATGTCGAAGTGCTTGATATCAAACTGCCTGGGAAGTGGTGCAACAAAATGTAGTGTTGGTATTATTGATGCTCATTTTTAGCGTGGAGGTTAATTGTGAAGCTGATTCGATATATTTTGATGCACTACGAATGGTTGCTATCTGTTGTAATGCTAACATTTCTGGTATGCTGAAATTATCAGAAGTTTACTGAAATAAACCAGGCGTTACACCTCATAATCCTTTTTTTTCCAGGGGAAAGCCAGTATTCATTCAGTCGGCAGTTCCGTGTCGGGCACAGTTCTGTAAATGACTTTATACACAAGACGTGCGCAGTCATTTACGAGGAATTGAAGACTGAAATGATTCAAGCACCGAAAAATGAGGAAGAATGGTTTGCCCTCGCCAGCGGTTTTGAGAAACGCTGGCAGTTTCCCAACTGCGCAGGAGCTATCGATGGGAAGCACGTCAACATTGTTAAATCAGCAAAATAAGGGTCTTTGTATTTTAACTACAAGAAAACCTTCAGCATAATCTTGTTTGCACTAGTGGATTCAGAATGCAAGTTTGCATACATTGACGTTGGAAATCTTGGATCAAAGGGTGATGGATCCGTGTGGCAAAAGACCCCACTCTAGAAGGCCATCACTCGCAACAAGGCGCACCTGCCCGAAACAATGGCCACAACCTCAGGCCTCCAGCTCCCTACCGTAATAGTGGGAGATGATGCATTCCCATTATCTCCAAATCTAATGAAGCCGCTTCCGGGTCAAGAGCTGGAACCTCCACAAAGGATCTCCAACTACCGGTACGTTCTTTCCCTCTGTTGTGAAGCGTTACCTACAGCACCTGTATGCATATTGTTTCAGGCTCTCCAGGGCACGTCGAGTTTCCGAAAATGCTTTCGGCATCTTGGCGCACCGGTTCCGGTTTCTTTTGACGACAGTGCATTCAAAACCCGCAACGGTAAAGAAAATGGCGCAAGCAGCTTGTGTCTTGCACAACATGCTGAAAGGCGAGCAGTGTGAGCCACTCGAAAGAGAGAGTAGCACTGGCAGCCGCACATTCTTTCCCCTCAAGCATTCCAAGGCCCGGTCGGGGGCAGTAGCCGTCGCAGTGCAGGAACGGCTCAGCGACTACTTTTCTGGGGATGGCGCAGTGTCCTGGTAGGATGCGCGTGCTGGGGTGGATGTTAGTGGCTACAAAAAGAAAGCAACTCGGCCCAAGTGTTAGCCTGGCCCTGAAATGTGAGAAATGGTGAAGCTGTACCGTGGTGTTTATTGCACATTTTTATTGATAGCGCTGCAGTCGTTCTGCGATGAGTGTCATAATTGCAGCTTGGCATTCAGCACGCTGAGGCCCTGTCATTTGCCGGATGTGACCGGCGACTACTGAACCATACGCCGAACAGTCGTCGGGTGCAGGCGTGGGGGCATCCACGCATTGCGCCATTTTGGCGAGTGCTGCTGTACGCAGCTCCAGAAGCTCAGCAGCTCGTTCCTGGCCGCCTGACCTCGCCCTCTTCTCAGGGGGCTCATCTCGCTCACTGTGGCTTGTTGCGGCAGGGCTGGGAACTGGGCTCGGGGGGTTTTCAGCAGCGGTCCCCTCACCAAACTGCAATAAAAAGTATGAAACAGGAGCCACAGCTTAATAATGCACAATTCCTTGATGTGGTTTTTATATCAAACTAATTAACATGTCTATCACTTAGCGCACATAAAGCCATCATTGATACACGATGACTTCGTAGCTATACTGTACCATTGAATGTTGTCTTGTTTGCTGGTGCTGTCTGACGTGCAATGTAAGTGGGTTAACTAGCCGCCTATGTTTACGTTACCTGTCGTAAGAGTCAGCTATACTACGGTATATATGCCTCTTCTACACATACCCGCTTGCTCTGTGTGAGTTTTGATACACCAAAAGTAAAAAGTTCAACTTCTGCTAAGACTCACAACATCTCCTGCAGCAAACCAACTCTGGTATAAACCATGAAGATGACAGACAACGCTCCAATCAAAAGACTGAATTTCATTGCAACAACCCCTCGCTTTCTGCAACAACAAGCCATAATTACGAGGTGGATGCTAAGAATGCCCTCACGAGCTGCAGTAACGCTGCACCACGTGTGGAGTGACTCAAGTACAAATGTATTTTTTCTCAAACTGTACGGTAGCAGAATGGACTACTGGAACATGCATGTACACATATGGATGACTTGAAGCTACACTATGGGCCCACTTCGCGCACTTGCACTGTTTTACATGTCGCACAGAGTATGAAAGTACTGCTGTGCCATACTCTATATTTCGCCTTTTTTAAGTTGTGCCTCTTTAGTTTTATTACAGTAAAAAATCTATGTACTGCACCTGAGTGATATGTGCTACAATAAAATGATTCATTGGCACACTATAACATCTGTCTCTTGTTATATTATGCTAGGTAAATGCTAGCTATGCACACTAGGACAAACAAACCAGGTTGCATGGGAAACAAAGTTTACGTATAGGCAAGCATTTGAATACCAATTACATTTCTAAAATGATTCAAGTAGAGAAAAGAATGTTGGAGAGGGTGAGGGGCGCGTAAATTATGATTATATGATTATTCATGCAATGCTACTGCCTCGTGACGACAAAACCACGTCAGTACACAAATTCTCACCATCTCTGAAAGTCCAAAATCCTCGCTAACAGAGTGGCTGTCTGTGGGTTGTGTTGCGCCGTCCAGGAACTTGAGGGCTCCGAAATATTTCCATTTACCGACGTAAACGACGTCAGCTGGCTGGCCACTCTTCGTATGAATGACGTTCTTCCATTCCTCACGGTACGTGCGCCACTTGTTTTGCACGAACGATTTTAACCCGTCTGAAAAAAAAAAGCTTTAGCGCACTTGTTCACGACTACCCAGCGATGCAAGATTTACTGTTGGGACGTCGTACACAATTGTTGCAGTGTTTAAGTCTGCGATCATAGATTTACTTCACAGCCTGAAATAAAGTACCCGATCACACTTTTGAGCGTCGATTATTGTAATCACTTGCAGTTTTAGGCGTTGCAAATCCAAAACAGTCGTATAGGAAGACGCGCTTTGGCGTTTACATCTGACATGCAGCAGTTGTTTGGCTCCCCTATCGTTTGGTCACCGAACGACACTCCGCAATGAACCAATGCCACAAAGTACCAAAGCTGCGGTATTCGCCACTTGATAAACGGTTTAAATACGTAGAACTAGCCCTAAACGCTTGGAATGAGAAAAACGTGCTACTCACCCACAGTGTACGGCGCGAACTCCGGGGGGCGAAGGGCCATTTCGTCCGCTATCTTCTTCCAGATGCCATTTTTTATCCCAGTTTTGTTGTAGTCTTGGTTGCTGGGGTCCCAAAGAACCGGAAATACCTCCACCAAAGATGAAAAAAAAGCGTACCGTCCTCTCCATATTTTGACATGGCGCGCTGACTGTTGACAGAGAAAGAGCTGCAAGCAGCGGGAGCAAGGCAGAGAGATAGAGAAACAACATCTTTATTGTCCGGCAAAAAGACGTGGCCTAAACGTCACGCTGGACGGCCACTCGGCGCTCGCTACCTACTCGCACCCAGCCTCCGAGGAGACAGTGCTGTCGGCCGCTGGCGCTCGAGGGCCTCCAGCGCTTGCTGGACGGCCTCGCGCTGTGCGTCGTAGTCCACACTCGCCACCGCACTCGCTAGGAGCGGCAGCAACGCGTCTGTAACACCGTCCTCCACCTTGCAGTTCCACAGCATGTGCGCCATGGTGGCTCGGTCCTCGCCACACACCGCACACACGTCACTCGCGTACACCTCCGGGCACACATGTTTCGCCACCACCGGTGTCCACACCGCTCGCGTCTGTAGCTGCCGCAGCGTCACCGCCTCCTGTCTCGTGAGCTTACGGCGGGTACGTCCGCCGGCCCTCCCGGTACTAGTCCAACACGTCCTTGTACGAGGCGATGGGCACCACATCGTCGTCGTCCTCCGCAGGTCGGGGGCTCGGGCTCGCGCCGCGGCTGGTGAGCGCGCGCGCCGCCCGGTCCGCCTCCTCGTTGCGGTTCTGGCCTGTGCTCACTGGGCCCATGTGTGCCGGAAACCATTTCGCCGTCACTGGCACCGCTCTGTATCCTAGGGCCCCGCACACCCTCGCCGCGCACGGGGACACGTTGTCCGTCGCAAAGTTCACGATCGCACTCCGCGAGTCGCTTATCACCGTCCTACACCTCCGGTTCGTCAGCGCCAGCGCAATGGCCAGCTCCTCCGCATACTCCGGGCTCTGCACCCGCACGCTGCCCGCCGTGCACAGCTCCCCGGAGGTCGCCGCGACCACGGCCGCCGCGTACGTGCCCGGGCGGTCCGAGTACCTCGCCACGTCGACATAGAAGGCTCCGTTGTCCGACGCGTGCGTGGCCGTGAGAGCTTTCGCCCTCGCCAGTCGACGCTCTCGGTCCACCTCGGGATGCATGTGTCTTGGGATCGACGGCACCTGTAACGAGCGGAGCAGCCAGCACGGCAACAGCGACCGGCCCACAATCCCTTGCAGCCCCCCACGGTATCCCAGTCTTTCCAGTACTGAACGCCCCGTCCTAGTTCGCGCTAACCTAGCCAGCTGCGCCGTTCGCTGAGCCTCGGCTATCTCATCCAGCGTGTTGTGCACCCCCAGCTCCAGGAGTCGCTCTGTGCTCTAGTGCGTGTACAGCCTCAGTGCCGCCTTGTATGCTTTGCGTATAATCGCGTCCACCTGCTGGCGCTCCGCCGCCTTCCAGTCATGAAAAGCCGCGACGTAGGCCACGTGGCTGACCACAAACGACTGCACCAGCTTCAAGAGACTGGCTTCTTTCATTCCCGCGTGCCGCGTCGACACCTTCCTGATGAGCCGAATGGTCGTAGACACCTTCGCGTCCAGCTTCGCAATTGTCAGACCGTTGTGCCTCAGCGCATCGATGGGCAGCCCCAGCACCCGTAGCGTCTTCACGTGCAGGATGGTCGTCACGTCCCTCGTTCTCAGGTTGATATCTGGCTCGGTCGTGTCACTCTAGCTCTTCCCGCGCGGCGGTACGACTCCGACTTCGCCGGCCAACACACCAGCCCCGTGCCCCCCAGCTGGTCTTCGATCTCGTCGATCGCCCGCTGCAGTGCCGCCTCGATTTCGCCGTCGCTGCTGCCAGTCACACAGAGCGTTAAGTCGTCGGCGTATATAGTGTGCTTGACGTTCGGGAGACTCCGCAGTCGCTCGGCCACCCCGATATTTACCATGTTAAACAGCACCGGCGAGATCACGGCGCCCTGCGGCGTGCCCACGCTCCCCAGCGTCTTGTTCGGTAGCTCCATGTCGCTGGCCACGATCGTCGTCGTACGGTCCGTCAGAAAGTCTTTGACGTAAGCGAACGTGCGTTCTCCCATGTTCAGCCGGGACACTTGCTCGAGTATCGCCGAGTGGTGGACTTTGTCGAACGCGCTTGCAGGTCCAGGCCCAGCACCGCGCGGTTGTCCATGGAACGGGTCGGTTGGTCCATCACCTCGTGCTTGATCAGCAGCATCGCGTCTTGCGTGCTCAGCTTGGCCCTGAAGCCCAGCATCGTGTCCGGGTACAGCCCTTCCTCCTCCAGGTACGTCTGCCAGCGGTTGAGTAACACGTGCTAGAGCACCTTCCCCACGCAGGACGTCAGCGAGATCGGCCGCAGGTTCTCGATATGTGGTGGCGTGCCCGGCTTCGGGATCAGCACCGTCCGCGCGTCTTTCCAGCTCTTGGGCAGCTTGCCGGCGCCCCGTCAGCGCCGTCACCGCCGCGTCGCTGAGGTTGCGCAGCGCCTTGTTCGACACCTTGTCCGGCCCCGACGCCGACTTGCCGTTGATCGTTTGAAGCACCGCGCGGACCTCCCACTCCTCGATGTCTGCGTCGAGCCGGGCGTTGGCTGCGCCCGCGTAGCTCGGGAAGGTGTCTGGCGGGGTGGACGGAAGGTACTTGTTGTTCAGGCGCCGGCGGACCTCCGCCTCGCCAAGATGCGCGCCAGGATGTGGTGGTGCGACCCCTTGGTCTTGCTCTCGTCCAGCAAGTGGCGCAGCAGCTGCCAGGTGCGGCTCTTGTGTATTTGACCGTCCGCCTCCTGGCAGACCGCGTGCCACTGCTGTCTGCAGAGCACCGCGCTGTGCTTTTCGATCTCCCGGTTGAGCTGGGCTACCCGCTTGCGGTTGTGGCGCTGCCGCTTCCACCTGTCTCTCAACGAGTTCCGCGCCTCCAGCAGGTGCGCCAGCCGGCTGTCGACCTGCGGGGTCTCGTCGTCCACCTCCATCTCCGTCGTGGCCGCCTGCACCGCCGCGATGAGGGCTCGCGTCCACTCGTCGATGTCATCGATTCGCTCCGGCACCCCACCCAGGGCCTCTCTGTACGCACTCCAGTCCGTCACACACTGCTTCCGGGGCGTCGGCGCCCTGCCGCACAAAGGTACCACGATCCAGGACACAGTGATCGCTGCCCAGCGTCTCGTCCATGTTTCGCCACCGCACTCCGGCCTTCTTGCAGAACGCCAGGTCCGGGTTCGTGTCGCGCTGCACCGACGTGCCGTGTCTCGTGTACTCCGACGGGTCGTTCAACAGCTGGTACCCCGCGTACGTGGTCTCCTCGAACAGGCTGCGCCCCTTCGCCGTCGTCTTCGGGCACCCCCACGCCGTGTGCGGAGCGTTAAAGTCCCCGCACACCAGCGCGGCGCTGTCCCCGGCCAGCTGACCCACCTTGTGCATCATAGTCCGAAACGTCTTCTGGTACTGCTTTGGGTTACTGTAAACATTGATCACAAACACGCTTTCCTTCTTCTTCCGCCCCGTGACGACCTCAATCGCTCGGTGCTCGATGGCGCTGTTGCTGAGGAGCTCGTGCTCCACGTACGTGAGCCCTTTCTTCACCAGGGTGCACACTCCCTGCCAGGCACCCTTGCCGACCGTTCTCGCGCTGGGCGGGCTAGCGCACGAGCGATACCCCGGCATGCTCGGGGGAGCCTCGCTGTGCGTCTCTTGCAGCAGAATCACGTCCGGCCGCCAACCGGCTTGACCAATGTACTGTTGTAACGACGCCTCGTTCGCGTTCTACTGCCACACAACGAGCTCGTGTCTCACTGCTGCTCGGGCCATGATGGGCGTTTGTTAGGGTGCCGGTATTGGGTTCCTGCGCTCAGTCTCGCTATGGCCTCCTGCATTTGCACCAGCGTCTCCTGGACCGCCTGGAACATCTGCTCCAACTTGGTCAGGTGGACGACGATGTCGGCCGTCGTCGCCTCCAGTGCCGCTAGCCTCCTGTTCGTAGACTCTTCAAACTTGTCGAAACGCTCCTCCAGCCGCTGGATGCGCCTGTCGATCGCCCGCCTCTTGGCTCGGAGCTCGGGACCCTCGGTCGTGGCTTCCTCTCTCGCCGCCTCTTCGGCCGGCGCCTCGGTCTGTACCTCCATGGCTTGCGCCTGCGCCTCCGCTTGCGCCTGCGCTTGGGCCTGCTCCTGGCGTTGGTTGGCAAGAAGCAGGTCCAGCTTCCTATTCATCTCCAGCATGCGCATGCCTTGCTCGGCGATACGCTTCTTCAGGCGCTCGTTCTCGTTGCGAAGCTTGAGCATCTCGGGGCTGGGTTGCGGTTGACTCGCCGTCTGCTGCGGAACGGCCTTTCGCTCTGGCGCTTGCGGTCTGACCCCGCCGGCCCACGCCACGCGCTCTCTCGAATTAGAGTCTCTCTTTCGGCTCGCGCTGCGCCGCCGGCTGCCGCTGCGCTGACGTAAGCGCCCGTGCTCGCTCGCCACCTGAGCCATCACGTGGTCGCGTGGCTGCAGTTGCGGGAACTCCGCTAAGCCTAATCGGGGCCGCTGCGCCTCCACGTGCCTGCGCTCCCACCGGCGACACGTCACAACGTACAGAACTATGCACCGATTTTTGCACCCCGCCGCGCCGGTGGGATGCGCTCCGTTACACAGCTTGCATCGAGGTTTGCATTCTCTCTCGTGATCCGGGCCGGGGTTCGGCGCGTTACACGCAAAGCACACCTTCGTGTCCGGAAAGGGGCACACGTCCGTTCTGTGACCGACTTTGCAGCAGCAACGGCGCACTTCGAAATGCTGTCTATACGGACTACACTTCCCGAACATGGTTCCGTACTTTACGTAGTTGGGCACGTTAGTTCCCTCAAACACCACAATGACCATGGTCGTGTTTCCGATTCTATGCGCATCTAGCGCGAGTGGATTAGCGTCGTTTACAATATTGTCCTGAAGCTCCCGGTTCGAATCCGACAGCGATATTCCCCGAATGACCCCCTTAGCGGTGCCGTTGGGCGCCGACAAGTAAGCGTTAACCTCGTGGTCTCTATCTCCGACTCTCAGCAGCCGGATCCCTGCGTATTTGCTAGCCCTTCCCTCGTGTGGGGTACTTATTACGATAATGTTCTGAGCCACGTTAGTGCACATGGTGTCCTCCTTCGACTCCTGGAGCGAGGTCCCTGCCGCCGCGAAAATAGCGGCCATTAGCCTAGACGCGTCGGTGCGGCCCACGTTGAGCCCACCGCGCGGCCTAAGCACGATCTCAATTTCCTCCCTCGGCAGCGTCCGCGGCATGCGGGCCGCCCTACTGATTCTAGCAGATACCCTCTTCGCAAACTGCGCGTTGCTAACTTTGGGGGCTGCAAGGGCAGGAACCGACTCACCGCTTGCCGCGCCGGCCGCTCGCTGCCGAAGTCGCTAGCCAGCCGCGTGCCATCCCTCCGTTTGTCCGATGGTTGCAAGTCGGTGCCGTCGACCGTCACCGCCGTTCGTCCCTCGTCGTAGTTCACACTCACACTCGATGCCCGAAAATCTTCCCCGGCCAGCGGGGCACCGCCGGTATCCATCGCCGACGTCTCCTGGGGGGTAGTAGCCATCTCCCACTCTCAGCGGCCGCCGCCGGCACGCCCGGGGCCGAATTCGAACTGGGCCTCGGTTAGGCTTAGCTGGCCGGCCACGCTGGGAAACTTTGCACTCAAATAAATTGGTGAAAATTCGATGCATCTCACCAAATCTAGTATCGGTCGATGCCTCCGGTCAAGCTGCGTCGACTAGTAGCAATGGTCCATTGAAGAAGCTAATTAGCACCGCACAATTAGTCAATCTAGGGAGCCGATGCAACACACGTCCGCTCGCTCCGGCGACCGCAGCGCCACCTCGAGAGCAAGGCAAAAGGAGCGATGAAGTGAGAGTCATTACGATGACGGTGATTACGCCGCGCTCATCGTAGATGGTAAATGATGTTTTCAGAGATACGGCTTAATTATAAATACAACATTAAAATACACCATGAAAATTATAAAAATATTCATCAAAAGCAATAAAAAGAAACTGCGTAAAACTTCACTTTCAGCTTGTTGCTAGACGAGGCTAAGAAATCCCGCCGCTTCCGCCGCCAAGCGTCGGAGCGTTTGTAACGCGCGAGCAGAAGCTCCCATCTCCCATCGGAGCGGTGCGCCGGAGAGAAACAGTGACGTAGGGGTCACGTGGCGCGCACTCCTAGGAGTGAAACGGCGGATTTCTCCGTCGTGTGACCCCTTTAGCTGATCGGGGCCCCGCTCCGGTATCGCCGGTAGCGCCCTAGCGTGCCACGCATGCGCAATGGCGCTCGCCCTTGCAATCGGAGAGGAGATGATTGTCAGAAACGGTCAGCTAAAACTCTCTACTAACGTGTTGAGGCCAACCGTAGAAAAGAGGAACGGTTTGCAGGTCGAGGGTTTTCCGAGAGGTCATTGGCTGCGGGCCGAAGCCGTATACGGGAAGGAGGCGTGAACGACTCGTGGAAAACCCGCGAAATCTAGATCGAATCTATGGGATCGTGCGCAGAAGCAGTACTGTGAGGGGTGGGACAGGGGTGGGGTGCGATGGGCACAGGGCCAGGGAAGCCGAAGCTCCGATGCGGGGAGGGACTGCAAAGTAGAATGCCTAACGCGTCAAATGCGCAATATTGGCGCACCGAAATGTTTCCACAAATGTGCACCACCAAAGATGAGCGTGCATGCATAAGGTAGCACGGATACGTCATCGACAGGTTTTTAGGGGCGAAGCCCCTTAGGGACTCGGGCTGTTGTAGTCTCCTGTCGTCGGCGGAATCGTCGTCTCATGTAGTCACGGTTAAAACACCGGGGAAACTCGTTCACGCCTCCGCTAGAACTTAACGCGTACTAAAAAAAAACATCGGGACACTCGTTTACGCCTCGCGCTACAGAGCTTCGTCCTTCAAAGACAACAGATTTTTACAGCAAAGCTGTATACCTCTACCCCCAAACGATTTTATCTCCATTTGCAAAAACGCCAAGGCGCCATGAATACACTTATACACTGCATGCTTAGCCCCTCCCCAGGTTTCACGTTAGTGGAGATGGCCCGGGATTTTTTCCTTCGGCACGCCGGGAAACAGAAACAGCGCACCGATTTAAAGACGCGTCCAAGGAGCCTCCTCACCTTCGTCGTTCCACTAGGTGCCTCATCGATTCCGCAGATACGTGGTCGCTTACAAACCGATCCCATTTCGCTGTTCCGGTGGTCCAGCTCGTTCATCCCGTAGCGCAGCGGCCACCAAGTGCCTTTTGTCAATTGTTGGCGCCCGCTGTTTGCGTCGTCCTGTTCTGTCCCCGGAAGTGTGCGCGCACCGTGTTGAACACAGAAATTTTTCGTCGCCGATGGCGTCACCACGTCCAATATTCGGTTGCAATGCTCCGTGAGCGCAGAGAGGCGTCAGCTGTTCGCCGCAGCCCGCAAAACGGTTCCGGCTTCCCATTCCGCGTTTTAGTTTCACAGAGCCGTGCTATACCGCCACCGCAGCTATACGGCGAAATGACTGCGCACGTGAATACGGAATCTGTGACCGCGTATATTGCTATCGGCGGTGCTGTGATAACGGCCTTGGTAACGTGATCGGATGAGCATAAAACACGCTGTTGTCACGTGATACTCCTTTTCTGCTTCATAGAGGGTGCTTGAAATGGCTTGTTTGTGAAGAGGCCGAGCAATGTTAATCGTGAAGAAATGTTTGAGGAGTTGTGGGACAGTCAGAAAGTCATTCTAACCGGCCTAGCCCAGGAAACACTTACAGCGACAGCTGTACAGCGCGAAGTAGGCATGTTAATTTGCTTTTGAGTAGAAGTCCCCAGGCACAGAAAATAACTAAGATACGCCCGTGAACGCAGTTGACCGCCGCGGTACATGCTCGGTTTATAACGCATATTTGTTCAAGTGAGCCCGACGTCATGATGTCGTGGTTTCAATTCTAGATCAAGAAGGTTGCTTTCCTAATGTAAAGGAAAAAACGTGTGAGGGCACCACGGACGTTACTGTCGAGAATCTCGACGCATCTAAGTTCTATGGCTCTGTTATTAATCAAAACTTCTTGACTGCTATGCGCGGTATTTTTGTGTGGTCAGTATGCGTGTAAGGTGCGAACTTCCTTTGTAGTGCCGTATCACGCACGGTTAAAAGATGCTTTTACCTGCAGGTGCTCCAAAGAAATGGAATTAAGACCTAATTGAGCATACTTTGTATCGCGCTTTGCGTGAAATCCGTTAGTGTGAAATCGCCCGTCACTCTTTCAATCACGGCTCGTTGTTCACTCACTCCCTGGCTTGGTCGTTTATGAGTCAGAAGTGGCGAGCATCATTTTTGTAAATCGTGCACTCCATGTGCGAAATGGTGTCGCTTTTTATCATGTGTGATTTATTCTGGGATCCGAGCTCAAATATTGCCGTCCCCATCATCGTGATCGACGAGCGGAGCGAGGGGTGGCTTCGTCCCGCCACTCGTGAGTGAGGAGCGTGACACAGTGCCTATAGAGGAATGAATGAATGAATGTCTTTTCTCACTCAGCCTTTACCTAGAGGTGTCCATTCAGCAGCGCATCGTGGTGCTGGGGACGATATCCGGCTTTCCGTGTCGTCATGGAGGGCGGGCCGTGTCCAGGTTAGATATGTAGTCGAGGCACAGTGAACTAGAATCACTGAAATTCAGGCTGGCCTAGACTCTGCCGTACAAGTATAAAGCCCGCCGCATAAGCCCCCCCCCCCCCACCCTAAATCTCTTTAGGCCTTTTACGATAACATGTATGGCGACAGCCCGTTTCACGCCGTAAGCACTAGGGTCGGAAAATAAAAGCTGATTGTGTTTGTACCGGTCTGACGCGAGCGGCCACGTGAAAGTAAAGGCCTACCCACGAAAAAAACATGCGGATACTTTGAAGACGACTTGTTGGAAAACTTAAGCAAGCCTTGGTGCCCCCACCTCACGTCCAACCCACCCAGGCACCTGACTACACAGGCGATCCCAACCCCAAATGGACGAGCCGTTCTCCATTGCTGAAATCGAGGCGGAAGCGTACAACCTCACCCGAAACACCACTCCGGATCGAGACAAAATCCCCAACAAATTATTGCGAAACCTCGACCATGCCGTCCTAGAAAATCTCCTAGTCTACATCAATGAGTGCTGGCTGGCGGGTTCCTTGCCCCCACAGTGGAAACACGCAGACGTCACTTTCCTCTCCAAGCCCGGCAAACCCTTGAACCCGAAGAATCTAATGCCTATTTCTCTGACTTCATGTGTCGGCAAATTGTTTGAACACATGGTTCACAACCAGCTCTCGCCCCACGTTGAAGACACCGGCTACTTCCCTGACACGATGTACGACTTCCGCCCATATCTGTCAACCTAAGACATACTACTTCAGCTTAAGGAGGAAGTGCTGGACGACCTTAATAGCCAAAGCAAGCGGTCCATCTTGGCCCTCGATATTAAGGGGGCATTCGACAACGTTTCTCACCAAGCCATTCTTCAAGGCCTCGCATCTACAAACTGTGGC
Source organism: Haemaphysalis longicornis (assembly GCF_048455015.1). Classification (NCBI taxonomy): domain Eukaryota; kingdom Metazoa; phylum Arthropoda; class Arachnida; order Ixodida; family Ixodidae; genus Haemaphysalis; species Haemaphysalis longicornis. Next base: position 143,536,533 of record NW_027526203.1, read on the forward strand.
GAGCGCACATTCCAATACTTCGTCTCCTTTCTAACCCAGCGCACAGCAACAGTGGGCATCGGACCGTCGATCCGACGCATTTAAAACCCTGTCAAAGGGCACTCCGCAGGGGTTGGTAGTATCTCCAATACTAACCTCATCATGAAAGACTTACCACCCCTACTAAAAGCCACCCAGAACCTTGGCCACGCAATATACGCGGACGACCTAACGCTTTAGGTCCCCACTGGATCTCCGGGCGACCAGCAGGACGCACTTCAAGCAGCCATTCAGGTCACCCAACAATAGCTAAAAGCCCGCGGACTCGAGTGTGCTCCCGAAAAATCTGCCCTTCTAACCCTGTGCAAAAGAACATGCAAGAAGCGTCGAGATCCCATACCAGATACAGAACTTACCATTAATGAACAACCCATCCTCAATTTCCCGCGCACCTACGCATATTAGGCCTCACCATATCAAAAGGTGGCTCAGGCGCCCAGACTATCCTTTCCTTGCAACGGACTCTTAACCAGATCATTCACCTCATCCGCAGGATCTCCCATAAGCGATTCGGGCTACAAGAAGCTGACACCCTGCGCATCATTCACACCCTCCTTATTAGCCGGGTTACGTACGGGACAGCGTATTTGGCCCTGAAACCCGCCGAGAAAGAAAAGCTAAACATCCCCATACGCCAAGCCTACAAGGCCGCCCTTGGACTGCCTCCAAAAACAGCAACAAGAAAACTTCTACAGCTCGGCTTCCATAATACATGGGAGGAACTGAAAGAAGCTCATCGCATCTTCAAATTCACGCGACTTAAGCTCACGCTAACCGGCAGGGCTACACTTCCCCGACTCGGCTCAGGCCTCCCCAAAACTGCGAACAGAGGCAACGCACCCCTCTAATCATCCGGCAGTACATCAAAGTCGCACCCATTCCTAGAAATATGCACCCCATATATAACAAGGCACGCCGAGAAGCCTGGATACGAGCCCTTAGAAAACGCTTCCCCAACTCTCCGTGTACTCGTTACACGGATGCCTCTCCATACCACCAACAACCCGCCCATGCCGTGAGTGTCACCGACGCCAACGGTGCAGAACTGACAGCCGCTACAGTACCCACGACATCTATTGAGGCAGCAGAAGAACTTGACGTCGCTCTAGCCGCCACCACTGGAAACGACCACCTCACTATAATGACAGACTCACAAGCCGCCTGCCGCAACTTCTTGTTAGGTAGCATAACACCCACGGCCTTAGCAATTCTGCGAAGTGTGAGTCAACTCCCGGAAATGCACATCATCTGGACCCCGTACACGAGTCCTCCGAGGGGAACGAGGCGGCACACGCCGCTGCCCGCGTTCATACACACCGGGTCGTTTCTCAAGAAGGCGAAGTCACGCAGCCCCTTCGCTCTCCCAAACCCGCTACTCTTAATTCACACGCGGACATCCGCGCCCATTACCGCCACGAACGACAACGCTTCCCGCCACCACATCCCCATGTATCCAGAGCAGAGGCGACTGCCTTTTGCCGACTTCAGACAAATTCCTATCCTCACCCCACTGTCCTCCATGCCATGTACCCCACCCTCTACTACTCGACGTGTAATTTCTGTCCCGAACCCGGCACCCTGTACCACATGGTATGGGAGTTTCAGAAAACCCCATCCCTTAGCCCAAATCCTCACCCAACGCACGAGCAGTGGACGGGCCAGCTGGCCAGCTCCGACCTCTCAGTCCAGCGTAGCCTGGTGGAGAGGGCTAGAGCAGCCAGCGCGGACCAGGGATTCCCGGACTAGAGGAGGCCCCCCCACCGGGCGGGCGTCCAACCATCAGCGTCTGTAGCTCGTCTACATAACATTTATCCACTCCACCCCTCCCCCGCTGTATTTTTATTTTGTTTGATGCTAACAAAGAAAAAGGTCGTGTATCTAAATTTTTGTGCACGTTCAAAATAGCCAGGCGGTATTAATCAATTCGTAGCCCCGCAAAACGGTGCGCCTCTTAGCCAAGGTGTAGCTTTGGCGTGTAAACACTACGGAAAATACGAATAATAATACATAGTAATACCATTTTTCGCTGCCACACAAAAATAGTAACGGTAACCACGGCTGTGGTCTAAGCTGCGCCGTCAGCATCACAACTGCTTAGCCATTGCAATGGGACATCGCGGTGGGTTCGGGTCTCGTCGGCGGCGTTTTAGATGCAAAGCAGCTCTTAGTCGACCCTCCGTCGTCCGTCGGCGTCCGGCGTCCGCACCTCTCCTCCTCGTCCCCCTCTCCACGCCAGCTGTGATAACGCCGCTCTCCTCCTCGCCGCTCGGCTCGTCTCGTGCCGGCTCAGGAAGACACCGGCACCACTGTCGCTCCAGGAGCCACCTCATGGTCGGGGCTATGTCCCTCCCTTGTTGTTGCGCCGTCCACGCCCCCACTACTCATGCGCGTGTCTCCTCTATTCTCCTCTGCTCCAGCTGTATAAAAGCAGGTGCGCGCGCTGCGCGGCGTTCAGGCTGCTCCGAGACACCGCCTACGCCGGTTCTGCTCCGCTGTGGAACCTACACGGAACCCCCATGCTTTGCTTCACCACATAGTTCCCTTCGGGGAGATGGCGTAATTTTTTCGTCGCTGGCAGTCACGGCAGCTCAGGACGTAGTGGGTGACGTCGGATGTAAGGCGGGGCCAGATGTCCTTCGCCTTGATTTTTCCAGTAGTGCGAGCTGTGCCGACATGTCAGGAAGACGGGTCGTCGTGGCACGCTTCCAAAATTTCGCTACGATGGTCTGCAGGGATGACAAGAAGATAATTCGTTATCGTTCAGGGGCTAAATGTCGAGGACGAAGTGTCTTCACGAGGACGAAGTAAGTGGCGTTTGAAGGCCCTAGGCACGGCGACGTTGCATCCTTCGAGGTAGTTGATCATAACACGCAAGTCGGGGTCGGCACGCTGCTGGGCGGCTAGGTCGCTCTCCGTCATGACTCCGAAGAACGCGTTGTCTTCATCGGAGTCTTGTGGTGGTGGGCCGACGGGGGCGCGGGACAGGAAGTCGGCGTCGGAGTGTCTCCTGCCGGATTTATAGACGACTGTAACGTCGAACTCTTGCGGGCGCAAGCTCTACCGCCCAATACATACAGAGGGGTCTTTCAAATTGGCCAGCCAACACAGCGCATGGTGGTTGGCCCATTTAAAGCGAGGCACTCTTTCTCAGAGGCGGAATAGTTTTCTCTGCCTTCGATACACCTCGGCTTGAAAAGGCGGGTACTTTTTCGCAACCGTTTCGTTTTTGGACGCTCAGTGGCTAAGGCGTTGCGCTGCTGAGCACGAGGTCGCGGGTTCGTTTCCCGGCCGCGGCGGTCGCTTTTCTGATGGAGGCGAAAAGCAAAAATGCCAGTGTGTACGAGATTTCGGCGCACGTTAAAGATCCCCAGGTCGTCAAAATTAATCCGGAGCCCTCCACTACGGCGCGCCTCATCGCCTGCGTTGCGTCGGCGCGTTAAACCCTACAATCAATCAATCAATCAATCGTTTTAGGACGAGGTTGACGCGCAAGCCTGTTTCACTGGTGTCCCTGTGCATTTCTGTTTCGGCGTTTTCGTAGAATTGAGCGAGCACGGACGGATTTTGCAGGCGTTGTTGCACCTCGCAGAATGCTTTTTCTTGGGCGTTTTCCCGGCTGAAAGGGATGCTATCTTTCGTCAAGGGTGTGAGTGGCACTGCAATGCGTGCGAAGTTTGCGACGAAGCGCCGGTAGTTATGCGCACAGTACGAGAAATCTTCCTACGCCCTTATTGTCTTCCGCTCTATGTGAAGTTCGCTATGGCTGAAGTGTTCGCCGGGTCAGGCAGGAATCCCACGGCGTTGACGACATGGCCCAAAAAATTGAGTTTCTCGTACGCAAAGCGGCACTTTTCAGGCGCCAGAGTTACCCCGACGTGCGAATAGCCTCGAGTACCGACTAAAATCTTGCAAGGTGTTCGTCAAAAGTTCGGGCGAATACCACAACGTTGTCGAGGAATACGAGACAGGTGTGCCACTTCAGGCCAGCTAGCATGGTGTCCATGACTCTTTGAAACGTTGCTGGCGCCGTGCACAGCCCTGAACGGCATCACCTTGAACTCGTAAAGGCCGTACGGGGTTATAAATGCAGTCTTCTCCCGGTCTCTCTGTCTTTAGATTCATCGATGACAAGTACTTCGCGTGGCAGAGGTGATCGAGGGCGTCGTCGATTCGTGGAAGGGGGTACACGTCATTTTTTGGTGATTTTGTTCAGTCACCGGTAGTCAACGCAAAACTTTAATGTGCCGTCTTTTTTCTCCACCAGTACGACCGGCGCAGCCCAGGGGTTTTCGATAGCTGTAAAACGTCGCCGCTAAGCATGTCTTCCACTTGTGTCCGGATGGCCTCCCGCTCGTGTGAAGACACGCAGTACGGTGACTGTCGGGTAGGTCGTGCTCCATCTTCGGTTATTATTCGGTGCTTCGCTGAAGGTGTCTGACGTAATTTTGAGTTCAGCGAAAAACACTCGCTGTAGCGACGCAGCAAAGCCAATAATTTGTTCAGTTTTTCTTGCAGTTGCACCGGATTCACTTCGAAGGGATGCGGAAGCATGAAGGTAACTTCTGATGCACGTTGAAAGTCGGCGACAGCGATCACGTCACTTGTTTCTTGCGTTTCTTCCAGGAACGCAATTGCAGCGCCCTTGTTGAAAGGGACACTGAAGTGATATGTAAACATTGCGGGATTACTAGCGCAAATTGTAGTCCGGAGTCCCCAGGCCATGTTTCGACCACTCTAGGCGCGTTTACGCGATTTTATTTAGTAGAAAAACTAATTCGAAAACGCTGTCCTCCTCTCTTTACGCTCGCCCATTTTCTGTGGCGTTTTCGTGTGACGTCAGGAGGGGATGAGCTGGCAATTGGCTGCGCCACGGCTGCGCTACTGCACGGCTCCCCGGCCGACAGAGTCAGTCGGCCCAGCGTTTCGTCCGCCGGCCGCCGGCGGGTCGTCGCAATCAAGGAGGTTAAAAAAAATTGCTTGGTCGCAATTCGTTCGCTTAGTTGAAACGAAGCCAGGACACGTTTGTGAATGGAAGAATGTGCCTTTCTTTACTTGGTTTGTTTGTACACTGTATCTAGCTCCAAGTCAAGGTCGCTTCACACAAGCGCTGCACATGCGACGCTTCGCTGACTGGTACGCCAGTAGGAAAATATAAGGCCTCTTGAAGGCGGGAGAAGAGTCAGCGAAGTCAATATAGGTACTAAGCAAATAAAATCAACTGATATTTTTACCGTACAGCGTAAAACTAGGGCGCGGGAAGCACTTTTTTGCGCTGGGCGAACAAGCACAGCGGTCAGCAGCACGACTACGCATCTGCGAACGCTTTTCCGTCTACGAAATGCAATTGCTAGACGTGAGCTACTGTGGAAACTCGGGCGACGCTTACTGCACGATCGCAGTACAACAAATAGTCACCTAAGCGGCTTGAAATGCCAAAACTAAATAAAAGTGTAAACCGGTTGTACAATATATACCCTATATTAGCAAGGCATTCGCGTCTCGCTCTGTAGCCGCTTACACTCGGCGAAGTGAAAAAAAAGCAATTGACAAATTGCAGGGGGCTAAAACGCCAGGACCGGATGGTATAAATGCGGAGTTTTACAAGGCGTTCAACGATAGAGTTTCAGTTATTTTGCTGAATGTTTTTAAAGAAGCATATAAGAATAATAGTTTCCCGGTGTCATTTTCCCGGACATATACGGTTCTATTACCCAAATGTGATGATCCGGTTAAACTGCAGTCAGTTAATGGCTACCGCCCGATCACGTTAGCGAACGTTGATTATAAAATACTGATGAAAATTTTAGCGAAAAGGTTGCAAACAGTCATAACGTCCTTAGTTGGGCCACATCAGACGTGCGGCATTAGGGGACGAAGTATCGTCACCAATATCCATGTTGCTCGGAGTGTGTTGGAATGCTGTGATTTGATGTGCCGCCACGTTGCGATGATGCAGATTGACCTTGAAAAAGCCTTCGACAGAGTGTGTCACGAAGTGTTATTCTGTATTATGAAACAAGCAAATGTGGGGGAAGTGCTATACAATGGAGTGCATATGGCTTACCAGGGGTGTACCACGCAGTTAGTTATAAACAAAAAGGTCAGCAAATGCGTACCTGTGTTATCGTCAGTTAGGCAAGGTTGTCCGATGTCGCCACTCCTTTTTAGCATGTTTTTAGAGCCTTTTTGTTTAAAAATAATCCAAAGTAATGAAGTTAGGGGATTTAGCTTGAACTCAAGTGAAGTGCGGTTGTTGACTTATGCGGACGACGTGGCAGTGTTTGTTACAGATAAAGAGAGCGTGCAAAAAGTGACAAAGATTACAAAAGATTACAAAAGATTTCTGCGCACAAACCGGTAGTGCTGTAAACTGGGAAAAATGTTCGGGTCTGTGGCACGGAGTATGGCCCACCAAACCAGAGTTTTTTGAAAACATCCAGTGGTTTCAGGTACCGAAAAGATATCTTGGCGTTCCGCTGGAGTGCTACCAAGATAGTAGCAAGCATTGGCAGGAAGAAGCAGTAAGATTGCGTGAAAAAGCAACGAGGTGGGGAGGCCGCAACCTATCGATGTTCGCTCGTGCCACTGTCTGCAACATGTTCTTCCTGGCAAAGCTATGGTATGTGATGCAAGTAATACACTGTTCGCGAGTAAATGTGCAGAAAATGCACCGTATTTTTGCTGTATTCATCTGGGGTTCCCAATGGGAAAGAACCAGCCGTACGAATCTCTTTCGTAAAGTTCGAACGGGAGGGGTGGGCTTATCACATCTGTTTTTGCGACAACTTGTCAGCAGATTTATGTTTCTTCGCGATGCGAGTGATGCCTTTCTGCGCACATTTCTACAAAGTGTCTTGGTGGGTTCACTTCCGCAGTTTGTTGTTTCCAGTGTTGATGAACGTTACACATTGAAAGGTTACCTGAAGGAAACCGTTGAATCTTTAAGATTCCTCAGTGTAAGGTTTTCCCTTGAATACCTTTCAAGTGTTTCAAGAAAACGTCTGTTAGAAGATCTTAGAGATGTTCTTTTTCCAGTACCGCTGTACAGAACTATGTACCGCATTGGGCCAGGGCAAGATGTATTGTGTCGCGTCAAAAAGATGGCAGTCCCAGCATGTATGAAAACATTCTTTTTTAAGTTTCATTCGGGAACTCTTCTAGTCAAAACATGGATGGCTGAAAAAGGGTTGTTTGTGCCATGGACAACAGTATGTCTTTTGTGTAAAAAACCCGAAACAATAGACCACGTTTTCCTAGACTGCTGGGATGCCGTCTTTTTTTGGGACGTTCTTCAGCGTACCCTGAAAAAAGACTTGCCTGTGACACCACATGGAATCCGTTTCCTTCCCGTAGACAAACATGACAGTGTGCCGTACGACCTGATAATGCTTTTGGGCCTACACGCCATCTGGCTGAGTCGTATGGCGGTGCGCCACTCTGATGCTGACGCGAAGACTGTCAGCAAGTACTTTGCTCAGAATGTCAGTATGCTGAGGGAAGTCATTAATATGCAGTGCCCGGAGCTTACGTGGCTACCCATTTTGGAGGAATTGTCTTCTTTCGATGTTTATAATAGTTTTCGCCAACCGAAGTTCGGTGAGCGAGTTTTAAACCGACACTGATGCGTTTTAGAACAGCATTGTAGACATTGTAGGGACTGTTTGTTCAATGTGCAATAAAGAAAAAAAAATCGGCAAAAAAAAAAAAAAAGCTCTGTAGCCTAGCGGTCTGGGGCGCTAGGATTTCACTGCAAATGTTTTGCGAGTCACGAGTTCGAATCCCCGCGGGTACGTGCTTTTTTTTTTTTTTTTGTAAGTTAACTTTTTTGTTTTCCGCCGATGTTTTCTATATTGAGTTCACCTTTTTTTGGGCCGCAATGTTCATGGCTACACGAACTAGTTCACAAAACGCGCGCAGGCTGGCACTGGCGCGCTAGCGAGTTCTCGTTGGCGTGCTGTTGCCATAAGCACCGACTGCTTGCAGGCAGTGGGCACAGGCCAGAATGAACAGACCCTTGGCCTGGTGCGAACACGCTTTTTACGATACAGGCATGAGGGAGGCAAGCTCCAAATATGGGGGAAAAGCGCATGACATTTGAACGTCTGCGGGTACGCGGAGGGCGTTCATGCACTGCGTAGGTCTCGGCTAGTGAATGCTACGACTACAAGCCGTCCTGGGAGGCTTATCTTGTGCATTTTACAGCCGACAACATGGCAGAAGCGCGGTACGATGATTACTGAGATATTGAGAATGCCCATCCAACAAAGCCATTGGTTATGTTTTACAGAACCGAAACCGAAACCGAAACTTGTGTGATTGCTAACCTTGGGCATCGTCCAATCACGGCGCCCCTCCTCCCAACGTCACAGCCTTAGTTGGTGTGGCCGCCGCAAACCGCGCATGGTAGTTTTTCTTCTTTCGCGCTTTGTAAAATAATTACCGATTTGTCAACCGGATAAACGATGAAAAGTGTGCTAATTTGAGCCAGTCTACGCAGTGCAAGCAAAAACGGGAGCTTGACAAATTCACTTCAGTGTCCCTTTAAATGCTGGTAGTCCTCGGTTGAATTTGTGACCAAAATGTGGGATTCCCGTGGCTTAAAACGTGCAATGCCTCTTGCGACGGAGACACCGCGGCCGAGAAGCAACCTTTGGTCCTTCTCTACGATAGCATCATCGACAGGAGCAGCTTCACAGTAGACCGTTTTCATCAAGCTTGCGCGGGGTGGCAGGATGACATGAGCATCGGCGATGCTTACAGCAGCACGGTGTTCGGGGTTCGGTTACGGTGTCATGGAGTGATCGGGGGAGAAATTATCGACTTAGTTTGCAGATCGATTATTGCACCGTTGTCCGTCAAAGAGTCCATTCGAAGAAATACGTCGCTGGAGCAGTTAGTTAAAATGACGAACGCAGCAGGGTACGTGATGCCATCTATGGTGACGCGTGATATGCGCGTTCCACTTGGCGTTACGAAATAGCCTCCTGCTGCGCGTATGTGCGGACCATCCCATCTGGTCGTAACTTTCTTCAGCTTAGACGCGAATGATCCGCTCATTACTGAGTAGTCGTCTCCGGTGTCTATGAGGGCGACTACATCAAAGCCGTCGATGTACAACTGGACGTCGGACGTCGGCTTCCTGGAGTTCCGGATGCGTGTCGGGGCGTCGTATCTCGGCTTGTGCGGCTTGACAGTTGGGCACTTCGCGCCGTCGTTATCGTCGTCTCCTCTGCGGTAGGCTTGGTCATGTCGGGTAGGCGTCGCGCCGTGTCGTTGTCGTCGTGTTCGGGAGTCACATGCGGGTTAGATCGGTTCATCGGACTGGGGGCATATCGAGAATCATGGTCCTCGCGAGTCGTTGTGTCGTTGGAGGGTTTTCATTTTTCCGCGCCGTTGTGCAACCTTACCTCCAGAAGTCGCTGCTTTTAGTTTCACCTACGTGGGCTGGTGGACCTGAAATACGTGAAGTCTGCGTTGGTTCGACGGCTTGGCGACCGGTATGGCTAGGGTGATGGCGAACGGTTGAAGCGCGCTCAAACTCGGTTGGTGTTGGACATGTAGTCTTCGATCTTCTTGGGGCCACAACGAACTTCCCGGGCTATAAAAGAAGTCCGGAGGCTCTCATCGTCGGCTTTCCTTGGAGGCTTCTCTCCGACACCAGTCTCTTCGGAAGCACCGAGTGAAAGGGTGCTGTCGCCTTTGTGCGAATCATGTAACATTTGCTTACCCTGTACATACTGTATATAAATGTTACTTCAAGTTTTCGTCGGCTCGGGAACTTGTTCGCACTGCTCTGCGCCGCGTCGATAGCGGACGGAGCAAGGCAACGTCGCTACACCGGTGACTGCGCTCGGATGGCCAGTCGCAACAGCGGTGATAGCGGTGGGATGGCTGATTCCCAACTTCGGTGACGAGCTGGATGCGAGTCACAACCTTGGCGAACGCCCTGGGATCGTCATTCCCAACAGTGGTGGCAGCGGTGGGATAGTCATTCCCAACAGTGGATGGCAGCTGCGGGATCGACCGGCAACGGCTACTGCCTGGTGTGGTAGGCGCTCGACGTTTTCTCTCAGTTCACCAGACTTCTCTAGCACAGGTTATGGTAGTTTAGAGAAGGGCTGGGTGAATCACTGTGTATAGCTTTGATTGTTTCAAGCCTAGAGAAAGTGTTTTGAAACCAAAGCTAGTGCCGAGAGGTAAACAAAAGAGCGTAGAGAATTACTTCCGCGTGCCTTGCTAGTAGATCGATAGTATAGGTACGGCAAGGGAATTCTAGCGTGGGTAAGCAGCAAGAGGCCAGTGCAAACGATGGAGGACCTTAAAGTGAAGGAACTCATCGAAATTTGCGAGGAGCTGGGCCTTGACTTAGGCCGTGCGAAACGGAAGCATGCGATCCTTGAGATCATGCGGAAGGAGAACGTAACAGCTGAGGAAGTCAATGAGGCCAGGGATGATATCAAAGAGCGCCGTGAGCGCGAGGAGGCCGAAGAAAAAGAGCGCCGCGAGCGCGAGGAAGCGGAAAGGCAGGAACGGAGGGAGGAAGCTGAAAGGCAGGAACGGGAAGCCAAAAGGCAGCTCGAGTTGATGAGGCTAGAGTCGGAGTTCCGCCAGGGTTCGCCGGCGCCTAGCGTGACTTGTCAATCGGTTCAGGCGAGCGGTCCGAGAAGTCAGGACCAACGGCCGCCGTTCGTTGTTGAGAGGTCAGGGCCGGAAGACGGAGCGTGCCAGGGCAAACGCGAAGCGACCGCACTCGTATTCTTGGACAGAGAAGCGAGCCAGGAAAGCGAGAACGGCGCGAAGGCAGAGAAGCCACTTCGAAATAAAGATTTCGAAACGCGCGCACAGTCCGCGAGCAGTGGCCAGTGCATGGCACTTACGAGTTCGCAAGCGGGGAAGCTCTCGGAGAATGTTGACTCTTCCCCAGCGAGCGAGACGCGAAAGGACGCCGAGCAGCTTAGCCCGAACTACGAGCCGACCGAAAACTGTCGCGGTAGGCTAGTGGAACCGCGAGCAGCTGAACGGGGTTGCGTGAAACCTTTCGGTGGAGAAACGCAGCCGGGCGACACGAAGAGTACGTTGTCACCGGTTTCCTATCGGCTGTTGCGCGACAGTGAGCTCAAGGTCGAAGCGCTGCCCACAGAGAAATCCAGTGAGCTCGTAGCGAGTGACGTTAGAGACCGTACCGCCGTCTCGGAGAGCAATGGCGTACCTAAGTAGATAACGCACTTGCTGAGACGTCTGATAGAGGGCCGTGCGGGTCCGCTGATCGCGTTCATGTGTCGGAGTCGGGTTCAACGATCTCGGCAGAACGCTCAGAATCAGAGGAGGCCTCAGAGACGGCCTGTGAGACGTCTTCCAACAGGATCGCGCACAGTGCGCGAGATAGCGAGGTTTCTCGGGAAACCTTGGACAGCGAGGCTAGCCAGACGAAGCCGCTAGAGCCCCCGGAAACAGAAAGCGTTCCTTCGGGTGCGAGCTCTAACTCGGGCGATGTTGTGGCTAAGCCTGCGAGCAGGACACGAGAGACGGGCGAGCAACGAAGGCCGAGCGGCGAGCGGACCGAAAGCTCTGGCAGTAGCTTAGTGGAGCCGCCGACGGCCGAAGCGGGTTGCGTCATCCCCATCGGCGGGGAAACCCAGGTGGCCGAGCGTTGCGAGGCGAACTCGATGTTGTCCCCAGTTCGCAATGACTTGCTTGAAAGCAAGGAGGGGCACTTTCACCCGCATTCCAAGCCAGAGGAACGAAGGCGCTCAGGGCGAAAGCGAACGTTCAGAGCTTTCTGCTATGAGCGGAAACGCGGTTGCGAGGCACGCGTGCCGGCCGCTATGTTGGCCTTGAAGTCAGCTCCCCGCGAGATTACAGCTTTGCGAGGCTTGTATATGACCGGGGAAAGAGAACGCGTTTCGAATGACGAAACTAGCCTGTGGGGAAGAGCTAGTTGTAACGCTGCGTTCTTCGTTTCCCCGTTCGGACAGCCCGTCCCGTCATGTTGAGTTTCGGTCTCAAACGCGCGCCGTGTGGCCTTTTGAGTCGAAACTACTGGATCGGTGTTTCGTGGCCTGTCGTAGTACGCGCTTTACCTCGACGATGTCGCCAGCTTTTCTAGCACATGGTAAGAGCACGTAGAGAACTCACGAGTCGTGCTGAGCAGACGCAAAGAAGCAGGACTATCAGACAAACAGTCGAGTGTCGCATAGGATACGCCGACGTATCTAGCGCATGTGGCGGTGGTAGCGCGGCCGAAGCAGACCGTCGGAATTCGAAGTGGCCGCAGTCGTATGTATCGCCGACCAACGACTTAAGTCAGAGATAAGGGCTTATTTGGGTTTGACTAGATATTGTCAGACTCGTGTGAGAGATTACTCAGCACTGGCTAGTCCTCTGACTGACGCTTTCAGAAAGACTGAGCCAGTGAGGGTAGAATGGGGCACAGAGGAGGAGGACGCGTTTTTAAGCGCTGAAACGAGCCTTGAGCGAGGAGCCAGTTCTAACGGTCCCCGACTTTTCGAAAGGTTCGTTATTCAGTTCGATACGAGCAATCGTGGCATGGAAGCTGTACTATGCCAAGAGGATGCGAACGGCCGAGAACGACCCAGTTTGCACTTCAGCCGCAAGCTAACTTGCAAGGAAGAGGCTTACAGTACTTCCGGAAAGGAATGTGGCTGCATCGTGTGGGCAGTGCAGAAGTTTGCGTGCTCTGTAGCCGGTAACGCGAACGCACTAAGCCGGGCGTTCTTAGTGCTACATTCGTCCTCCCGTGTCTTTCGTTTCGTTTCTTCGTGAGCAGCTTTTATCTTAGCAGGTCGATGGGAGCAAAATTATTGCCCTCATTTGCTGCCTCAGTTGATTATTTCCGTACCGCGTGATTTCAAGTAATCAACCTTAGTTATCATTTAATGTCGTGTGTTACGTTTGACACTTAGTGTGAGTTCTTCTTTTAAGAGTTTTACGTCCCGCATGGGTCTCTTGGTGTAGAGGGTCCAAAGTGGGGATAGACACTTAGCTAGGAGAGTTTGTCACATTTTAGAGTCTGGTGTTCTGACGGAGGACAGAGGGTGCTTGCTTGCGCTTGGTGTTGTCTGTTGTCGGTCGGTTCTTTGCAAGCTCCAGAACGATAAGCACCGGGGCCGAGGACAGAACCGAAAGAGCCGGACGAAGCTGGTCGAGACACCTGGGCAGCACGGCGAGGTACCTGTGATCCGGACCTGGCAGGCGGTACCTGTTCAAGGAGAGGGACCTGGTGGAGTCGCCCTTTTCCTGGGGCACTGGAGGTGTACCTGGATGAGCCTGGCGAACGAGCGCGCCCAGCATCCGAGCCACGTGGAGGCAGCTCGTCTTCACGGCGCATTGTCTGGCGGCGGGGGTGCTGTTGTGCCAGAGCGCCTGGCCCACAGGCGTTGCACGAGGCGACGCGCCGACAGCGAGGCTGAGTCACGCCTCTCCCTTTCGTCGCTGCGGCGCGGCCGAATTCTGCATCTCGAAACGCTGCGGCGCGGCCGACTCCTGCATCTCGAAACGCTGCGGCGCGGCCGAATCCCTCAGCGGAGAACGACCCAAACAAGGGCATGTCGCTACGCCCGGAGGCGAGGTCACGGAGACGGCGGCGGCATCGCTTTCCCTTTCCCCATTGGCGGCGCAGCTGACTCACCGCTTCGCTACCATTCGTCGGAATTCAAACTTCAGGCAGCGAGAGCTCTGATTGGAGCTATTTGAACTTCTTGGGGCCACAACGAACTTCCCGGGCTATAAAAGAAGTCCGGAGGCTCTCATCGTCGGCTTTCCTTGGCGGCTTCTCTCCGACACCAGTCTCTTCGGAAGCACCGAGTGAAAGGGTGCTGTCGCCTTTGTGCGAATCATGTAACATTTGCTTACCCTGTACATACTGTATATAAATGTTACTTCAAGTTTTCGTCGGCTCGGGAACTTCTTCGCACTGCTCTGTTCCGCGTCGATAGCGGACGGAGCAAGGCAACGTCGCTACACCGGTGACTGCGCTCGGATGGCCAGTCGCAACAGCGGTGACAGCGGTGGGATGGCTGATTCCCAACTTCGGTGACGAGCTGGATGCGAGTCACAACCTGGGAGCGGCGCTGGGACAGTCATTCCCAACAGTACAGGTGGGCATGGTCAGTGGACATCTGCCGCGCAGAACTTTGATTGCGGCTCGCGGTGCGCTTCTGGCGTCGTTGAAGTTCCCAGCGCTTGCTGCACTTCTTCCCTAATCACGGCGGCAAGGGAAACGACTTGGAGACGTGGCGGCGTGGGAAGAAGTTTCCGGCGCTCCTCCCTCACTGCTGCGAGGGTAGTCTCACGTAGGCTATCTGCCGGAGTACGCTCTGTCGACGTAGTTGGCATTGGCCGCGCCAACAAAGTTGCGGTCGTACTGCTTAGCACGCATTTGGAGTCGAGGGCCTTCTCAGTTGTGCTGGCTTCAGTCACAAATTTGGCGACGGTATTGGGCGGATTGCGGACAAGTCCAGAAAACAGTTCCGCCTTCACAGCGTGCATTATGAAGCGTAACTTCTTTTGTTCCGCCATGCAAGGGTCAGAACGCCTGAAAAGCCTCTTCATCTCTTCGATAAACACAAGAACGCTTTCTTTAGGGTGTTGTGTCTGCGTTTTCAACAAGACTTCGGCCCGCTCTTTTCGCACAACCGTTCTGAACGTTGTCAAAAATTGCGTTCTGAATTCCTTCTAACACTCTAGGGAGCTCTCTTGGTTTTCGAACCAGATACGCGCTGAATCTTTAAGGTAGAAGAACACTTGCCCGAGTGTCTCCGCGTCATCCCGTCGGTTAAACAGCCTGACCCGTTAGACGTGCTCCAACCGGTCTTTGGGATCTTCTGAAAGTGACCCATGGAATGATGTGGGCTGCCTGGGTTGTTGAAGAACGAGGGCAGGATGGGAAGCGCTGGTCATGGTACCTGCTTTGATCATGGTGGTTTTCATGACGTCTTGTTTCTTCACGTTATCCGGAAGTGGTACAAACTCTAAGACCTTGCTGTCGGCCTTGCTTGTCGGCTTGACGAGGGCTTAGGATGCATGTACCCCGAACCTCCACCAGGTGTCACGTAACCGAAGACGACGCAGTTGTCTCGAAGGAAAAAAAGTTTACTGGAGCGAACTTGTGCTCCCCTAACAACTCAAAGAATACACAGGCCACGAAGCAGCAGTCAAAGAAGTGACTTGCGCAGAGAAGTGTCCGCGAATCGAATGCCGCGGCGTCTGCTCTGCGGGCGCGGGTGTTTCTCGAACCGTTGAATTACATCGAGAACACTGTATACATAAAAGAAGACTACTATAGGCTAGTGGCGTTAGGGCGAAACATTCTCCCTATCAAATAAGATAATCCGTGCGGAATAAAAAAGAAATAATGAAACATGCGCTTCACTCGGGACCCAGATAACATTGCCCGGGGCAGCCGGCCGGTAAAGGCAAAAAACATAAACAAATTCAATGCATGGTTCGCGGAAATATATACCAATAAGTAGGACGGGCAGGCTCATTTGGACATCTTGGGCAACCCAGACCAGTTGTGCATTAACAGATGATGGGGTCCGCATACCTATATTTGATATTACCTTCGAGTTAATGTTCTCGCAGAGGCACCTTACATTTGCTCTCCAACTTCCCAAGCTTTGCAGCACTAACCGATACTTCACGTCCACATGGTCTTTGGTTGAAACATTCACGGTGTACAAATTGTCCCGAAACTTTCGCCCCTGCCGCTTTTCACCCTGGACTTGACTACGCCTTCTTATTAAACCGTCCAGCCTATGTTATGACTGTTTCTACTAAGAATAATACCTATAAAAAGGACGAGCCCGGCAGCATTCACAGCAGGAGCATAAAGCTCGCGTAAGAGAGAGAGAGAGAGAGAGAGAGAGAGAGAGAGAGAGAGAGAGAGAGAGAGAGAGAGAGAGAGAGAGAGAGAGAGAGAGAGAGAATCAGCTTGATTGAGACCCTGCAAACGGTAGGACTACCCTAACATGGGTGCCGAGTTACCGCGACGCGGCGTGGACGTCGTAACGTCAGCGCCTTTGAGACTGCATCGGGGTACTATCCGTGGGTTGCGGAAGGTTTGCGCCTTCCCCCCGTTGAGTTCCCCGATCGCTGTCTATCGAGGGCCGCCGCGACCTGCTGGACGGCCTGAAGTTGGGTGTCGTAGTCTCCACTCCACGCTGCATCTTCAAAGTGCGGCGGGATCGTTGTCATCGCACTGGCCTCACACGGGTAAAGTTCACAGTTCCACAGGATGTGGGCCGCAGTGGCCCGCTCCTTCGCGCATAATCTGCCCACGTCACTCTCATACACCTGTGGGCATATATGCTTAGCAAGCACTGGAGTCAGTAACGAACAGGTCTGTAATTGTCTGTAGAGACCTGCCTCTGACCGGGTGAGACCTGGGTGTGGGGGTGGCATAGTCCTCCTGCGTAAACGATACCATTTCAGAACGTCGTTGTAGGTGGTCATGGGATCCTTGCTAATTTCGAAAGGCTGCCACTCCGAGGGTCCTGCACTCATAGCCGTCGCGCGGTTCGCCAGTCCTCGCGCGACAGCGTTGGCCATCTCGTTGTGGTTTGCGTTCCCTTTACACGAAACACTGGGACCCATATGAGCAGGGAAGCACTTTATAGACACTGCACCATCACGCACACACGCCCCGCGAAGAACACGCGCCGCAACGCTGCACACATTGTTCCGAGCATAGTTCATACTGCTGTGCGAGAGTCACTTAACACCGTAGTGCACTTGGGGTCCGCGATAGCCAGGGCGATGACCACCTCATCTGCCTGATGTGCTCTGGTGGCCCGGAAGCTCGCAGCAGACTTGGTATTGCCCGTCGCAGCCGCCACCACTGTAGCCACGAAGATACCGGGTTGGTCCTGATGTTCGGCCGCGTCTACGTACACGGCACCGGTGTCGTTGGCATGAAGATCGACCAGAGCTTTTGCTCTAGCCAACCTCCGCTCGTGCTTGTGCTCGGGGTTCATATTCCCGGGGAGGGGACAGACAACCAGACGGTTGCGAACACAGTCCGGTATCTGATCCATGTGCTCCAGCTTGTCTTCTGTGGATAGTATACCCAGGTTTTAGAGAATATGACGAGCCGTCCGTGTACCGGGTAGGCGTTCCATCTGGGCGATTCGTTGGGCTTCAGCAATCTCGCCCAAGGTGTTGTGGACACCCAGGGCCAGGAGTTTGTCAGTACTTGTGCTCTGGAGAAGTCCCAAAGCCGTCTTGTAAGTCTTGCGGATGATGGCTTCTCCCTTCACCCGCTCGCACTGCCGTAAGTTATGGAAGGCAGCCACGTATGGGATATGGCTGATGGCAAATGACTGTACGAGGCGGGTGAGGCTTGCCTCTTTCATTCCTGCTTGACGTCTGAAGATACGACGGATGAGATGTACCACCGAAGCAGCCTTCGTCGTTAACTTGTTGACCATTGCCTCATTGACGTGGTTGCGCTCCAACAGAAGACCCAAGACACGTATCTTGTCGACCTCGGGAATCACTTGGCCTCCCGCCGTGCACACTGTGATTGCGCTCACGCTCACCATTCGCCGTTGCCACTCGCTCTCACTGGCGCTTACCACTTGTCGTCAAATCTCGTACTCACTCGCACTTACGTTCACCACTCGTCCTCACGACTCGCACTCACTCGCGCTCGCGCTCGCTCTTCGCCTCATCTTCGCTCTCACTCGCACTCGCGCCCACCACTTGACCTCACCATTCACACTCACTCGCGTTCACGCTCACCACATGACCTCACCACTCGGACTCACTACTCACATTCACCTCTCGGATTGTCCACTCACACTCACTCGCAATCACGCTCACCACTCGATTCCTCCACTCAAACGCTGTCGCACTTGCGCTCACGCTCACAGCACGCTGTCACCACTCGCATTCACTCGCACTCACGCTCACCAGCGGCTGTCACCCGTCGCACTCACTCACCCTCACGCTCCCCATTCACCCTCCCCACTCACACTAAATCGCGCTCACGCTCAGCCCTCGCCGTCGCCACTCTCTCTCACTCGCGCTCACGCTCACCACTTGTCGTCGCCACTCGCTCTCACTGGCGCTGACCACTTGTCGTCAGATCTCGTACTCACACGCACTGATGTTCACCACTCCTCCTCATGACTCGCACTCGCTCGCGCTCGCGCTCGCTCGTCGGCCTCATCATTCGCCCTCACTCGCACTCGCCACTTGAATTAACCACCCGCACTCCCTCGTGCCAAGTGGTGACACTTGGCCTCACAATTCGCACTAACTCGCGTTCACGCTCACCACTTGACCTCCCCACTCTCACTCACTCGCGCTCACGTTCACCTCTCGACGAGATCTCGACGAGCGGCGTCCGCTGGCAGATTCAGGTCCATACGCGCATACTGGTAGAACAGTTTGTTTTTTAAAGACGATAGTCTTTCTTGGGCTACTTAAACCCAGAAATTTTGGTCTGTCTGTATGTCTGTCTGTCCGTCTGTCTGTCTGTGACTCGATTCAGCCACCCGGGCAAACTAAAACAATGCCGGCGCAATAGTCTTATATAGTCACAGCTAAATATACCCGTCTAAGTCCGGTGTAATGTTCATACCTGTCAACATTGTTGAAGAAGAACAAGACATTACGCAAATATAAGTGAACAAATTAATACAGAAGAGATGTTTGCAGTGTTTTTTTATAAAAAATCATACATCCTTGACTTTGGCGAAATTAAATACTCCATAAACTCCAGAAAAAAAATTCACTTTGCCGTCGCCCGCGCCACTATAGCTTCTTGCGGCATTTTAAGGAACCAACCGGCAACAGTTACGAAAGGGTCCACTAGCTGTCGCCCGCGCCACTAGCTTCTTGCGGCATTTTAAGGAATCAACCGGCAACAGTTATGAAAGGTTCCACTAGATAGGTTCCACGTTCTGCTTGCAACGCACGTGGAGTAGGGAAACGCGGTTCTATAAATGTTGAAGTAGGGCGCCGCGATTTACGCGCGTCTTCGCCGTACGGCAGCGTTGGCATCGAGACACCAGGTTTGGAGCAGTGGACCGCGGGAAATTTAAAATGATTAAAGCAAACCTTTGACGTCTTTACCGTGGGACTAGCGCGACGCAAGAGGAACAACATTAGAGGTGAGCGGGAAAGCGAAGGGAGGCATTTACTTAGCAAAAGTCAATAAAGACTATCGTCTTTTGACGACATTTGCGACGAAAGAAGCAGATACGCGGCCAATTTTTATTTTGCAAATGCTGCTGGCATTAATAACGGCCAGCGAGGCGTCGGCGCAGCGGACTCACTCCGGTTTGTCGTAGCATGATTATGGAGTGCGGGCTCTGCCGTCAGGCACAGGGAGCTTCCCCGGACAACACAAAACTTTCAGTATGCGCGCACAAGGTAGCGGCGCCGAATCGCAACACCCAAGAAAAAACGTTTCCTCAGGTGGGAATCGAACCTGGGTCCCTCACGTTATGAAGCCGACGTCTATCCGAAGTCTAGCAGAGCAGACAACGAGTCTATAGCAGGCGACAAGGTAAGCACTTGCAAAAATGAGCAAGGTCAGGGTTGTGCATTTAATACGAACTTCCAGTATGTGTGCACAAGAATGTCGACTTCACAAAATGAATGCTCTGATTACTCCTTCCTGGCTATTTACTTATCGCTATCGATCTGACCTTTTTCGCCCGATAGTCCCGCTGCCTATGCTGCTTTAACTTATCCCCAATTTTACTGCCCGGCGGCTCAGCTATCCGGCCCATATCGCTCCCCATCCGTTTCCGTCACCACCTGGACCGGCTGGCTTGGCTCTGAAGCGGAATAATCGTGCAGACTGGTCACCCAGGCAGTCGACATGCTCGGCCTGAGTTTCGGCCACAAAGTATTACTACTAGTACTACAAAACAAAGCATATTTTAAAGCGAAGCTTTCTATGCCTCACTGACGGCAAAAGATGTCACAGCAAAACGCACTGCAGGAAAGACAGAGAGGTGGTCAGTCTCCGCTTTCCGCCGACAGCTCAAAGCCACCAGCTTCCGCGCAATGCTCATAGAAGATAGCCTCGCGTAGCTGTCTTTCATGGTCATGCTCGATGCACGTGGCGAGTCACGAGGCCAATCGGCGAACCAGCTGCGGAGAGCGCATACGCCAAGCCTGCACTGCTGGCGGCGCCGGGTGGTTAGCGAACGCCGCTGACAACAGGCCTCGGCCTGCGAGTCACGTGCGGCGCAGCTGGAGTCATATGAAGGTCAAACCCTCCGCGACGGCGAGAGAGAGAGAATAAACATCTTTAATTTGGAGCTTAATGGTGCAGGATGGTGAGATCACCGGTGGGGCGCCTCCGCCAGTCCGGGATTCCCTGGTCCTTGCTGGCAGCTCGTGCCCTCTCTATCAGAATGCGCTGGGTCGAGAGGTCCGAGCTGGACAGCCGGTCCACCCACTGCTAGTACGTGGGACGGAGATTGGGTGTGAGGGATGGGGATTGTTGTCACTCCCAGATCAGGGTACAGGGTGCCTGGCTGGGGGCAAAAGTGGCAGGTGCTATAATACTGGGTGGAGTAGATACGGTGGAGGAGGGTACAGTGCGGGTAGGAGTTGGTCTGCAGCTGGCGGAGTGTGGTCGCTTCGGCTCAGGAAAGGTGGGTGTTGGGTGGGGGGAACCGTTGACGCTCGTGTCTCAAGTGAGAGAGAATGTCCGCGTAGCCATTCAGTGTGTGGGGGGCCTTCTCCGTGTCTTGGCTCTCTTCGGAAATCGCCCGGAGGGTGTGTACAAGGGCAGCGGCATGTTCCGCCTCATTTCCGTCGAGAGACTCGTGTCCAGGGGCCCAAACGGTATGGATGTCGGGAAGCTGCGGGTGGCATTAAGAATCTTGAAGGCGAAGGGTGATGTGCGGCCGAGCTGGTAGCTGCGGCATGCTACTTGCGAGTCCGTAATGACTGTAACGTGTTCGCTGTTTGTTGTGGCTGCTAGGGCGATGGCGATTTCCTCAGCGGCGTTTGTAGAGGTGGTGGATATCGTGGTGGCTGTGACTTCGGTTCCCTGGTGGTCTATAACCGTGACTGCGTGGGCGGGTGTAGCGTGCGGCGTCCGTGTAGCGTGTCGTAGGGTTCCCTGCGTGCCTCTTCGTAACCGCATCAACCCGTGCTTAGCGGCTTGCTTTGTTGTAAAGGGGTGCATATTCCGCGGCACGAGAGCTACACGAATGTGTTGACGGATATAGAGGGGGACACGTTGGGGCTGGTCTTCCTTGGGCGGTACTGGGTATCCGAGGTGTGTAAGAGTGTCTGTCTCGTCCGGTAGGTGTCAGCTTGAGACGGGTGATTTGGGAACAACGATGAGCTTCGTGCAATTCTTCCGAAGTGTTGTGTACCCCTAGTTGGAGCAACTTGCGCGTGGAGGTTGAGGGGGGTAAGCCTAGGGCGAGTTTGTAGGCTTGGCGGATAAAAGTATTGAGTTTTTCTTTTTCGACGGATTTGAGAGCCAGGTATGGTGTGCCGTAATTCAGACGACTGACCAGTATTGCTTGCGTTATTCTCAGAGTGTCCTTCTCCCGAAGGCCATAGCGGCGGTGGGCGATGCGTTGCACGAGGTGCGTTAGTTGTGTAAGGGTGCGTTTTAATGCAGATAAGGTTTGAGAGCCGCTTCCATTTTTGGGTATGCTGAGACCGAGTATGCGGAGGTGGGGGACAGTGGGTACTGCTAGATTGTTGATCGTTAAC
>NW_027526203.1:143558388-143729774 GCF_048455015.1 Haemaphysalis longicornis
CGTCACTTGGCGGTAGCGACGACACCCGGAGTGACGACTGAGCACGCGCTGCCTTTTTCCTGCCGCAGATCGCCGTTTTCCGCAGCTGCACTGGAAGCGGAAGGTGGTGCGACCCGTACGCGCAAGCCAGGATAAGTTGCCGAAAGGAGGCGTTTCCATTTGTCAGCGGCGGACACAACGACGGCACCACGGCAGGCAACGGGCTACATAAGGAGGCATCGTTCGCCGTTGGCGTCACTTGGCGGTAGCGACGACAGCCAGAGTGACGACTGAGCACGCGCTGCCTTTTTCCTGCCGCAGATCGCCGTTTTCCGCAGATGCACTGGACGCGGAAGGTGGTGCGACCCGTACGCGCAAGCCAGGATAAGTTGCCGAAAGGAGGCGTTTCCATTCGTCAGCGGCGGACACAACGACGGCATCACGGCAGGCAACGGGCTACATAAGGAGGCATCGTTCGCCGTTGGCGTCACTTGGCGGTAGCGACGACACCCGGAGTGACGACTGTGCACGCGCTGCCTTTTTCCTGCCGCAGATTGCCGTTTTCCGCAGCTGCACTGGACGCCGAAGGTGGTGCGACCCGTACGCGCAAGCCAGGATAAGTTGCCGAAAGGAGGCGTTTCCATTCGTCAGCGGCGGACACAACGACGGCATCACGGCAGGCAACGGGCTACATAAGGAGGCATCGTTCGCCGTTGGCGTCACTTGACGGTAGCGACGACACCCGGAGTGACGACTGAGCACGCGCTGCCTTTTTCCTGCCGCAGATCGCCGTTTTCCGCAGCTGCACTGGACGCAGAAGGTGGTGCGACCCGTACGCGCAAGCCAGGATAAGTTGCCGAAAGGAGGCGTTTCCATTCGTCAGCGGCGGACACAACGACGGCATCACGGCAGGCAAAGGGCTACATAAGGAGGCATCGTTCGCCGTTGGCGTCACTTGGCGGTAGCGACGACACGCGGAGTGACGACTGAGCACGCGCTGCCTTTTCCTGCCGCAGATCGCCGTTTTCCGCAGCTGCACTGGACGCCGAAGGTGGTGCGACCCGTACGCGCAAGCCAAGATAAGTTGCCGAAAGGAGGAGTTTCCATTCGTCAGCGGCGGACACAACGACGGCATCACGGCAGGCAACGGGCTACATAAGGAGGCATCGTTCGCCGTTGGCGTCACTTGGCGGTAGCGACGACACCCGGAGTGACGACTGAGCACGCGCTGCCTTTTTCCTGCCGCAGATCGCCGTTTTCCGCAGCTGCACTGGACGCCGAAGGTGGTGCGACCCGTACGCGCATGCCAGGATAAGTTGCCGAAAGGAGGCGTTTCCATTCGTCAGCGACGGACACAACGACGGCATCACGGCAGGCAACGGGCTACATAAGGAGGCATAGTTCGCTGTTGGCGTCACTTGGCGGTAGCGACGACACCCGGAGTGACGACTGAGCACGCGCTGCCTTTTTCCTGCCGCAGATCGCCGTTTTCCGCAGCTGCACTGGACGCGGAAGGTGGTGCGACCCGTACGCGCAAGCCAGGATAAGTTGCCGAAAGGAGGAGTTTCCATTCGTCAGCGGCGGACACAACGACGGCATCACGGCAGGCAACGGGCTACATAAGGAGGCATCGTTCGCCGTTGGCGTCACTTGGCGGTAGCGACGACACCCAGAGTGACGACTGAGCACGCGCTGCCTTTTTCCTGCCGCAGATCGCCGTTTTCCGCAGCTGCACTGGACGCGGAAGGTGGTGCGACCCGTACGCGCAAGCCAGGATAAGTTGCCGATAGGAGGCGTTTCCATTCGTCAGCGGCGGACACAACGACGGCATCACGGCAGGCAACGGGCTACATAAGGAGGCATCGTTCGCCGTTGGCGTCACTTGGCGGTAGCGACGACACCCGGAGTGACGACTGTGCACGCGCTGCCTTTTTCCTGCCGCAGATCGCCGTTTTCCGCAGCTGCACTGGACGCCGAAGGTGGTGCGACCCGTACGCGCAAGCCAGGATAAGTTGCCGAAAGGAGGCGTTTCCATTCGTCAGCGGCGGACACAACGACGGCATCAGGGCAGGCAACGGGCTACATAAGGAGGCATCGTTCGCCGTTGGCGTCACTTGGCGGTAGCGACGACACCCAGAGTGACGACTGAGCACGCGCTGCCTTTTTCCTGCCGCAGATCGCCGTTTTCCGCAGCTGCACTGGACGCGGAAGGTGGTGCGACCTGTACGCGCAAGCCAGTATAAGTTGCCGAAAGGAGGCGTTTCCATTCGTCAGCGGCGGACACAACGACGGCATCACGGCAGGCAACGGGCTACATAAGGAGGCATCGTTCGCCGTTGGCGTCACTTGGCGGTAGCGACGACACCCGGAGTGACGACTGAGCACGCGCTGCCTTTTTCCTGCCGCAGATTGCCGTTTTCCGCAGTTGCACTGGACGCCGAAGGTGGTGCGACCCGTACGCGCAAGCCAGGATAAGTTGCCGAAAGGAGGCGTTTCCATTCGTCAGCGGCGGACACAACGACGGCATCACGGCAGGCAACGGGCTACATAAGGAGGCATCGTTCGCCGTTGGCGTCACTTGACGGTAGCGACGACACCCGGAGTGACGACTGAGCACGCGCTGCCTTTTTCCTGCCGCAGATCGCCGTTTTCCGCAGCTGCACTGGACGCAGAAGGTGGTGCGACCCGTACGCGCAAGCCAGGATAAGTTGCCCAAAGGAGGCGTTTCCATTCGTCAGCGGCGGACACAACGACGGCATCACGGCAGGCAACGGGCTATATAAGGAGGCATCGTTCGCCGTTGGCGTCATTTGGCGGTAGCGACGACACCCGGAGTGACGACTGAGCACGCGCTGCCTTTTCCTGCCGCAGATCGCCGTTTTCCGCAGCTGCACTGGACGCCGAAGGTGGTGCGACCCGTACGCGCAAGCCAAGATAAGTTGCCGAAAGGAGGAGTTTCCATTCGTCAGCGGCGGACACAACGACGGCATCACGGCAGGCAACGGGCTACATAAGGAGGCATCGTTCGCCGTTGGCGTCACTTGGCGGTAGCGACGACACCCGGAGTGACGACTGAGCACGCGCTGTCTTTTTCCTGCCGCAGATCGCCGTTTTCCGCAGCTGCACTGGACGCCGAAGGTGGTGCGACCCGTACGCGCATGCCAGGATAAGTTGCCGAAAGGAGGCGTTTCCATTCGTCAGCGGCGGACACAACGACGGCATCACGGCAGGCAACGGGCTACATAAGGAGGCATCGTTCGCTGTTAGCGTCACTTGGCGGTAGCGACGACACCCGGAGTGACGACTGAGCACGCGCTGCCTTTTTCCTGCCGCAGATCGCCGTTT
This sequence comes from Haemaphysalis longicornis, assembly GCF_048455015.1. Lineage (NCBI taxonomy): Eukaryota > Metazoa > Arthropoda > Arachnida > Ixodida > Ixodidae > Haemaphysalis > Haemaphysalis longicornis. Next base: position 143,561,713 of record NW_027526203.1, read on the forward strand.
TCCGCAGCTGCACTGGACGCCGAAGGTGGTGCGACCCGTACGCGCAAGCCAGGATAAGTTGCCGAAAGGAGGCGTTTCCATTCGTCAGCGGCGGACACAACGACGGCATCACGGCAGGCAACGGGCTACATAAGGAGGCATCGTTCGCTGTTGGCGTCACTTGGCGGTAGCGACGACACCCGGAGTGACGACTGAGCACGCGCTGCCTTTTTCCTCCCGCAGATCGCCGTTTTCCGCAGCTGCACTGGACGCGGAAGGTGGTGCGACCCGTACGCGCAAGCCAGGATAAGTTGCCGAAAGGAGGCGTTTCCATTCGTCAGCGGCGGACACAACGACGGCATCACGGCAGGCAACGGGCTACATAAGGAGGCATCGTTCGCCGTTGGCGTCACTTGGCGGTAGCGACGACACCCAGAGTGACGACTGAGCACGCGCTGCCTTTTTCCTGCCGCAGATCGCCGTTTTCCGCAGCTGCACTGGACGCGGAAGGTGGTGCGACCCGTACGCGCAAGAAAGGATAAGTTACCGAAAGGAGGCGTTTCCATTCGTCAGCGGCGGACACAACGACGGCATCACGGCAGGCAACGGGCTACATGAGGAGGCATCGTTCGCCGTTGGCGTCACTTGGCGGTAGCGACGACACCCGGAGTGACGACTGTGCACGCGCTGCCTTTTTCCTGCCGCAGATCGCCGTTTTCCGCAGCTGCACTGGACGCCGAAGGTGGTGTGACCCGTACGCGCAAGCCAGGATAAGTTGCCGAAAGGAGGCGTTTCCATTCGTCAGCGGCGGACACAACGACGGCATCACGGCAGGCAACGGGCTACATAAGGAGGCATCGTTCGCCGTTGGCGTCACTTGGCGGTAGCGACGACACCCAGAGTGACGACTGAGCACGCGCTGCCTTTTTCCTGCGGCAGATCGCCGTTTTCCGCAGCTGCACTGGACGCGGAAGGTGGTGCGACCTGTACGCGCAAGCCAGGATAAGTTGCCGAAAGGAGGCGTTTCCATTCGTCAGCGGCGGACACAACGACGGCATCACGGCAGGCAACGGGCTACATAAAGAGGCATCGTTCGCTGTTGGCGTCACTTGGCGGTAGCGACGACACCCGGAGTGACGACTGAGCACGCGCTGCCTTTTTCCTGCCGCAGATTGCCGTTTTCCGCAGCTGCACTGGACGCGGAAGGTGGTGCGACCCGTACGCGCAAGCCAGGATAATTTGCCGAAAGGAGGCGTTTCCATTCGTCAGCGGCGGACACAACGACGGCATCACGGCAGGCAACGGGCTACATAAGGAGGCATCGTTCGCTGTTGGCGTTACTTGGCGGTAGCGACGACACCCGGAGTGACGATTGAGCACGCGCTGCCTTTTTCCTGCCGCAGATCGCCGTTTTCCGCAGCTGCACTGGACGCCGAAGGTGGTGCGACGCGTACGCGCAAGCCAGGATAAGTTGCCGAAAGGAGGCGTTTCCATTCGTCAGCGGCGGACACAACGACGGCATCACGGCAGGCAACGGGCTACATAAGGAGGCATCGTTCGCCGTTGGCGTCACTTGGCGGTAGCGACGACACCCAGAGTGACGACTGAGCACGCGCTGCCTTTTTCCTGCCGCAGATCGCCGTTTTCCGCAGCTGCACTGGACGCGGAAGGTGGTGTGACCCGTACGCGCAAGCCAGGATGAGTTGCCGAAAGGAGGCGTTTCCATTCGTCAGCGGCGGACACAACGACGGCATCACGGCAGGCAACGGGCTACATAAGGAGGCATCGTTCGCTGTTGGCGTCACTTGGCGGTAGCGACGACACCCGGAGTGACGACTGAGCACGCGCTGCCTTTTTCCTGCCGCAGATCGCCGTTTTCCGCAGCTGCACTGGACGCGGAAGGTTGTGCGACCCATACGCGCAAGCCAGGATAAGTTGCCGAAAGGAGGCGTTTCCATTCGTCAGCTGCGGGCACAACGACGGCATCACGGCAGGCAACGGGCTACATAAGGAGGCATCGTTCGCTGTTGGCGTCACTTGGCGGTAGCGACGACACCCGGAGTGACGACTGAGCACGCGCTGCCTTTTTCCTGCCGCAGATCGCCGTTTTCCGCAGCTGCACTGGACGCCGAAGGTGGTGCGACCCGTACGCGCAAGCCAGGATAAGTTGCCGAAAGGAGGCGTTTCCATTCGTCAGCGGCGGACACAACGACGGTATCACGGCAGGCAACGGGCTACATAAGGAGGCATCGTTCGCCGTTGGCGTCACTTGGCGGTAGCGACGACACCCGGAGTGACGACTGAGCACGCGCTGCCTTTTTCCTGCCGCAGATCGCCGTTTTCCGCAGCTGCACTGGACGCCGAAGGTGGTGCGACCCGTACGCGCAAGCCAGGATAAGTTGCCGAAAGGAGGCGTTTCCATTCGTCAGCGGCGGACACAACGACGGCATCACGGCAGGCAACGGGCTACATAAGGAGGCATCGTTCGCCGTTGGCGTCACTTGGCAGTATACCCAGATAACGCAAAACGAACCTGGGTAAATCCTCAGGATGTCCGGCTCTGGACATTTCAGCATCCTCAGGTTGTCCATATCCTATCCTCAGCCAGTCCAATCGGGGTCCGTTTGTCCGTCCAGCGTACATCCTTAGAACGTCGTCAAAATGATGCCGCTGGACAATTTTCGTACACTTCCAGGATACAAACTAATGTTCTTTTTTCTCGGTCTCTTTTTCACAAGCTAACGCAACAGGCCTCACTACAGAAATCAGGCACATCTTAAATGATTACAGTAGAACCTGGGGAAGCCATGCCTGGCAGGGTGGCAACAACACTGCATCCGAAAAGACTGCACGGGTTACCCAAGAAAACTAAAGCGGAGTATATAGGCTAGCTGAACCCCAACAGACGAAGCCTGGAAGTTCGAGCAGACCCACATTAGTTCGAGCAGAACCACATTACCAGTTCTCGGTGTCAAATTTTGTTTCAGTTTCAGGCAAAGGGAAGAATCTTTCAGGTGCCCCAGAGAGGTGTGGCTTGTACGAGCACAACGTAAGCCCCCTGAAGGTGAAAGGCTTCACGGGACTTCTCTAGCTTTGGAGAATCATGGCAGCTGCATGAAGAGTTGAAGTACTTTTCCAACTTTTTGAGGATATTCCAAGATAAAGAAAAAGCAGCTGTTGAACAGGAAGAGTGCGGATGTTGCCAAGAAGACCCTTCTTCTGTCCGCATCAATCGTGCTCTCGACACCCAGTGACCTCAGTTCCAGAGCAGCAAGGCATTGCCACTGAAAAATGAGTCATATTACTACTTTTGTTCAGGTTACTTTTAAAATCCCTTAAGCGATATGTTTCCAGCCGTTATTCACTCACAAAGACCTGTGCAATTAACAACTTTTCATCCAAAATGGGTCAAATCCTGCATGTCACATCAATGTGTGCCAGATCCGAACTTTACAAGTACTTACCATTGAGGGACGTAATGCAGCCACATTTCTATTTCAGTGCTCAAATAAGATCCTTTCCTTTAGGAGGGTTTGTAACTGGGCTAGTTGGTTCATTGCATGAAGTTGAACTGCGCAGGGACGGGACTAAGAGCAGAGGCGCCCGTGTTTGTCGCCTCTGCTCTTAGTCCCGTCCCTGCGCTGTTCAACTTCATCCTTTCCTTGCTTCTACACCATAGCAAAAAATTATTTCAGTAGTTGCCACGATTATTTTGGGAGCAAAAAACGACGTTTTTCTCGATTCCACCCAAAGTGGACTTGGCTAATTTTGAAAAAAAAAACAAATGATAAACTTTTGAACTGTTTTTCTGTTATTGGCGAAATTCTGATACCAATTCTAATACACGTACCGACTTATTGCCGTTAATAGACCTATCAGTGTGTATTAGTCTGGTAGGTCTACCAGAGTGTACTAGTTGTATCAGAACCAGTGGCAAGTTCAAACAAAGCAATGAAACATGGCAACACGTTTTATTATCAGGGTACAGGGGGGATTAAAAGAAATGCGAACAGCAGAGCACACAGCTTCCGACGCATGCTACACCGTCTGGCTGCAAAGTCAGTAAACTGCGCGCATGCGCATTTCTTCGAGAGCGTTTGAGAGTGTGGCCTATATTTATGGGAAATGCTTGATCAAGACGCGACCCCAATCGTTTATTGAGAGGCGTCTTTTCACGCTGCGTCGCCCCTGAGTAGGGTGATCGTTCAAGGGAATCATGCTAGCTGCAATCAGCCTGCTGCGAGCTTGGCTCCCGAATGTAGTAGATAACAATATGCTCAGTGGCGACAGAGCATAAGACACCCTAAAATAAATGGCTGGCGTCCCTTCTTTATCAAGCATTTCCACTAACAGTAGGCCACACTCTCAAACACTCTGAAAGAATTACGCATGCGCGTCGTTTACTGACAGCGCAGCAAGACGGTGTGGCATGCGTCGGAGGCTGTGTGCTCCGTTCGTATTGCTCTTCTTTTAATCCCCCCTCTACACAGGCAAATTTTTCTGGCTGACAGAAATCTGGCTGAATAATTTAACGATGCATACTTTCGTAACCTGATTAAGAACGAACGAATAAATTGCAATGCGAATCCACAAAATAGCTGCAGCATGCAATCAAAAAATCGCGCCAATCCACCCCGTGAATGTGGTTGGAAAGCAAAGCTGTAAACGGCAGCCATAACGATTACTCATGCGACGTCACTTAAAATCACTCACATCGCTTTACAAATAGTAAAACCAGAGAGAAGTGAAATGCACTAAACCACACCAATTATTACTTCAAAGAGATATTCTTGGTAATGTTAAATCAATGCATGATGCATGAACGGTGTTTGGTTGAGTTGTATTGGTGTAGCAAGAGTGGAAACTTTTTTTTATAAAATCAAAGTAAGCTCCAACCCGGTGTTAGACGATCTGACTTCTCCGTCTCTGCGCCGCGGACGGAGGCGACGAGACTTGCGGCTGAGAAGGAGGAGGAAGAAATACTTCTGTTGAGATTTCTGAACGGCCCAGAGTGCAGCTTTGGGGAGTGGTTCCTTCTTCTGTGGGGCCCATATGCAGCCCGCGCAGCCTGTGTTCTGTCCACCCGCTGAAGCTGGGTAGGTAGAGAGGGCCCGGACAGCAGCATCTCCCATTGCTCTTGTTGGGTAGTTGACGGAAAGAGAGGAGGGAGCTCAGGGCAAAAGTCGCACACCCCGATTACGGGGCGGAGTATTCCTACTTTTGAGAAAAATTTACATTCAGCATCGTAGCGATTCGGATGCATTACGTAAAAACGCATAGGCTGTGGGAAGGAGCCCGGATTGTATGAGCCGTAGGGTAGTTTGTTGTTCTCTGGAAAGGTCAGGGTGAGGCGAAGGTATGGTCGGTCTCAGAAGGCGATAATGCTGGATTATCTCCCTGGACGTGACAAGCGGGTGACTGACCTCGTGCAGCTCCATAGCACGGGAGGTAAAAGCGCAGGCTTGTTGGGTGGGCGTATTTGTTGCCCTCCATTGAAGCGTGAGGCGGTGTCCTGATAAGCTGAACGGAACCGTTTGGGGAGTGGTTTTTTAGCACGCACAGTGCAGGTCAGGACACCCAACCCGACTGGTAATTCCAGTAGGCTTGCCCGTGTGTACGAGATTTCGGCGCACGTTAAAGATCCCCAGGTGGTCAAAATTAACCCGGAGCCCTCCACTACGGCGCGCCTCATCGCCTGCGCTGCGTCGGCGCGTTAAACTCTACAATCAATCAAAATCAATTCCAGTAGGCTTGCTGGGAATCGGTGACTAACCTCCGAACCCCTGGTGTAGTGAGAGCCAAGGTGATGGCTGCCTCTTCTGCGGCCGTCATTCGTTGGGTCCTAAGCGAGGTACACGCAAGAAGGTTGGTTCTGGAGGTAGCCACGATGATGGCGTGTTGCTGCCCTCGATGTTAGGAGAAGTCTGTGTAGATAAATGCATGAATCCCACCGAGGGTGGTGTTTAGCGCTTGAGCCCGTGCTTTTCGTTCACCTTCGTCATGTGAGGGGTTCATATTTCTAAGCAAAGGGAGCATCTTTAGTTTTAGTCGCCAAGAATCTGGGAGTACGTCAAGCGGAGTGACATTCTGGGCTTCTCAGCCAATCTGGTGAAGCATGCGGTTACCCACCGCAGTTCTGAGTCGGACCTTCTGGTTAGAAAGATGGCCTTCTATCAGCTCTTCCACCGTGTTGTGGAGCCCGTGCTAAGCAGCCTCAGTGTGGACGCACTCATGAGAAGACCAATGGCCTGCTCAACCGCCTTTCTAATCATTATATCAACCATCTCTATGTCTTCCTCGTCGAGAAGAAGATAGGGGTTTGTCGTAAGTAACTCTCGAGAGGACAGAAGCTTTAATTAATCGAAAGGTACCGGATTCTTTTAGGCCTCGTTTCTTGGTGGCCACTCGCCTGATCATGTGTATGATTAGATTAATGCTGTTTTTGAGGCGCTGCAAGGAGACGTCACTCTTGGTGTTGGCCTGGAAATGTAGGCCCAGGATCTTGATGCTGGGGTTTGTAGTGATGGCCAGGTAATCAAGGAGTATTTGAATGTATTCCTTGATTTGGGGTCTGGGGGTGGACGACAAGGAGCTGTGATTTTGTACGTGAACACTGGAGGCCACAGGCTTTAGCACATTGGCGTACGAAAAGTGAGATGCCATGGATTGGTGTGAGCTTCCATTAATTTTTGTAACTCTTAGCACATGAGCAAAGTGCGCACAGGGCCACTAGACGGGCGTGAGTGGTCGTGTGACGCTTTCACGTGGCATTCGGCGAGAAGGCAGGGGGTAAGCCCGTAGATGTGCTTGGTGAGTACACCATTTGTCTTACTGTGTTCGCGTGGGCTCGTAGCTGAATCGGTAAGACAACGGGCTCTCGCTTTGTTAGTCTATTAGTTCCAGGTTCGATTCCCGGCGGTGCCAATAAATTCTTTTATTTGTTCGCTGGAGTTTTCTCCAGCTGGAGTTTTCTCCAGTTCGCTGGAGAGGTAGAAAGCTTTGCTTTAAAAAAAGCTCAAGTCAAACCTGCACGGTCCAGTCACAGGCACACATCGAGCGCATTAATGGCCGATTGAACACCATTCCCATTGTGATGCAACTTCAAAACGGCATTCACCCTTCCGCAACACGCGATTAGAATGGAATTTCTTCGTCGTGAGGCATTCCCTTGAGAATCAACAAAAATGTCCGCAGCGGTGAGGTGATGGCTGAAAGATGGGTCGGGCGGCGGCCCGGATTGTATTTGTAAATGTTAGGCAGGCGCTACACATCTCCAACACTTCTCGATGACGAGATGCGCACGATTTCTTCCATGTCAGGCGTTCGTTACACAGCATAGCAGAAGGAGCAAAGATGTTAGAAGCGGCGAGGTGACGGGTCCAAGATGGGTTGCGCGGCGGCCTGGTTCATAGTTGCCAAAGTTATGCGAGCGTTAGACACATCTCCAACACTTCTCGATGACGCGATGCACACGCGTCTCATGTGAAATGACGCTATAAGCTGTTTGCTTCGAGCCGTCTTCTTCCTGAACTTTCACACACGCCAACCGCACTTTGATGTTTGTCGCCATATTGGCTACCCAACGAAGAACATGGCATGGCTTGGCTTGACTTCGTTGAAGTCTTTCCGGGTAGATTTCTTGCTCCCCATCAGCTCTCTGCATGTCTGATAGCAGCGCATTTTTTAGGAGCGAAAGTGAAAAAAAATGTTGACCTATTTTGCATAATAATTTGGTTAAAGATTTGCGGAGATTTAAAACTGAACAATACGCTTCATAATGTCATACCAAATAAATTTTGTTGCTTAAGGGCCTTCATTTCAACCTTTTGTCGCGTGATTTTCGGGAAAAAAAATAAAATTCAGGAAATCGCACTTTGTGGGTCCATTTGTATTAGTTTTTATTTAAACCAATACGTCTCTACGTATTAGACTCATACAAAGTAATAGCTATTAAGTCTATTAGCGGTCTTCAGATGTATTTGTATTTGTAACCTTATAGGTTCATTTGTATTAGACTAATACATCTTATACGCGAAACTTATAGAACTGATACAAGTTTGTATAAGACTAATACACACGTCCTATACACCCAATAAAAAAATGTATAAGACTAATACAAGTTTCTATCAGAATTTTTGCTAGGGATACGATAACGGCAGCGTCAGACGTCCATACGGATTGTGATCCAAAAGAAGTAATACAACGGATCATTTAGGGATCATTCGCAATCCATTGTGGTCCAAAATAAGCTCTAGGATGGACCATTGAGGGATCATTTACAATATCTAACCCTGTGGATGTCCCCTGGACGCCCAGTAAAGGATCCAGGACGTTTAGACCATTTAAGGACGTCCTCAGGACGTTTTGCGTTTACTGGGTAGCGACGACACCCGGAGTGACGACTGAGCACGCGCTGCCTTTTTCCTGCCGCAGATCGCCGTTTTCCGCAGCTGCACTGGACGCCGAAGGTGGTGCGACCCGTACGCGCAAGCCAGGATAAGTTGCTGAAAGGAGGCGTTTCCATTCGTCAGCGGCGGACACAATGACGGCATCACGGCAGGCAACGGACTACATAAGGAGGCATCGTTCACTCTAAGAAATCGGGGGAGTAGTTGAAGAGTCCAACAGTCATTGTACTCCTGCAAGCGTTGGCGCGCTCCCCTCGAAAGCTGCGGGGAGTTGGATGTAATGTTCGCTCCCATGAGGAGGAAGAGCAAAACTGACAGCGTACTCTTCTCGTGCGCGGCGGAGTGCAGCCCCAGTTCCGCTCCCGCACCAGTGAAGAGTAAAGCTGCACATCGTCTCCTCTCTCCAGTACGAAGAGTAAAATTGCAATTTCATTCTTGTCAAGTGCGGGAGTAAGCATGGAGAGGCACTCTTACCATTTACGCACACCAACTCATCAGCGATGTTTTATTTGCATACGTATATATTATATAAAGCAGTTGTGTAAAAAGCGCCCGAGTACTTCCGCCACGCATTCTAAACGTGCAAGAATATGAATTCATGTAACGATTGCTCGCAGCGTTCAGTGACATGAATGGAGCAAGCTTAACAAAACTAAAAAAACGCATGTCTCGATTTCGTTTTGTTTTTTCCTCTGTAATGGCTTAGTTATCGACATTTAAAAAGTTGTCAGACTATGCATCATACTTTTAAAGGTGCGCACCACGGAGGAAAGAATACTGCGCGCCGATTTCAGCGATTACGCCGATTACACTGAGGGCATCCCAGCGGCGGCGGCGCGGCGGTGGACGCCGCGTCTCCGTAGCTCAGCCCGACGAAGATACGGCGTACTACCACGGCGGATTTTCCGCCACGCGATCTCGCGTCTACTGTGAAAACCGACACAGGCGGTGCACCCGCAAGAACCGGGCGAGCGAGCGACGACTGATCGCGCCAGACCATGATGTCCCGCCAGCGCGGAACACAGGGCTGCGCTTTGTAAACCATGTGCTACGCACGAAGTGGACTTTCAAACAGACGCTTCATCCAACATGGGAAGTTCGACCTGCCCTTATCGTCATGCTTGCTTGAACACAGTACGACGCGTGCTCGCATCGAATAGGAGAAACTAGGTTTTGAGAATTAAAGGTATCATTATTGAGAAAACTGAGGTTACAGTGGATCAGGACAGAAGAGCACGGGGAGAAAACGTCTCACGCGGTGCGCAGGCGTGGGGCGACTCTCCTCGGCGAACAGCACACACACGTGACACGCCCCAGGCAAGACTCCAAAGCTCTCACTCGTTGGTATAAACATCCGGCCGCGTTCGCTGCGACGGTGGCGGTTTCAGGTGTTTCGTGCTCTGGGCTTGGCCCCTCGGTGTCTGTTTTCGTTTTCGCCTTCTCGGCGCCAGCATTCTCGGCACGAGAATTATCCGAAGCTTCGGAGACGGCTTGCTCAACATGCGAAGTTTGACCTGCCCTTATCGTCATACTTGCTTGAATGCAGTGTGACGCGTGCTCGCTAACTGCTTGCATGCCTGTGCGTCAGCGTTAGATCACGAACACGTAAGCAAGCCGTATATTAGTTCGTTCGTGCGTGCGTGCATGCATGGAACTAGTTTTTATTTCGGACGGACATCACAGCTGCGGCGGCGCAGAGGCCGATACCGGAACTATATGCACTGTGTAGCAATGCGCGCGCAAGCCGCCGGGCCAGCCGGTGTGCAGTCGCTGCCTTTGCAGGCTTCGCGCCTTAAAGGAGCCATGAAGAGAAAACACAAGTTTGGTTCATTCAAAAGATTGTCTCGTTAGAATCATACTGACACCACTTTTAACGTAAACTTCGCTCAAATAAGCTACATATTTAGGAAAAACGGGAATGGTCATGCGACCCACCAGCTCATTTCCCGCAACAGAACCTATGTCGTCACATGAGCTAAGCTCTGCGATTGGCGGAGGCTGGCAGAAGCAGACGCAAATTAGGTAGAACTTACAAACTAGACGAACGAGCGATTTGCGCTTAAATTTAGGGCACATTCTTTACAAAGCAATAAGAATGATGGGACAAACAGTGGAAGTTACGAAAGCACATGTAAACATAGAAGTACTGATGCGTTCTGCTGTTCGTACTGCGCACAGCATGCTTGGTTTCGCTGCACAGCACTACGGGGCTTGGGGTTGTCTCAGACGACACTGGCCGATTGACGCAAGCAACGGTGTCTTACGTGACCCCATTTGTCGAGCGAGCACTGTTTCAGAGAACGAATATTTTCTCCCAGAACAAAAACAAGCCAGGTTTAAATGCCGGAAAAAACAAACCAAACGCTTGCCACGGTATGGTGGCGCCATCTAGGTTACGGAACGTAAAGAAACGCGGGAACAAACCAACACCGCTGTACAGGGTGGAGACAACCTTTGAACGGTCCCGTGCCGCCGCAATTGGGCCAACGGGCTCAACGCGTTATTCTTTTCGTTTCCCACGAGACCTAGCAACGCGAAACAGACACTATGATTCAAACTTCTTCAGTAAACCGCGTTGCGGCGATAATTTTAGCGCGGTTTTGACACAATGACTTGCTTCGGCGGCGAGTGAGCAACCGAAAATGGCGGCGCCAGCGTATACGTGTCTCTACCCTGTACGGCGGATGCGTGAATGAAGGTACTCTAGGTTGCAGAGCGGTCGGTTTCAGGACCATAGTTTCAGTGATGTCACTTGGGACCACGAAAACGCACGATTGAGGGGGAAAATCAAAATTTTAACCTAAATTGTTTAATTTCTCAGTGAATAAAGCACCGTTTGTATCCGGACAAGCGCCGGGGGCACTATAAAACACGAAATCTTTCGACTAAAACCAACTTGCATTTTCTCTTCATGGCTCCTTTAAGCTTGGGATCTTGGGATGACGACCATGGATTTATCTACCGGACGAAGAAATGCTGGCGGGAAGCGGAGGTAAGCCATTAGTTAACCTGGTATTCTTATCTTGTGTATTTAGCGAAGGAAAGTTGCTGTCTAGCTTCGGTCCGCGGAAGCGGCTAACCCTGAAGTTTTCGTCACTCATTTTGACCGTTGCTTAGATTTGAAGGGCGGCTTTTGTACCCGTGTGCAAACAGCGTCGAGTCTTGCACCGTTTCAATCCCTTTGATTCGTGAAGTGTTGGTATCCTAGCCGAATGTTTTCGCAGGTAAGAAGCACGGTCGCGCGAGTAGTCGCAGCGATACCCTGTATTCTTAACTCGGTGGCTAGGGTTAGAGTGGCTGCCGTGCAGTAGCTGTGGCTACCTGCGCGGCTCCAAATAATTTCGTACAATACGCTGAGTGATAGGAGCGCGTCTAGCGCGTAGAAGTCACTAAAGTTACAATGATTTTAGTTACCGCCGCGAGTACTGCAGCATACTGAAATCCTGTCCAGACAGGTTTTTTGCGTTTTGATTGGTACTCTTAGCTCGGCGGCTAGGGTTAGAGTGGCTGCCGTGCAGTAGCTGTGGCTACCTGCGCAGCTCCAAAGAATTTCGTACAATAAGCTGAGTGATAGGAGCGCGTCTAGCGCGTGGCAGTCACTAAAATTACAATAATTTTAGTGACCGCCGCGCGTACAGCAGCAGACTGAAATGCTGTCCTGACAGGGTTTAGGTTTTTTGCGTTTTGATTGAGGGCAGGATGGCCGGAGATGGGACTTTTCGGGGCGTACGCCCCGCACTGTTAAGGGGTAACTACATGCGTCTAAGCCGATGAGCGACGCGAGAAAACTCACTCATTGGGTACGGCAAACAGGTATTGTGGGCGACACAGACAAAATTTTTTTACACAGGCCGCTGACGGCGGCAACTGCGGCAGGCGACGGGCCGTCGCCGTCGCGGGCTTATACCGGCCAGAAGCAGCCCACGAGCGAGCGGCAGCAACGGCGACGAATGGCATTGGCAGCAATGCATAATTTTTTTTCGTTTGTCGCTGTCGCGCATAGTGTTTGTTGTACCCATTACGGTACTTTTTTCGTGTCGGTTGTCGCCGTCGCTGCGTGTGGTTTAATGTTCGAGCGTTCTGATCGTTCAATAACGAGCCTATTGGTTCTCATCAGATGTTGCGATCTGCAGCGTGCATGCAACGAAGCGTACTCGAGAATGAAAAAAACAGTAGCTATATGACCCATAGCAACTTTTACACGCTGTACTTGTGAACGTATAATGGGCCGTACGTTGCAGTCGGCTGAGGGCAAAATCCTATGCAAATTAATCGGGGATTATAACGTTACAAAAAGAGTTCCCTTTACTTAAATTTTATTAAATGTTTTTATACCGGGAACGATAGCGGGGTAAACAATAGAAGCTACGGACACGTATGCACTAATGGGTTTGGGGCGCATTGCGTAGGCAGACAGCTGTAGGGCGCGCTGTCTGACATGACATTGGCCAAGTGGCACAATGAGCGTGGCTGCATTCAAGGTCACCGCACATTCGCATGTAGACTTGTGACTGCGCCAAGCAGTATTGCATTCCAATACGGGTTCAATGCGTTCTCTCGGAGCAAAAACTAATCTATCACGCCGTCAAACTCGTAAATTTTTTTTTCATTGTAGAACTTATCTTTGCTGTCCCCCTCTTTCTTCCTATGTAGGAACCACGGGAAGACGGTATTTGCCCGAAGATTTTTTTTTTCCCTGAGAGAGAACGAGATCCCCGAGGCGTCAGCAGGAGTGGCCGTCGCATTCAAGACACTTCTCCTCACATCCTTGGACATCGTGGATGAGTTCCCATTGCTGCTGTCTGTGTTTTCAAAGGGGAAGCGCACCTTCTTGCTTCTGTAGACGTTACTTCGGCTCAAGCACGGTGCCCTGGTCGGTACTGTTCTGAAGGCCGCCACCAACATTGTGAAGCATTCAGCTCGAACGTGTTTGTTTTTAATACCAAGTTATGCCTTTTTTAAATCTTACTAGCGCATCCTCATTTGAGAACCACCCGCCTAAAAAACCCAGTGGGAATGTTTCCGGTGGTTTCCTATTGTCCCACCAACATATATCTGTTCCCGTGTCAGTGGCTTTGTATCTTTGTGTTGATTGCACCTTGTAATGCGCTAATAGTAATCCACGCTGAATAGTTTTAGTCCAAGATTTTTGTTTCGCAAAATTTATTTGTAGATGTTTTTGATGTGTCCTAAATAAGAGCTGGCTTTCCAGTCCATGTGAAGCACTCACTGATGTACTAAGGCCACTTTGTTTTATGTTAATACTGTTAACTATTTTCCCACTGCTGTATTTCTACTGACGTTTTCGTGCTAATGCCAGTACCTTTTTATTTGTGGGTGTTAATGTCATTTTTATTGTCTTAATTTAATGTTTTTATTTCAGTGTTATCAATTGCTTTGCTGTATTTTTATTTGTGAATTTTTCTTGGATGTATCCTCAATAGGCGTTACGTCTCCTGTGTGCATGTGGAGTAAGAACCGTTTTTATGCTGTGATATTTTAATTCAAAATAAATTGCTTTTTGTGTGAAATTGCAGAATGAACCGATTGTTGTGGTATTTTTTTGAAAAATAAAGTCTGACCTTGTTTTTTCTTCCCATGTTTCAAAATGGCTTGTCCGGTTTTGTTTGCTTGTAACTGCCTATAGTACCATCGTAGGGATGGAAGGGGGGGGGGGGGGCTAGTAGCAGGCGGAGCGAAAACAGGCTGTCTCGCGGGGAATAGCAGAACGCTCTTGAGGCGTAACGAGATGCTTTACAAGAGAGAGTAGTAGTACCCGTCTGCAGTATCCGGGAACGCCGAAATCAATAGAGCTTATTCACGCCTAAAGGGAGTGACGGAACGCTGCCTTGTACATGGCATAGCAATTCCCACACAGGGTTCAAGTACTCCGCTTCGACAGCAGCAAGTAAAACCCACGAGGAGTGTTTCGCCTCTCGTTTGGCCGCCACGCGCTACTCCTCGGAAGAGTCGCCCAATGCTGCCAAAGGGAGTGAAATATGGGACAAAAGTTTTTACTCCTAGACAGAGTGCCCAGCACTCCTCGTCTTCTTAGAGTGTTCGCCGTTGGCGTCACTTGGCAGTAGCGACGACACCCGGAGTGACGACTGAGCACGCGCTGCCTTTTTCCTGCCGCAGATCGCCGTTTTCCGCAGCTGCACATGACGCCGAAGGTGGTGCGACCCGTACGCGCAAGCCAGGATAAGTTGCCGAAAGGAGGCGTTTCCATTCGTCAGCTGCGGACACAACTACGGCATCACGGCAGGCAACGGGCTACATAAGGAGGCATCGTTCGCCGTTGGCGTCACTTGGCAGTAGCAACGACACCCGGAGTGACGACTGAGCACGCGCTGCCTTTTTCCTGCTGCAGATCGCCATTTTGGACGCCGAAGGTGGTGCGACCCGTACGCGCAAGCCAGGATAAGTTGCCGAAAGGAGGCGTTTCCATTCGTCAGCTGCGGACACAACGACGGCATCACGGCAGGCAACGGGCTACATAAGGAGGCATCGTTCGCCGTTGGCGTCACTTGGCAGTAGCAACGACACCCGGAGTGACGACTGAGCACGCGCTGCCTTTTTCCTGCCGCAGATCGCCATTTTGGACGCCGAAGGTGGTGCGACCCGTACGCGCAAGCCAGGACAAGTTGCCGAAAGGAGGCGTTTCCATTCGTCAGCTGCGGACACAACAACGGCATCACGGCAGGCAACGGGCTACATAAGGAGGCATCCTTCGCTGTTGGCGTCACTTGACGGTAGCGACGACACCCGGAGTGACGACTGAGCACGCGCTGCCTTTTTCCTGCCGCAGATCGCCGTTTTCCGCAGCTGCACTGGACGCCGAAGGTGGTGCGACCCGTACGCGCAAGCCAGGATAAGTTGCCGAAAGGAGGCGTTTCCATTCGTCAGCTGCGGACACAACGACGGCATCACGGCAGGCAACGGGCTACATAAGGAGGCATCGTTCGCTGTTGGCGTCACTTGACGGTAGCGACGACACCCGGAGTGACGACTGAGCACGCGCTGCCTTTTTCCTGCCGCAGATCGCCGTTTTCCGCAGCTGCACTGGACGCCGAAGGTGGTGCGACCCGTACGCGCAAGCCAGGATAAGTTGCCGAAAGGAGGCGTTTCCATTCGTCAGCTGCGGACACAACAACGGCATCACGGCAGGCAACGGGCTACATAAGGAGGCATCGTTCGCTGTTGGCGTCACTTGACGGTAGCGACGACACCCGGAGTGACGACTGAGCACGCGCTGCCTTTTTCCTGCCGCAGATCGCCGTTTTCCGCAGCTGCACTGGACGCCGAAGGTGGTGCGACCCGTACGCGCAAGCCAGGATAAGTTGCCGAAAGGAGGCGTTTCCATTCGTCAGCTGCGGACACAACGACGGCATCACGGCAGCCAACGGGCTACATAAGGAGGAATCGTTCGCCGTTGGCGTCACTTGGCAGTAGCAACGACACCCGGAGTGACGACTGAGCACGCGCTGCCTTTTTCCTGCTGCAGATCGCCATTTTGGACGCCGAAGGTGGTGCGACCCGTACGCGCAAGCCAGGATAAGTTGCGGAAAGGAGGCGTTTCCATTCGTCAGCTGCGGACACAACGACGGCATCACGGCAGGGAACGGGCTACATAAGGAGGCATCGTTCGCCGTTGGCGTCACTTGGCAGTAGCAACGACACCCGGAGTGACGACTGAGCACGCGCTGCCTTTTTCCTGCCGCAGATCGCCATTTTGGACGCCGAAGGTGGTGCGACCCGTACGCGCAAGCCAGGATAAGTTGCCGAAAGGAGGCGTTTCCATTCGTCAGCTGCGGACACAACGGCATCACGGCAGGCAACGGGCTACATAAGGAGGCATCGTTCGCTGTTGGCGTCACTTGACGGTAGCGACGACACCCGGAGTGACGACTGAGCACGCGCTGCCTTTTTCCTGCCGCAGATCGCCGTTTTCCGCAGCTGCACTGGACGCTGAAGGTGGTGCGACCCGTACGCGCAAGCCAGGATAAGTTGCGGAAAGGAGGCGTTTCCATTCGTCAGCGGCGGACACAACGACGGCATCACGGCAGGCAACGGGCTACATAAGGAGGCATCGTTTGCCGTTGGCGTCACTTGGCAGTAGCGACGACACCCGAGGCCGTATTCTGCTGATCCGATGCGCCTCGGATGCGCCTCGGAAAATGACGTAAAATCGCCAAAGCTCCGCCCTCGGAGCATGCCTTGGGAGATCGCGGGCAGTACGTCATGTCCGGCCGGAAGTGCGTGTCAACGCCTTCGGGGACAATCTCAAACTTTGAAATGCTGCTACAGCGAAATTAATAAAATTGTTTAGATATAACAAAATGTTTTCTCTTTATCTATTTTTATGGGCAGTATGGTTAGCGATTAAATCAAGTTAACGTATTTATTATTCGACTTTGTTTACTTTTCCGGCGCCGAGCGGCGCTGCGCATGCGACAACAAATTTGCCGGCGCAATATTTGACCGTCTTTATTTGGCGGCTGAGTACAGACTGAAGAGAAAACTGCACCATGTCGTCGCATAAGGGCGTCGCTTTGGGCCCTAAGGTGACGCAGGCGCAGGTGCAGTTTCTTCTCCAGTTTGTAGAGGAGCACCCTGTCATGATAGCCGAGTCGTACGACAGGGGCACGGCGGAGCGGAAACGGCGGCTGTGGCAGGAGGTCTCCCACCTCCTGAGCAACGGAGGCCCTGCCAAGAAAACCCCGAGGCAGTGGAAGGCCGTTTGGAGGCGGGAGGCAGTCGGCACTAAGAAGGCGTTGCTGGCCTACCGGGGGACCATGGGGTGAGTCTGTAGTTTTGCACTGATGTCCTAATGTGATGCCGCTATTGCGGTACCTTAACAGAAATGGTACCTTACCTAGGAATGGAAGGGGTATTTTCTTCCTGGATATATGGCTGCGTACGAGCAGTAACACGAA
This sequence comes from Haemaphysalis longicornis, assembly GCF_048455015.1. Taxonomy (NCBI): domain Eukaryota; kingdom Metazoa; phylum Arthropoda; class Arachnida; order Ixodida; family Ixodidae; genus Haemaphysalis; species Haemaphysalis longicornis. The sequence goes on from NW_027526203.1 coordinate 143,579,036, forward strand.
TTTTGTACGTAGATAAGGTAAACTGTAGCGCAGTGTGGTTTTGCTTTCCACCAAGGTAGAAGTGGCATTTCTTTGAATGATTGTTTTCCTGAAGTTGTACCGAGCCTTCCACTCCTTTTTAGATGCACGGGCGCCGGGCCGGTGCCAGCGAAAGCAGGGCGAATTCTAACCCTGCTTAGTTTGGACCAAGAGGATTTGGAGGCGCTCACCGAGCATTTCGATGGGGACAGCAGTGAGGTGTGGCCGCATATTCTTCTTAGCCGCAAGTCATACATAGCTGGCGTAGTTTGAGTAGCTTGTGGAGAGAATGTTGGTAATGGTGGATGATTTTGCTGCATGCGATCAGGATCCGGCGGGGGCCACCGCTGCTGGTGCAGGACACCCACGGGTCTCCGTGTGGGACAGGCCAGGCACCAGCGGCATAGCAGGTGTGTAAACATTCCATTTCAATGTCATGCTCATTATTTTCAACATTGCTAGTGTTAACCGGCCATGCGCAGATGTTTGCTGGAAATGTACTTGGAATGTTTTGCAGCTCCAGCAACACCTAGGAGCCCGCCTGGCGTCCGCAGCCCTCCCCAGCAGAGCTCAGCGTTGTCCACCCCTCCCCCGCACACGCCTCCCCTTCCAAGTCCTCCCCCGCAGAGGCCTGCCCTTCTCAGTCCTCCACTGCCCAGCCCTCCCCTTCTCCATCCTCCCCTGCCCAGCAGCCCAAGCCAGGCTGAGCCCTCCCAAGCCAGGCCGAGCCCTCCCTCCAGCAGCTCGACTCCTGAACCTCCTCCACCAGGGCAGGCCTCCTGCAGACGTGCGAGTGGGTAGGGTACTTAGGCAACCCACAACGACAACAATGCACTTTTGGCTGAGCTAGACTTGCTGCCAGTTGTGTAACAGACTCCACTTGGTAACAAAAACAGGTTGGCTAAACACTTCATGACATCCTGCAGGGACCCTGCAAGCCGTGTTTCACGGCAGAACGTGGAGTACCTCAAGCGCATGTCTGCAGGCTACGCCCGCTTTGTTAAGCTGGAGGAGGAGAAGAAAAAGGTTTGGGTTCATTGCCTCACGCATGCCTATACAAGCATCTTTTATCATGTGAATGTAATGTGTAGTTGTGTATGCTTTCAATATGAATGCACAGTAGCTCAAACATTTTTTCAGATTGACATCTGCATGCAGGAGGAAAAATAAAAGAAACACTGCAACATAACCAGGTGGCCTCTGATTCAAATTAAACACAGCCTCACCTGTGCTGCTGCTGCCACATCACAAATGTTTCTTACAAAGTGTAATAATTGTACGTTCTATAAAAAAAGTTGAGGAATGCCGTGTAATGGAGCATAGGTGAAATGCTTGCTGTGTATGCACTGCTGCGCAGGAGACCATGCCACCACAGAGCACTGGAGGAGGTGCTGGCCAGGCTTGCGGCAACAGAGGAGCGTCAGACAGCTGCACTAGAGGCCATTGCTACCGGATTGAACCGGCAGCTGGCAGCCATTCAGGCGCAAGGCGGCTTATTGCAGGCACTCCTAATAGTTGTGCAGGAGCTATGTGCTGTATTGCCACTGATCATGTTGATTACTGCGGCATTCGCTTGGTCGCACCGACCACCTCAGCAACCACCGCAGTAATCAGCGGGAGAACTCGCAATACAGCACATAGGTTCCCCACCACCGCTAAACTTTTTTCCTGTTGCGATTTCTTTTACTTAATTTTGACTGCAAGCCGAGTGGCTTTCGTTACCCCAATCCATGCCAGTCTTTGTTTGCACTAGTCAGATAGTTAGTCTTTTGTTGCCACTTTCAACCGCCAACTACAAGCCGTGTGGCTTTTGTTGTTGCCTTACATTCCACTGTTTGTTGACACAAGTGATATAGTGTCTTTTTCTGCCATTTACAAGCAATTATTCCAAGCCGAGAGTGGCTTTTATTTCCCGGTGCATTGCACTCTTTGTTTGCACTAGTCAGATAGTTAGTCTTTTGTTGTCACTTTCAACCGCCAACTCCAAGCCGTGTGGCTTTTGTTATTGCCTTACATTCCACTGTTTGGTGACACAAGTGATATAGTGTTATTTCCTGCCATTTACAAGCAAGTTTAGCACGGCCAAGAGCAATCTCAGGGTCCGCACTAAGCCCGCGCTTGCGGGAGAACAGAACACAAGTACTTTTGCCCGGGTTCAGTTTAAAACCGTTAAGGTCCGCCCATCCAGCAAGCTTCTTAACACCGAGCTGTACTTGACGTTCGCAAATTGACAGGTTACAGGATTTAAAAGATATTTGAACATCGTCTACATAGATGGAAGAGGAAATGGTTGGTGGCAATGCCTTTCGGAGGGAGTTCATCTTAACTATAAACAATGTGCAGCTTAAAACTCCACCTTGCGGCACACCATTTTCCTGCACATGTATCCCGGACAGGGATGAGCCAACCTTAACACGAAATGTCCTCGTGGACATGTAGCTAGAAATGGTATTTAACATGTTACCTGACACACCAAAGGACTTCAGGTCGCTAAGGATGCCGTATCGCCAGGCTGTGTCGTAAGCCTTTTCAAGATCAAAGAATACCGTAAGGCAGAACTGCTTATGAGCAAATGCATCTTTTATGAAGGATTCCAACGCAACAAGATGATCGTTGGTGGATCGCCCCACCCTAAAGCCTGCCTGGCAGCTCTCGAGAAGACCGTTGTACTCAATGAAGTACACGAGCCTGCGATTTATCATCTTCTCGAGCAGCTTGCACAGGCAGCTTGTCAGGGCGATGGGACGATAACTGGCGGGATAGGAAGGGTCCTTCCCTTCCTTCAGGAACGCCACTACTATGGCCTCCCGCAAAGAGTGTGGAATCTGCCCCGAAAGCCATATTTTATTGTAAAGGTGTAGGAGTGTTTCAAGAGTGTCTGGGTGTAGGTGTTGTATCATGGTGTATGTAATCTTATCTGCCCCTGGAGCTGAAGGTTTACATGTGCTCAGGGCAACCCTCAACTCATAGAGTGTAAATTCAGAATTGTAACCAGATTTTGACCTGTTAGTGTCATGTAGGGACTTCTTTTCACAAGTATTTTTATGTTTTAGGAAAGTGTTTGTGTAGTGTGCAGAGCTGGAAACGTGTTGGAAGTGTTGTGCAAGTGTGTTAGCCTGGTCTTCTAGTGTGTCCCCTGTTGTACTGACCAGGGGCAGGCTGTGTGGTTGTCCTCCTTTAAGGTTACGTATTCGTGTCCAGACTTTGTGAGTGTCGGTGTATGAGTTGATGGAAGTGAGGAAGGTGCGCCAACTCTCCCTTTTCGCCTCACGACGCACACGCTTCCCAAGAGCCTTTGCCCGTTTAAAGGAAATGAGATTATCTGGCGTGGGGTACCGGCGAAGGACACCCCACGCCTTGTTCTGGGCCTCTCACGCCCGCCTACAGTCCTCGTTCCACCAGGGCCTCCTTGGGTTACGGGACGCACTGGAGGCCTGGGGCATGGACTTTTCGGCGGCGTCGAGTATGTGTGCCGTGACGAGTTCGGCTGCTTCCTCCACGCGTAGGTGTTTTATGGTTGTGTGGTGTAGTTTAGATGTTTCTGTGAATGTACTCCAGTTTGCTTTTGATTCATTAAACCTGTTATGGGAAGATGGACTGCATGGGCCTTTACCTATGTAAGTTAGGGAAGTGGGGAAGTGGTCACTACCATATGGGTCCGTGCCCGCGCCCCACTCAAGACATGGAAAGAGAATTGCGGAACCAATAGCCAAGTCAAGATGTGAGTAAGTATTGTGTCCTAAGTTATGGTATGTAGGCTGTTTTTTGTTGAAAAGGCATGGTCCTGAAGATGTAAGGAATTTCTCTATCAGGCGACCTCGGGCATCCGTTCTGGCGGAGCCCCAAAGAGAGTTGTGCGCATTCAGGTCACCTGTTAGAATATATGGTTCGGGCAGCTGGTCGACCAGCGCCTCGAAATCAGAGCTCAGAAGTGCAAAATCAGGAGGAATGTAAATGGAGCATACCGTTACCAACCTATTAAATATTATTGTACGGATTGCTACAGCCTCGAGGACAGTGTTCAGAGTGACAGGATGGCAGGCAAATGAGCGACAATTGCCACACCTCCTGAAGAGTGTTTGCAGCCAACCCTGTCCTTTCTGAATACCATGTACCTATTTAAGAAATTTGTTTGTTTAGAATTGAGGTGGGTTTCCTGGAGACACATGATACTTGGCTGACTGGCATGCAGAATCTCATACACATCGTCAAGATTTTTAAGGAGGCCTCTGCAGTTCCATTGGATGATGTTTTCTGTACCCATTATTTAAGTTTAAGCATAACTGGAGTGTGTGTGTGTTTGTTCATGTGTCGTCTTTCGGGGCTGTTATTCTAGGATTCTCAGGCTTTTCTGTCGGCTTGGACATCGGAGGCCGCTCCTTGCGCTGCGTAGCAGGCAGGAACGGCGTGACATCCATCTCCTCGTCGGATGCCAGAAGGGTGCCCGGCGGACCAGGCCCCCCGGACTTGGCCCCCTTTCGGGAGCCCTCCGTTTGAGCTGCCACCGCCGAGGGCGTCCGGGGCACCAGAGGTGGCACGGGAGGGGCGGTGGCGGCGGGAGCCGATGCGGGGCCCCCGGTGTCCATCCGGTCGGCAAACTCCAACGCACTGGAGGACGGGGAGGCAGAGGCGGGAGCGGCACCGGTCCCCACAGAAGAGGTTGTCACCACAACCGCTGCTGCCTCAGCAAGCGGCGTGGCAACGGATTGGGATGCCTGAGGCACCCCAGGGGGGGGCAGGGGAGGGACCAGATCAGACTCGCTGAACTGGGTCCCTGTGGACACCAGACGCCGCTCCGCCCCCCGGCGAGCCGCGTCAGCGTACCTCCCCAGGGGGAAAGAGGCGAACCTCTTTCGCGCCTCTGGGAAGGTGATGTTTTCAGTGACTTTGATGTTGATGATTTTCTTTTCTAGTTGAAACTTTTCACATTTTCGAGAGTAGGCGGCATGGGGTCCCTGGCAGTTGGCGCAGGTGAGGGTTGATGATGGACAAATGTTTGATGGGTGATCATGCTGGGAGCACTTTGCGCAGGTCAGACGGCCGCGGCAAGAGTTGGTGCTGTGCCCGAACCGCTGGCACTTAAAGCAGCGGCGGGGGTTAGGAATGTATGGCCGAACCGAACATCGAATGTATCCTGCGTTAATGAATTCTGGTAATGTTGATCGATCAAATGTTAAGATGAGATGTTTAGTAGGAATTTCTTTGTCTTCTCTGCGTATCGTTATGCGCCTCACTGCTGTTACGCCCTGACTTTTCAGGCCCTCCAGGAGATCGGTTTCAGTTTCAGTCATGAGGTCAGGATCTGAGAATCACGCCCTGTGAGCTGTTAAGGCTTCGGTGGGGCGTGACCGTGATGTCAAGATCTGCAATGCGTGTCTGGCTCAGGCGATTTGTTGCCTGCTGCTGGTTATTGACTTCGACCAACAGTTCTCCCGTTCTCTGTTTCTTTGCTTTGTAGGATTTTCCTATTATACCTTCTATGAACTTTGTGACCAAGAAGACAGACAGAGAGGCAACAGGCTTTTCTTTTTCAACGGATTGAATGATCAGGAAGCGGGGATAGTTGGCTGGCTTTGGGGTTGAGATCGTTGGTAAAGACGGAAATGATACTTCGGTGCGGCCCCTTTATAGGGACCGATCACGTTTGGAGGGGGGGTTTGATAATACCATACAGCATGTATAGAAGCAGGGGACGGGGGTACTTTCTTCCACAACCTTACCCTGATAGCTGAGGAGGTCCCGGAGCTCCCTGCCTGGTAAACAGACAGGGAGCCCATCCGCCGGAGCTTGACCTGGGCTCCGACGGCCACCGTTCGTGGTTTCTAACCCTCCACCTATAAACCCATTGCCACGGTTGGATCCAGCGTATGTTTGGGGGCTCGGGGTCCGCGGTATCGCCAGTACCGTCACCAAGATTGCTCAAGGTGCCCCGTGCGGGGACCCTGTCCTTTCTGTATACCAGGTAACTATTCAAGAAATTTGTGTTCTTGGAATTCAGGTGTGTTTCCTGAACACACATTACACTTGGCTGATTGCTATGCAGGATCTCATAGACGTCGTCAAGATTATTTAGAAGGCCTCTGCAGTTCCATTGAACGATATTTTCTCTTCCCATTATTATATATTAGAGCTACTGGAGTGTGACTATTTATGTAGGGTCTTTCGGGGCTTGGACTCTTGGACGGGGTTTCTTTACCTCCTCTGGAGGTTTAGATGGAGGGACCCGTTCCTTCCGCGGCGAAGCAGACAGGAAGGGTCCCACATCCAAGTCATCATCTGATTTGGAAGGGGTACCCGGCGTACCGGACCCCCCGGACCTCGCACCCTTTGCGGTGCCCTTCGTTTTGGCCGCGACCGCCGAGGGCGTCAGGAGCGCCCCAGGTGGCACAGGCGGTGCGGCGGAGGTGGGAACTGCTGCGGCTTCCTCCAGCTCCAGCTCCATCTCCTCCGGGCCCTCGCATGTGCTTCGGGCCGGTGGAGAGGAGGAAACATAGGGTGCAGCAGCATCCCCAACGGACGTGGATGCCACCACAGCCGCTGCTGACTTAGCAGGCGGTGCGGTGGCGGGTTGGGTCGCCAGAGGCAACCCAGGGGGGGGCGGAGGCGGGACCAAGTCCGACTCGTGGTACTGGGTCCCCGCCGAAACAAGACGCCGCTCCGCCCCCCGGCGAGCTGCGTCGGCGTACCTCCCCAAGGGGAAAGAGGCGAACCTCTTTCGCGCCTCAGGGAAGGAGATGTTCTCAGTTACTTTCACGTGGATGATCTTTTTTTCTTGGTGAAACTTCTCACAGCTACGGGAGTATGCCGCGTGCGGCCCCTGACAGTTTGCGCAGGTGAAGGTGGTGGAATCACATTTTTCAGTGGGGTGGTCGTGTGCGGCGCATTTTGCGCAGGTCTGTTTGCCGCGGCAAAAAGTCGTAGCGTGCCCGAACCGCTGGCACTTGTAGCAGCGGCGCGGGTTAGGTATGTACGGACGTTGATGATGATGATGTTTAGAGTTTAATGGCGCAATGCCGACAAAGGGAAAAGAGCGCCAAACAATAGTGATTAAATGAAAGTGGCATGGAAGTAAAAGTAGAACATTTCAGTAAAAATAAACCAAGTAAAAGACAATGTAATGAAGATTATGACTGGTGTAAATGGCCAGGTTGTCAACATGCATGATAAGAAATGAGATGTAAAAATTTTACGTCGGTAAGAAACTCGAAAACGCGTTTGATTGGAAACATGGCTTCATCTCCTAAGAAGTGTGACGGGTGTGGTGGAATGTGTCGCGTGTGTAGTTGTGGGAAGTATTTGTGTGTCGTGTTGTGTCAAGTAGCTTACATTGTATAAGGATGTGGATCACGGATAGGGCCTCTCCGCACCTGCTGCACAGAGGTCTTGGAGACCCCGTGAGAAGGTGCGAGTGCGTTGCATGAGTGTGCCCTATCCGTAATCTAGCCAAGGCGACTTCAGTGTATCTATTACGTGTGTCGCTGGTGTATGGTCCCAAGTGTGGTTTTAATTCGTGTAACTTGTTGTCTGTTTGTTCACTCCAGTGTGTTTGCCATGTTTTGCGAAGTTGTTGTCTGATGTGTGGTTTTACGTCGGTGTAGGGTAATGTGGTTATGTCTACTGTATTCGTGAGTGTAGCAGCAGCAGCCATTCGGTCCGCTGCTTCATTCCCGGCTATACCACAGTGGCCAGGGACCCAGCAAAGAACCAGTTCAAACTTGCTTACATGCACAGACATAATACCCTTGACGATCAGATTGACAACGTGGTTTTTCGAAGGCTTTGTTGACGACAGTGCCCGCACAACACTGAGGGAATCTGTATAGATAATGGATTGTGGGATGTGGCTTTGAAGTATATGATTGACAACAAGAAGTACACCGTAAGCCTCTGCCGTAAATATACTAGTATGACTATTCAGAGTTTTGGTGACACAAAGGCCGGGCCCATGCGCTGCGCAGGACACAGAGGTGGAAGTCTTAGAGGCATCCGTATAAAAGTCAGAGCACTCATACTTCTGCTGCAAATACAAGAAATGCTGCAGAATTGCACATGTGGGAGCTCGGTTTTTATCTACATGTGTGAATGATGTGTCGCATGAGACAGGGCGGAGATGCCATGGTGCTATGAGATCTGTTACAGAACTTTGGATGGTATCTAAAAAGGAGACAGCAAGCTCTGACGCTTCCTCTCTAACTCTGTAAGAGAAGGGCGCAGAGAAAGATGGTCGATTTAAAAGGAGTTCAGTCATGGAGGAATCATGAAAAACTGATTTAAAAGGATGGTGAGGCATGGATGAAATTTTAAAAGCATAAAGGAGGTCTGTGTATGCTCGCTGACGTTGTAGGTTCCATTTGTTGCACTCTACATACAGGCTTTCGACTGGACTAGTCCGAAAGGCACCACAGGACAAGCGGAGCCCTAGATGAAGCACAGGGTCCAGCATTCTGAGGGATGTTTTAGTGGCTGACCCATAGACAACGCTGCCATAGTCCAATCGTGAGCCTATCAAGCTGGTAAAAACACGCAACAGAAGCTGTTTGTCAGCACCAAAAGAGATGTGCGAGAGAACCTTCAGGATATTCATTGTTTTTAAGCATTTATGTTTTAGTTGTTTTATGTGTGGAATGAATGTCAGCTTTTCGTCAAAGATTATACCTAAAAACTTGTGTTCCTTTTTGACAGGAATCGAGACACCGTGGAGTTGAACGTCTAGATCCGGCCGGATGCCACGCCTCTTGGAAAACAAGACACAAGTGCACTTCCCTTGAGTAAATTTAAAACCGTTGCTGTCTGCCCAACCAGCTAGCTTGTTAACACCAAGCTGGACTTGGCGCTCGCAGACAGACAGGTTACAAGACTTAAAGGATAATTGTACGTCGTCTACATAAATTGAGCAGGAAATCGACGGTGGCAATGCCTTCCTCAGGGAATTCATTTTCACAATAAAAAGGGTGCAACTTAAAACTCCACCTTGTGGCACTCCATTTTCCTGCACATGCACCCTAGAGAGTGCAGTTCCAAGTCGCACGCGAAATGTCCTTTCGGACATGTAACTGGAAAGCGTGTTTATCATGTTACCCGACATGCCAAAGGACTTCAAGTCGCTAAGGATGCCGTACCGCCAAGCAGTATCGTACGCCTTTTCAAGATCAAAGAAGACTGTTATACAGTACTGCTTATGGAGGAAAGCATCTTTGATATAAGACTCTAATGCAACGAGTTGATCGTTGGTAGATCGCCCCGCCCTGAAGCCCGCCTGGCAGCTCTCGAGAAGGCCATTGTACTCTAAGAAGTACACAAGTCTCCTGTTTATCATCCTCTCGAAGAGCTTACACAGACAGCTTGTCAGGGCAATGGGAAGATAACTGGCGGGAGAGGAAGGGTCCTTCCCTTCCTTTAGGAAAGCCACTACTATGGCCTCCCTCCAAGAGCGTGGAATGTGCCCCGAAAGCCATATTTTATTGTATAGGTGTAAGAGTGTTTCAAGAGTGTCTGGGTGTAGGTGCTGTATCATGGTGTATGTAATCTTATCTGCGCCTGGAGCTGAAGGTTTGCACGAGCTCAGGGCAGCCCTCAACTCATAGAGAGTGAATTCAGAGTTGTAAGAAGTTTTTGATCTGTCTTTGTCGTGTAAGGGCTTTTTTTCTGCAGATGTTTTGTGTTTCATGAAAGTGTTCGTGTAGTGTGCTGAACTGGACACGTGTTCGAAGTGTTGTGCAAGCGTGTTAGCCTGGTCTTCAAGTGTGTCCCCTGTTGTGCTAACCAGGGGCAGGCTGTGTGTCTGTTGTCCTTTGAGCTTGCGTATACGTGTCCAGACTTTGTGTGTGTCTGGGTATGAATTAATGGATGTCAAGAAGGTGTGCCAACTCTCTCGTTTCGCCTCACGGCGCACACGTTTTCCTAACGCCTTGGCCCGTTTGAACAAAATGAGGTTACCCGACGTGGGGTACCGACGAAGGATACCCCACGCCTTGTTCTGGGCCTCTCGCGCCCGCCTGCAGTCCTCATTTCACCACGGCCTCCGCTGGTTGCGCGGGGCACCAGAGGCGTGGGGAATGGACTTTTCGGCGGCGTCGAGGATATGCGCCGTGAGGAGTTGGGTGGCTTCTTCAACGTGTAGGTGTCCTATGGATGTGTGGTGTAGTTTCGATGTCTCTGTAAATGTGTTCCAGTTAGCTCGTGCTTCATTGAACCTTTTATGGGAAGAAGAACTGCTTAGGCCGTTACCTATATATGTTAGTGAAGTAGGGAAGTGGTCCCTGCCATATGGGTCAGTGCCCACTCCCCACTCAAGACATGGAAAGAGAATTGCCGAACCAATAGCCAAGTCAAGATTTGAGTATGTATTGTGTCCTATGTTATAGTATGTAGGCTGTTTACTGTTGAAAAGGCATGCTCTTGAAGATGTAAGAAATTTCTCTATCAGGGGACCTCGGGCATCCGTGCGAGAAGAGCCCCAAAGAGAGTTGTGAGCATTAAGGTCGCCTATAAGAATGTATGGTTCGGGCAGCTGGTCAACCAACGCCTCGAAGTCAGAGCTCGAAAGTGCATGATCAGGAGGAATGTAGATGGAGCATACCGTTATCAACCTATTAAATATTATTGTTCGAACTGCTACAGCCTCAAGGACAGTGTTCAGAGTGACAGGGTGGCAGGGTAAGGATTTCCGGGCAATTATGGCCACACCGCCAGAAGAGTGTGTGCAGCCATCTGTCCTTTCTGAAGACCATGTAACTATACAAGAGATTTGTGTGCTTGGAATTCAAATGTGTTTCCTGAACACACATTACACTTGGCTGATTAACATGCAGTATTTCGTATACATCGTCAAGATTTTTAAGAAGGCCTCTACAGTTCCATTGAATTATGTTTTCTCTTCCCAATATTTAGTGTGAGAGCTACTGGAGTGAGTGTGTGTTTATGTGTCGTCTTTCGGGGCTGTGACTCTCGCCTTTTTTGGCTTGTCGGGAGGCTTTGGCGTCGGGACTCGTTCCTTGCGCTGCGTTGCAGGCAGGAACAGCCCGACATCCATGTCGTCGTCGGATGTCCGAGGGGTGCCCGACGGACCGGGCCCCCTGGACTTGGCCCCCCCTCGGGAGCCCTTCGTTTGAGCCGCGACCGCCGAGGGCGTCCGGGGCACCAGAGGTGGCACGGGCGGTGCGGTGACGGTGGGAGCCGGTACGGGGCCCGTGGTGTCCATCACCTCGGTACCCTCCAACGCACGGGAGGACGGGGAGACAGAGGCAGGAGCAGCACCGGTCCCGACAGAAGTGGTTTGCCCCACAACCGCTGCTGCCGCAGCAAGCGGCGTGGCGCCGGGTTGGGCTGCGTGAGGCAACCCAGCGGGGGGTGGGGGCGGGACCAGGTCAGACTCGCTGAACTGGGTCCCTGTGGACACCAGACGCCGCTCCGCCCCCCGGCGAGCTGCGTCGGCATACCTCCCCAGAGGGAAAGAGGCGAACCTCTTTCTCGCCTCTGGAAAGGTGATGTTCTCGGTTACCTTAATGTTTATGATCTTTTTTTCGAGTTGGAACTTTTCACACTTGCGGGAGGCTGTCTATTGTTGAAAAGGCATGCTCCTGAAGATGTAAGGAATTTCTCCATAAGGCGACCTCGGGCATCCGTGCGAGAAGAGCCCCAAAGAGTGTTGTGAGCATTAAGGTCGCCTGTCAGGATGTATGGTTCGGGCAGCTGGTCAACCAGCGCCTCGAAGTCAGAGCTTAAAAGTGAAACATCAGGAGGAATGTATATGGAGCATACCGTTATCAACCTATTAAATATTATCAAGCGTATTGCTACAGCCTCAAGGATAGTGTTCAGAGTGACAGGGTGGCATGCTAAGGATTTCCGGACGATTATGGCCACACCGCCAGAAGAGTGTGTGCAGCCATCCCTGTCTTTCCTGTATACCAGGTAACTATTCAAGAAATTTGTGTGTTTAGAATTCAAATGTGTTTCCTGAGCACACATTACACTTGGCTGATTGGTATGCAGAATCTCATACACGTCGTCAAGATTATTCATAAGGCCTCTGCAGTTCCATTGAACAACATTTTCTGTTCCCATTATTTAGTGTGAGAGCTACTGGAGTGTGTATGTTTATGTGTCGTCTTTCGGGGCTGTGACTCTTGGATTGGGCTTTTTGCGCGGCCTATCTGTAGGCTTGGACGACGGAGGCCGCTCCTTGCGCTGCGTTGCAGGCAAGAACGGCACGACGTCCATCTCGTCGTCCGATGTCCTGGGTGTGCCCGTCGAACCGGGCCCCCCGGACTTGGCCCCCTTCGGGGGCCCTTCGTTTGACCCGCCACCGCCGCTGGTGTCGGGGGCACCAGAAGTGGCACGGGCGGTGCGGGTGGTGGTGGGAGCCGGTCCTGGGCCCGTGGTGTCCATGGCACCCTCCAAAGCACTGGACGATGGGGAGGCACGGACGGGAGCGGCACCGGTCCCGACGGAAGAGGTTGCCACCACAACCGCTGCTGGCTCAGCGAGCGGTGTGGAGGCGGGCTGGGCTGCCAGAGGCAACCCAGGGGGGGGAGGGGGCGGGACCAAGTCCGACTCGCGGTACTGGGTCCCCGCCGAAACCAGACGCCGCTCCGCCCCCAGGCGAGCTGCGTCGGCGTACCTCCCCAGGGGAAAAGAGGCGAACCTCTTTCGCGCCTCGGGGAAGGTGATGTTTTCTGTCACTTTTAGATGGATTATTTTCTTTTCCACTTGGAATTTCTCACACTTCCTGGAGTAGGCGGCATGAGGGCCCCTGCAGTTTGCACATGTGAGGTTGTCAGAATTGCAATTGTCAGTGGGGTGGTCCTGCGCTGCACATTTCGCACAGGTTGTTTTGCCGCGGCAAGAGGTTGTGCTGTGCACGAACCGCTGGCACTTAAAGCAGCGGCGCGGGTTCGGTATGTACGGGCGAATAGAGCATCGGATGTAGCCTGCATTTATACATTGCGGAAGTGTCGAACGGTCGAAGGTCAGGATGATGTGTTTGGTGGGGATTATCTTATCGTCCCTGCGCATCGTGATGCGGCGCACAGCTGTGACGCCCTGGTTCTTTAACCCTTCAAGAAGGTCGGAATCTGTTTCTGTAAGGAGATCCGACGCTGAAATCACACCCTGGGAGCTGTTCAGGCTCCGGTGGGGCGTGATCTTGATGTAGAGATCATGGATGCGAGTTTGGGCAAGAAGTGTGCGGGATTGTTTTTCATTGTTGAGTTCGACAAGGATTTCTCCTGTCCTGAGCTTTTTGGCTTCATACTTTTCACCTAATGTGCTTTGCAGAAATTTCGAGACAAGGAATACCGACAGTGAAGCGACGGGTCTCGTTGGGTCAGCTGACTCGATCACAAGAAAACGAGAATAGTTATTCATGTCTGTTGAAAGGACAGTTGTTGACAGATGTGGGAATGAAACTTCGGTGCGGCCCCTTTTCGGGGTCCGATCACGTCTGGGGGGGGGGTTTGGAAAATGCCATATGATACATTGAAAAGCAGGGAGACGGGGGTACTTTTTCCTTTGACCTTACCCTGGTAGTCAAAGAGATCCCGGAGCTCCCTGCCTGGTAGACAGGCAGGGAGCCCATCGGCCGGAGCTTGACCAAGGCTCCGACGGCCACCGTTTACGGCTTCTACCCTTCACCTTTAAACACCTCGCCACGGTTGAACACGGCTTATGTTGGGAGCTCGGGGTCCGCCGAGTCGCTGCTCGCCGTCACCATGAATACTCAAGGTGCCCCGTGCGGGGAAACTGCACGGAGTTGCCACGGCGCAATAAAATCCGTAATGGGTGTGTTGTGGATGTGTGAAAATGACACAGCCACCTCAGAAGCTTCTGCCCTCACTCTGAGAGGGAACGGCATGGAAATAGATGGACGATTTGCAAAGAGCTGTTCTGATGACGCATCATGAATGGTTGAATTAAAAGGATGATTTGTCATAGACCTGATTTTAGAGGCATACAACAAGTTAGTGTATGTCCTCTGGTAATACAGGGACTATTTGTGACACTCTGCATAGAGGCTTTCAACGGGGCTAGTGCGAAAGGCACAACAGGCAAGACGAAGCCCCAAATGAAGCACCGGGTCAAGCATTTTTATCGCAGTCTTCGTCGCGGACCCATAAACAACACTGCCATAATCCAAGCGAGATCCTACCACTGCAGTATAAAGCCGCAGGAGGAGCTGCTTGTCAGCACCATAAGATTGGTGTGAAAGGACTTTAAGAATGTTCATTGTTTTTAGGCATTTGTGTTTAAGGTGTTTCAAGTGAGGGATAAATGTGAGTTTACTGTCGAATATTATTCCCAAAAACTTCTGCTCCCCTCTGACAGGGATTACTACACCATTAATAGAGATATCAGGGTCCGCATGAATTCCACGCTTCCGGGAAAACACAACACAAGTACTTTTTACAGGGTTCAGTTTAAAACCGTTTGTGTCCTCTCAGCCAGCAAGTCTGTTCACCCCAAGCTGGACTTGGCGTTCACAAATTGAAAAATTACACGACTTAAAAGATATTTGAACGTCATCTACATATACAGAACAGGAAATGGTTGGTGGCAATGCCTTCCGGAGCGAGTTCATCTTAACAATGAATAGTGTGCAGCTCAGGACACCGCCTTGAGGAACGCCATTTTCCTGCACATATACATTGGAAAGTGCACTGCCAACCCTCACTCGAAAGGTCCTTTCCGACATGTAGCTAGCGAGGGTGTTCAGCATGTTGCCGGAGACACCAAACGACTTGAGGTCACTCAAGATGCCATACCGCCAGGCAGTGTCATAGGCCTTTTCCATATCAAAGAAGACTGTTATGCAAAAGTGGTTGTGGTTAAAGGCATCTTTTACATATGATTCCAAGGCAACCAGTGGATCGTTGGTGGATCTCCCAGCCCTGAAGCCAGCCTGGCAGCCGTCGAGAAGACCATTGTACTCTAAGAAGTACATGAGTCTCCTATTGATCATCTTCTCGAACAGCTTACACAGGCAGCTTGTGAGGGCGATGGGACGATAACTTGTGGGAGAGGAAGGGTCCTTCCCCTCTTTCAGAAAGGCCACTACGATGGCCTCCCTCCATGATCTTGGGAGGTGCCCCGAAAGAAATATTTTGTTGTGGAGGTGAAGGAGGGTTTCAAGTGTGTCTGTGTGCAGGTGTTGAATCATAGTGTATGTAATGTTGTCTGCGCCTGGAGCTGAAGGTTTACATGTACTAAGTGCGATCTTCAGCTCATGCAGTGAGAAGGGGGTGTTATAAGATGACGTCGACTTATTACTGTCTCGCAAGGACTTCGTCTCACAGGATGTTTTGTGTTTTATGAAAGTGTTGGTGTAGTGCGCTGAACTGGACACATGTTGAAAGTGTTGTGCGAGTGTGTTAGCCTGGTCTTCTAGTGTGTCCCCTGTTGTACTAACCAGGGGCAGGCTGTGTGTCTGTTGTCCTTTCAGTTTACGTATTCGTGTCCATACTTTTCGCGTGTCTGTGTATGAGTTGATGGAAGTGAGGAAGGTGCGCCAACTTTCCCTTTTTGCCTCACGACGCACTCGCTTCCCAAAAGCCTTTGCCCGTTTAAAAGAAATGAGGTTATCTGACGTGGGGTACCGGCGAAGGACACCCCACACCTTATTCTGGGCCTCTCGCGCCCGCCTACAGTCCTCATTCCACCACGGCCTCCTTTGGTTACGCGCAGCGCTGGAGGCGTGGGGAATGGACTTTTCGGCAGCGTCGAGAATGTGCGCCGTGACGAGTTGGGCTGCTTCCTCCACGTGTAGGTGTTTTATGGATGTGTGGTGTAGTTGAGATGTTTGTGTGAATGTGCTCCAGTTTGCTTTTGATTCATTAAACCTTTTATGGGAAGATGGACTGCATGGGCCTTTACCTATATATGTTAGGGAAGTGGGGAAGTGGTCACTACCATATGGGTCCGTGCCCACGCCCCACTCAAGACATGGAAAGAGAATTGCAGAACCAATAGCCAAGTCGAGATTTGAGTATGTATTATTTCCTAAGTTATGGTATGTAGGCTGCTTTTTGTTGAAAAGGCATGCTCCTGAAGATGTAAGAAATTTCTCTATCAGGCGACCTCGGGCATCCGTTCTGGAGGAGCCCCAAAGAGAGTTGTGTGCATTAAGGTCGCCTGTTAGGATGTACGGTTCGGGCAGCTGGTCGACCAGCGCCTCGAAGTCAGAGCTGGAAAGTGCATAATCAGGACGAATGTAAATTGAGCATACCGTTACCAACCTATTAAAAATTATTGTGCGTATTGCTACAGCCTCAAGGACGGTGTTGAGAGTGATAGGATGGCATGCTAGGGATTTTCGGGCTATTATGGCTACACCGCCCGAAGAGTGTGTGCAGCCAACCCTATCCTTTCTGAATACCATGTACCTATTTAAGAAATTTGTGTAATTGGGATTCAAATGCGTCTCCTGAAGACACATCACACTTGGCTGGTTTGAATGCAATATCTCATGGACCTCATCAAGATTTTTAATGAGGCCTCTACAGTTCCATTGAGTAATATTTTCTCTTCCCATTATGGAGATTTGGAAGCTACTGAAGTCTGTGTGTATGTGTGTTCATGTGTCTTTCGGGGCTGTTACTCTAGGATTTGGCTTTTTGGGCCTTTCTGCTGCTGGCTTGGGCGTCGGAGGACGCTCCTTGCGCTGCGTTGCAGGCAGGAACGGCCCGACATCCATGTCGTCGTCGGATGTCCGAGGGGTGCCCGACGGACCGGGCCCCCCGGACTTGGCCCCCCCTCGGGAGCCCTTCGTTTGAGCCGCCACCGCCGAGGGCGTCCGGGGCGCCAGAGGTGGCACGGGAGGTGCGGTGGCGGTGGGAACCGGTGCGGGGCCCGTGGTGTCCATCACCTCGGTACCCTCCAACGCACTGGAGGATGCGGAGACAGAGGCGGGAGCGGCACCGGTCCCGACGGGAGAGGTTGCCACCACAACCGCTGCTGCCTCAGCAAGCGGCGTGGTGGCAGGTTGGGCTGCCAGAGGCAACCCAGAGGGGGGCGGCGGAGGGAGCAGGTCAGACTCGCGGTACTGGGTCCCCGCAGAAACCAGACGCCGCTCCGCCCCCCGGCGAGCTGCGTCGGCATACCTCCCCAGAGGGAAAGAGGCGAACCTCTTCCGCGCCTCTGGGAAGGTGATGTTTTCAGTGATTTTGAGGTTGATTGTTTTCTTTTCCATCTGGAACCTTTCACACGTGCGGGAGTACGCAGCATGAGGTCCATGACAGTTGCTGCACATTAATTGTTGAGCCTGGCAGTTATCTGTATCATGATCTTGAGATGAACATTTTGCACACGTTGTTTTTCCACGACAGGAGGTGGTGCCATGCCCGAACCGTTGGCACTTGAAACAGCGCCGCGGGTTCGGGATGTAAGGCCGGACAGAACAATGAATGAAACCCGCTTTGATGGATTCAGGGAGTGTGGAACGGTCAAATGTCAAGATTATATGCTTTGTCATGATTTGCTTATCATCTCGCCGCATGGTGATGCGCCTCACTGCCGTCACGCCCTCGCCTTTCAGACCTTCGAGCAGATCGGCTTCCGTCTCATTTATCAGATCTGGCTCAGAAATCACACCTGAGAGCTATTGAGGCTACGGTGGGGTGTGACTCTGATGTCCAGATCTGCCATGCGATTCTGGGTAAGGAGGCTTGTGGCTTGCTGGCGAGTGTTCACCTCGACCAGAACTTCGCCGGTTCTCAGTTTCTTGGCTTGGAAAGACTTGCCAAGGATGCCTTCAAGGAATTTGGTGATAAGGAACACTGACTGTGAGGAGATAGGATTTGACTTGTCAAGAGATTCAACAATCAAGAAGCGCGGATAGTTATCTGGCTTTTGGGATGCAATTGTTGGCAAGGGTGGGAATGACGCTTCGGTGCGGCCCCTTTTCGGGGGCCGATCACGTTTGTGGGGGGGTTTGGAAAATGCCATATGATACATTGGAAAGCAGGGAGACGGGGGTGCTTTCTTCTTTGACCTTACCCTGGTATCCAAAGAGGTCCCGGAGCTCCCTGCCTGGTGAACAGACAGGGAGCCCATCCGCCGGAGCTTGACCTGGGCTCCGACGGCCACCGTTCGTGGTTTCTAACCCTCCACCTATAAACACATCGCCACGGTTGGATCCAGCTTATGTTTGGGGGCTCGGGGTCCGCGGTATCGCCAGTACCGTCACCAAGATTGCTCAAGGTGCCCCGTGCGGGGAGATTCGCTGATGTTCTAGGCACCATTTATCACACTCAGCGTACAGGCTCTGGACCGGGCTAGTGCGAAACGCACCTGACGCGAGCCGAAGCCCCAAGTGCAGCAATGGGTCCAGCATTTTCAATGTGGTTTTTGTTGCTGACCCATACACCACACTCCCGTAGTCCAATCTTGAACCTATTAAGCTGGTAAATACACGCAGCAGGAGTTGTTTGTCTGCACCGTATGCTTGGTGTGAGAGGACCTTTAAAATGTTTATTGTTTTTAGGCATTTATGTTTAAGTTGTTTAATGTGAGATATAAATGTTAGTTTTTCGTCAAACACTACTCCTAAAAACTTGTGTTCCTTTTTAACAGAAATTGATAGGCCGTTCAGCTTGATCTCAGGATCGGGCCGGATCGCGCGCAATTTAGAAAACACAACACAGGTGCTTTTAGCTGGATTAAGTTTAAACCCATTTCGGTCTGCCCAGCTAGCTAGTTTATTGGCACCAAGCTGAATATGCCGTTCACAGATAGACATGTTACATGATTTAAAAGATATTTGAACATCATCTACATACATAAAACAGGATATTGTTGGTGACAATGCCTTTCCAAGCGAGTTCATCTTCACTATAAACAATGTGCAGCTCAAAACTCCACCCTGAGGCACGCCATTTTCTTGGACATGTATCCTAGAGAGTGCAGACCGAACTCTCACACGAAAGGTTCGCTTGGACATGTAACGGCCAAGTGTGTTTAGCATGTTGCCCGACAAACCTAACGACTTCAGACCGCTGAGGATGCCGTAGCGCCAAGCGGTGTCGTAGGCTTTTTCAAGATCAAAGAACGGTGTAATGCAGTACTGCTTATGAAAGAATGCATCCTTTATATATGGTTCTAAGCCAACGAGTTGATCATTTGTAGATCGCCCTGCCCGGAAGCCTGCCTGGCAGCTCTCGAGAAGACCGTTGTAATCCAGGAAATATACAAGTCTCTTGTTTATCATCTTCTCGACAAGCTTGCAGAGGCAGCTTGTCAGGGCTATGGGACGATAACTTGCAGGGGAGGTGGGATCCTTCCCCTCCTTGAGGAAGGCCACTACTATGGCCTCCCTCCAAGACCTAGGTAACCGCCCCGAAATCCATATTCTATTGTATAGCTGTAAAAGTGTTTCTAAAGTGTCTCGGTGTAAGTGTTGTATCATAGTGTATGTGATGTTGTCTGCGCCTGGAGCTGAAGGCTTACAAGTGTTGAGAGCGGCCCTCAGCTCAAAAAGTGAGAACTCAGAGTTGTAAGACGTAGTTGATCTGTTCTTGTCACGTAGAGAGTTCTTTTCGGCAGATGTTTTGTGTTTCATGAAAGTGTCTGTGTAGTGTGATGAACTGGAGACGTGTTCGAAGTGTTGTGCAAGTGCATTAGCCTGGTCTTCTAGTGTGTCCCCTGTTGTGCTGACCAGGGGCAGGCTATGTGTATTTTGTCCTTTCAGTTTACGTATCCTTGTCCATACTTTACGTGTGTCTGTGTAGGAGTTTACTGATGTAAGAAAAGCGCGCCAACTCTCTCGTTTTGCCTCACGGCGCGCACGCTTCCCGAAAGCCTTTGCCCGTTTAAAAGAAATCATGTTTTCTGATGTGGGGTACCGGCGAAGGATACCCCAAGCTTTGTTCTGGGCCTCTCGCGCCCGCCGACAGTCGTCATTCCACCAGGGCCTCCTTGGGTGCCGCACGGCTCCGGAGGACTGGGGAATGGACTTTTCGGCGGCGTCGAGGATGTGCGCCGTGACGAGCCCGGTTGCCTCCTCTACGTGTAGGTGTCTAATGTCTGTGTAGTGCAGTTGAGATGTTTCTGTGAATGTGTTCCAGTTCGCTCTAGCTTCGTTGAACCTACTATGGGAAAGAGAACTGTTTGGCCCTTTACCTATATATGTTAAGGATGTTGGGAAGTGGTCACTACCATAGGGGTTTGTGTCCACTCCCCATTCAAGAAATGGAAAGAGTACTGCAGAGCCAATAGCAAGGTCAAGGTGTGAGTAGGTGCGCTATATTATAGTATGTGCGCTATATTATAGTATGTAGTTGTGCGCTATATTATAGTATGTAGGCTGTTGCTTGTTAAACAGGCATGCTCCCGATGATGTTAAGAACTTTTCGATGAGGCGACCTCGGGCATCTGTTCTAGAAGAGGCCCACAGAGGATTGTGTGCATTGAGGTCACCCATTAAAATGAAGGGTTCAGGTAACTGATCCACAAGAGCCTCGAACTCGGAGCTCAACAAGTGATAGTCTGGTGGGATGTAGAGGGAGCACACCATGATTAGCCTATTAAAACTTATTACTCGGATTGCAACAGCCTCTAGGACAGTGTTCAGCTGGATGGTGTGACATGCCAAGGATTTGCGGGCAACGATGGCCACACCACCAGAAGAGTATGTGCAGCCGACTCTGTCCTTTCGGAACACCAGGTAACTATTTAAGAAATTTGTGTGTTTTTTATTCAAGTGTGTTTCCTGGACACACATGACACTTGGCTGATTGGAGTGCAGTAACTCGCATACATCATCCAGGTTCTTAAACAGGCCTCTACAGTTCCATTGTATTAAATTTTCTTTTCCCATTATTTTATGTTAGGAGCGATTGGAATGTGTGGTTATGTGTCGTTCGGGGCGGTTACTCTGGCTGGCTTCTTTCTTTCTTGGGATTGTGACGTCCGATCCCGTCCCCTCCGCTGCGCAGCAGCGACGAACGGATTGACGTCCATTTTCTCTTCAGATGTCCTCGGAGTTGCCGACTTGTCGGGCTCCTTGGACTGTGGACCCTTTCGGGGTCTCTTTTCTGAGGCCACGACCGCCAGGGGTGCCAAGGGTGGCACAGGCGGTGGGGCGGAGGTGGAAGCACCTGCCGGTCCCTCCGCGTCCATTTCCTCCGTGCCATCAGGTGAACTGGGGGCCAGAGGAGTGGAACCGGAAGGAGCGGCACCACTCCCAACCGTGTTGGTTGCCACCGCAACCGCTGAAGGTTCCCCCTGCGGCACGGTGACGGATTGAGCTGCCAACAGCAACTCAGCGGGGGGCTCGGGCCGGGCACAGTCTGCGCCGCAGTACTGTGTCCCTGCCGAAGCAGAACGCCGCTCCGCCCCCCGGCGAGCTGCGTCTGCGTACCTCCCCAGGGGGAAACAGGCGAACCTCTTTCGCGCCTCCGGGAAGGAAATGTTCTCGGTTACTTTTATGTTTATGATTTTCTTTTCTACTTGGAATTTTTCGCAGGTGCGGGAGTATGCTGGGTGGGGTCCCTGGCAGTTGGCACAGGTGAAGACCTGTGTGTTGCAATCATCAGTGGGGTGATCGTTCTGGGCGCATTTGGCGCAGGTTAGTCTTCCGCGACAGGCGTAAGTGCTGTGACCGAACCGCTGGCACTTGAAGCAGCGGCGCGGGTTCGGAATATATGGACGGACTGGGCAACGGATGAATCCTGCATTTATGTGTTCTGGAAGTGTGGATCGGTCGAATGTTAGGATGATGTGCTTCGTGGCTATTTCTTTGTTGTCTCTCCGGATGGTGATCCGCCTCACTCCCGTCACACCTTGATCTTTGAGGCCCTCGAGGAGGTCGATGTCTGTCTCGTTTAGGAGATCCGTCTCAGAGATCACACCCTGCGAGCTGTTGAGGCTGCGGTGGGGTGTGATTCTGACATCTAGATCGGCCATGCGGGTTTGGTTGAGAAGACTTGTTGCCTGTTGCTGATTATTGAGTTCTACTAGGAGTTCACCAGTTCTTTGTTTTTTAGCCTTATAAGATTTGCCCACAATGTTTTCAAGGAATTTTGAGATCAGAAATACAGACTTGGAAGTGATGGGGTCTTCTTTTTCTGTTGATTCGATTAATAGGAAGCGGGGGTAGTTGTCCGGTTTAGGGGCAGCGATTGCAGGGAGTAGTGGGAAGGAAACTTCGGTGCGGCCCCTTTTCAGGGACCGATCGTGTTTGGAGCGGGGTTTTGAAGAAGCCATGAATTAATAAATTCTATTCGGCCGTGGTGCATCCGCCCACCCCGGGGCCCAACAAGGGGACGCGACAGGTACTTGCAAGCAAGGCCTGCCTGCGCCAGATTTACACCACGGCTATAACCACATATGGCGTAACACAGGGTTGTTAGCCACACCAGGTTAACCCTAGCCGCCAAGAAAAGGAGAAGAACCAAGAAGAGAGAAGGTGACAGGAAAGTTGTTAGAAAGAGGATAGGAAAGTAAAAGATGTAGAGGAGGACAGAAAGAGGCGACTGCCGATTCCCTCCGGTCGGGTCAGGCCGGAGGTACCGTCTACGTGAAGCGTGGGCCAAAGTGGTGTGTTGCCTTTGCCGAGGGGCCTTAAAGGTCCAAACACTCGGCATTGGCTCAACCACCAGGTTCCCCTTTTCCCCGGACACGGCTCTGCCACGCACGGCTAGACGTGGGTGCTCGGGGTCCGTGGTGTCGCACATACACCAAACATCTGCTTGCGCAGATGCCCCCTGCGGGGGAGGCCAACTGATGATGATGATCGTTGGATGTTTATGGCGCAAGGCCAACTGGGGCAAAGAGCGCCAAAACAATAGTCGATGATAGGGGTGGAACCTTAAACACTAAGTAAAATCAGCAAAAACAAAAGTAAAATCACAACACGACAATGAGCATGGCTGGTGTATAGGGCCAGATTTCATGATGCGTGATAGGAAATGAGGTTTAAAAACTTGACGTCGGACAAATACTCAAACACACGTTTCACGGAAACAATGGCATCATCACCTAGGAAAAACGATGGATGTAGGGGAATATGTTGTCTGTAGAATTCTCTGAAGTGTTTGTGATGATGATGGTTTGATTTTATTGGCGCAAGGCCGACATGGGCAAAGAGCGCCAAACACAAAGTTATTTGATGAGGAGAGAACACGAAATAAAATCAGTTAAAAGACTATGAGCACGGCTGGTGTAAAGGGCCAAGGTGAAGAACAAGAGTGGTTAAAAGATAAATAAGGTGGCTGGTGTATAGGACCAGGGGTAAAACTATGGGTGATAAGAGATGAGTTGTAAGAAATGAACTTCAGATAGGAACCTTAAGGTTCGCTGAACAGAGAACATGGCTTCATCTCCTAAGAAGTATGACGGGTGTGGTGGAAAATGTCGTGTGTGTAGTTGTGGGAAGTGTTTTCGTCGTGTAATGTCGAGTGCCTTACATTGTATGAGGATGTGGATCACGGATAGGGCCTCTCCGCACCTGCTGCACAGAGGTCTTGGAGACCCCGTGAGAAGGTGCGAGTGCGTTGCATGAGTGTGCCCTATCCGTAATCTAGCCAAGGCGACTTCAGTGTATCTATTACGTGTGTCGCTGGTGTATGGTCCCAAGTGTGGTTTTATTACGTGTAACTTGTCTGTTTGTTCACTCCAGTGCGTTTGCCATGTTTTGCGAAGTTGTTGTCTGATGTGTGGTTTCACGTCTGTGTAGGGTAATGTGGTTATGTCTACTGTATTCGAGAGTGTAGCAGCAGCAGCCATTCGGTCCGCTGCTTCGTTCCCGGCTATACCACTGTGGCCAGGGACCCAGCAAAGAACCAGTTCAAACTTGCGTACATACACCGACATAATACCCTTGACTATTAGATTTACAACGTGATTTTTCGAAGACTTTGTTGACGACAACGCCCGCACGACACTGAGGGAGTCTGTATATATAATGGATTGTGGGATGTGACTTTGAAGTATATGATTGAACACAAGAAGTACACCGTAAGCCTCTGCCGTAAATATACTAGTATGACTATTCAGAGTTTTGGTGACACTAAGGCCGGGCCCATGCGCCGCGCAGGACACAGAGGTGGAAGTCTTAGAGGCATCCGTATAAAATTCAGAGCGCTCATACTTCTGCTGCAAATACAAGAAATGCTGCAGAATTGCACATGTGGGAGCTCGGTTTTTATCTACATGTGTGAATGATGTGTCGCATGAGACAGGGCGGAGATGCCATGGTGCTATGAGATCTGTTACAGAACTTTGGATGGTATCTAAAAAGGAGACAACAAGCTCTGACGCTTCCTCTCTAACTCTGTAAGAGAAGGGCGCAGAGACAGATGGTCGATTTAAAAGGAGTTCAGTCATGGAGGTATCATGAAAAACTGATTTAAAAGGATGGTGAGGCATGGATGAAATTTTAAACGCATAAAGAAGGTCTTTGTATGCTCGCTGACATTGTAGGTTCCATTTGTTGCACTCTACATACAGGCTTTCGACTGGACTAGTCCGAAAGGCACCACAGGACAAGCGGAGCCCTAGATGAAGCACAGGGTCCAGCATTCTGAGGGATGTTTTAGTGGCTGACCCATAGACAACGCTGCCATAGTCCAATCGTGAGCCTATCAAGCTGGTAAAAACACGCAACAGAAGCTGTTTGTCAGCACCAAAAGAGATGTGCGAGAGAACCTTCAGGATATTCATTGTTTTTAAGCATTTATGTTTTAGTTGTTTTATGTGTGGGATGAATGTGAGCTTTTCGTCAAAGATTATACCTAAAAACTTGTGTTCCTTTTTGACAGGAATCGAGACACCGTGGAGTTGAATTTCTGGATCCGGCCGGATGCAACGCCTCTTGGAAAACAAGACACAAGTGCACTTCCCTGGATTAAATTTAAAACCGTTGCTGTCTGCCCAACCAGCTAGCTTGTTAACACCAAGCTAGACTTGGCGCTCGCAGACAGACAGGTTACAAGACTTAAAGGATAATTGTACGTCGTCTACATAAATTGAGCAGGAAATCGACGGTGGCAATGCTTTCCTCAGGGAATTCATTTTCACAATAAAAAGGGTGCAACTTAAAACTCCACCTTGTGGCACTCCATTTTCGTGCACATGCACCCTAGAGAGTGCAGTTCCAAGTCGCACGCGAAACGTCCTTTCGGACATGTAACTGGAAAGCGTGTTTATCATGTTACCCGACATGCCAAAGGACTTCAACTCGCTAAGGATGCCGTACCGCCAAGCAGTATCGTACGCCTTTTCAAGATCAAAGAAGACTGTCATACAGTACTGCTTGTGGAGGAAAGCATCTTTGATATAAGACTCTAATGCAACGAGTTGATCGTTGGTAGATCGCCCCGCCCTGAAGCCCGCCTGGCAGCACTCGAGAAGGCCATTGTACTCTAAGAAGTACACAAGTCTCCTGTTTATCATCTTCTCGAAGACCTTACAGAGGCAGCTTGTCAGGGCAATGGGACGATAACTGGCGGGAGAGGAAGGGTCCTTCCCTTCCTTTAGGAAAGCCACTACTATGGCCTCCCTCCAAGAGCGTGGAATGTGCCCCGAAAGCCATATTTTATTGTATAGGTGTAAGAGTGTTTCAAGAGTGTCTGGGTGTAGGTGCTGTATCATGGTGTATGTAATCTTATCTGCGCCTGGAGCTGAAGGATTGCACGAGCTCAGGGCAGCCCTCAACTCATAGAGAGTGAATTCAGAGTTGTAAGAAGTTTCTGATCTGTCTTTGTCGTGTAAGGGTTTTTTTTCTGCAGATGTTTTGTGTTTCATGAAAGTGTTCGTGTAGTGTGCTGAACTGGACACGTGTTCGAAGTGTTGTGCAAGCGTGTTAGCCTGGTCTTCAAGTGTGTCCCCTGTTGTGCTAACCAGGGGCAGGCTGTGTGTCTGTTGTCCTTTGAGCTTGCGTATACGTGTCCAGACTTTGTCTGTGTCTGTGTATGAATTAATGGATGTCAAGAAGGTGTGCCAACTCTCTCGTTTCGCCTCACGGCGCACACGTTTTCCTAACACCTTGGCCCGTTTGAACAAAATGAGGTTACCCGACGTGGGGTACCGACGAAGGATACCCCACGCCTTGTTCTGGGCCTCTCGCGCCCGCCTGCAGTCCTCATTCCACCACGGCCTCCGCTGGTTACGCGGGGCACCAGAGGCGTGGGGAATGGACTTTTCGGCGGCGTCGAGGATGTGCGCCGTGAGGAGTTGGGTGGCTTCTTCAACGTGTAGGTGTCCTATGGATGTGTGGTGTAGTTTCGATGTCTCTGTAAATGTGTTCCAGTTAGCTCGTGCTTCATTGAACCTATTATGGGAAGAAGAACTGCTTGGGCTGTTACCTATATATGTTAGTGAAGTGGGGAAGTGGTCACTGCCATATCGGTCAGTGCCCACTCCCCACTCAAGACATGGAAAGAGAATTGCCGAACCAATAGCCAAGTCAAGATTTGAGTATGTATTGTGTCCTATGTTATGGTATGTAGGCTGTTTATTGTTGAGAAGGCATGCTCCAGAAGATGTAAGGAATTTCTCTATCAGGCGACCTCGGGCATCCGTTCTGGAACAGCCCCAAAGAGAGTTGTGAGCATTAAGGTCGCCTGTGTATGTATGGTTCGGGCAGCTGGTCAACCAGCGCCTCGAAGTCGGTGCTCGTAAGTGCAACATCAGGAGGAATGTATATGGAGCATACCGTTATCAATCTATTAAATATTATTGTGCGGACGGCTACAGCTTCGAGGACAGTGTTCAAGGTGACAGGGTGGCATGCTAAGGATTTGTGGGTGATTATGGCAACACCGCCAGAAGAGTGTGTGCAGCCATCCCTGTCTTTTCTGTATACCATGTAACTATTCAAGAAATTTGTGTGTTTGGAATTCAGATGTGTTTCCTGGACACACATTACACTTGGCTGATTGGCATGCAGAATCTCATAAACGTCGTCAAGATTATTCAGAAGGCCTCTGCAGTTCCATTGAACTATGTTTTCTCTTCTCATTATTATGTGTTCAGAGCTACTGGAGTGTGACTGTTTATGTAGGGTCTTTCGGGGCTTGGACTCTTGGGAGGGGTTTTCTGACCTTCTCTACTGACCTGGACGTCGCAGCCCGTTCCTTCCGCTGCGATGAAAGCCGGAAGGGCTCGACGTCCATGTCGTCATCTGAAGGCAAGGGGGTGCCCAGCGGACTGGGCCCCCTTGGCGTGGTACCCTTTCGGGTGTTCTTTGCCTGCGCTGGCAGTGGCGAAGGCGTGGGGAGCACGACAGACGGCAAAGGCAGTGAGGCGGCGGAGGGGGTCGCTGCGACTGCCTCCGTCTCCATCTCCGTGCCCTTGCATGTGCTTTGGGCCGGTGGAGAGGAAGCAGTGGATGCAGCGGCATCCCCAACAGATGTTGTTGCCACCACAGCCGCTGCTGGGTGAGCGAGCGGTGCAGAGGTTGGTTGGGCTGCCTGGGGCAACCCTGGGGGGGGGGGGGGCGGGGGCGGGACCAAGTCCGACTCGCGGTACTGGGTCCCCGCCGAAACCAGACGCCGCTCCGCCCCCCGGCGAGCCGCGTCGGCGTACCTCCCCAGGGGGAAAGAGGCGAATCTCTTTCGCGCCTCTGGGAAGGTGATGTTCTCAGTTACCTTCACATTAATAATCGCCTTCTCCTGGTTAAACTTCTCGCACGTTCGAGAGTAGGCGGCATGGGGTCCCTGGCAGTTGGCGCAGGTGAGGGTTGTTGATGATGATGATGGTGTTTTATGGCGCAAGGCCAACGAGGGCAAAGAGCGCCAAAACGGTGGTTAGGAATGAAGGATGTAACCGTAAACGCTAAAACTGTTCAACAAAAACCAAAGTGAATTCAGTAATAGACAATGAGGATGGCTGCTGTAAAAGGCCAGGTTGTGATGGTGCGTGGCATGAGATCGGGTTTAAAAGCAACTACGCGTGACAGGAAACCAGGTGTAAAAACTTGATGTCACTAAGAAACTTAAACGTGCGTTGTACAGGAACCATGGGGTCATCCGATAAAAACAATGCTGGGTGTAGTGGAATGTGTTGTCTGTAGAGGTCGGCGAAGTGTTTCTGTCGTGTTGTGTGGAGTGCTTTGCATTGAAGTAGGACATGGATCACGGATAGGCCGTCTCCACACCTGCTACACAAGGGTCTTGGAGATCCCGTGAGCAGGTATGAGTGTGTCGCATGCGTGTGGCCTATCCGTAATCGAGCCAGGGTAACTTCATTGTGCCTGTTGTGTGTGTCAGTGGTGTATGCTCCCAAGAGTGTCTTTATAACGTGTAGCTTGTTGTCTGCCTGCTCATTCCAGTGTGCTTGCCATGTATTGCGAAGGTGTTGTCGGATGTGTGACTTAAGGTCAGTGTACGGTATTGTTGTTATGTCCACCGTGTTTGCAAGTGCAGCAGCAGCGGCCATTTGATCTGCTGTCTCGTTTCCGGCGATCCCCGAGTGACCTGGCACCCAGCATACGGTCACTTCAAGACTTAATGCATAAGCTGACATAATGGTTTTGTAAACTAGATAAATAACATGGTTTTTACAAAGCTGCTTAGATGACAATGCACGTACTACACTCAAGGAATCTGTGAAGATGATGGACTTGGGAATTTTATGATGAACTATGTGCTTTAAAACCAGAAATATCCCATAGGCTTCAGCCGTAAAAATGCTGCTTTTCGAGTTTAAAGTGTTAGACACCCTAAGATCAGGTCCGTGCGCAGCACACGACACGATACGGGCTGTTTTTGACGCGTCGCTAAAGAATTCTGCACACTTGTATTTATCTTGAAGGAACAAGAAGTGCTGAAGAATTGCAGCTGTGGGTACTCGTTTTTTATCAATCGCTACAAAGGACAAATCGCACGACACGGGGCGCAGCTGCCATGGTGGTAAAAAGTCGGAAAGGGTTGATTTGTAGGTGTCTGAAAAGGTGATAGATAATTCTGACACTTCCTGTCTCACCCTATGTGAGAACGGAGCAGAGATAGATGGACGATTAAGAAGAAGTTGGGACATGGGTGTATCACAAATAAATGGTTTGAAAGGATGGTGGGTTATTGACGAAATTTTAAAAGCGTACAGAAGATCTATGTATGTTCGCTGATGATCTAGCGACCATTTGTCGCACTCGACGTATAGGCTTTGTACGGGGCTTGTACGGAAAGCGCCCGACGCGAGGCGAAGCCCCAAGTGAAGCACTGGGTCTAGCATTTTCAGCGCTGTTTTTGTTGCCGCCCCATAAACCACGCTCCCATAGTCCAAGCGGGACCCCACCAAGCTTGTGAAGACACGTAAGAGGAGTTGCTTGTCCCCGCCATAGGAGTGGTGTGAAAGGACGTTAAGTATGTTTATTGCTTTGAGGCATTTATGTTTTAGTTGTCTGATGTGAGGGATGAATGTGAGTTTCTCGTCAAACACCACACCCAAAAACTTGTGTTCTCTTTTTACTGGAATCGAGTCACCAAAAAGTTTTATGTCGGGATCGGGCAGGATGCCCCGCCTTTTTGAGAATACAACACAGGTACTTTTAGAAGAATAAGGTTTAAATCCATTTTCGTCTGCCCAGCGGGAAAGTTTGTTTACCCCAAGCTGGACCTGACGTTCACAAATGGATATGTTACATGATTTGAAAGATATTTGAACGTCATCTACACACATCAAGCAGGATATGGTTGGCGGCAGTGCCTTTCGGAGAGAGTTCATCTTAACTATAAACAAGGTGCAGCTCAATACGCCACCTTGAGGCACGCCATTCTCCTGCACGTGAACGTTTGAGAGTGCCGTACCGACTCTGCAACGAAATGTTCGTTCAGAGAGGTAACTGGAAAGTGTGTTCAGCATGTTACCTGTTACACCGTGGGATTTTAGGTCTGCAAGAATGCCATAACGCCATGCCGTATCATAAGCTTTCTCGATATCAAAAAAAACGGTCATACAGTACTGTTTGTGTATAAAGGCATCCTTAATATAAGATTCCAGTGCAACTAATTGATTGTTTGTGGATCGCCCTGCCCGGAAGCCTGCTTGGCAGCTCTCGAGAAGACCATTGTACTCGAGAAAGTACATGAGCCTCCGGTTAATCATCTTCTCGAAGAGCTTGCACAGGCAGCTTGTCAGGGCAATAGGTCTATAGCTTGCGGGAGAAGAAGGGTCCTTCCCTTCTTTCAGAAAAGCCACAACTATGGCCTCCCTCCAAAGCCTTGGAAGGTGCCCCGATAGCCATATTTGGTTGTATAGGTGCAGGAGTGTCTCAAGGGTGTTTGCGTGTAGGTGTTGAATCATAGTGTATGTAATGTTGTCTGCACCTGGAGCAGAAGGTTTACAAGTGGCAAGAGCAATCTTCAGCTCATGGAGTGTAAATTCACAGTTGTATCCAGACTTTGACTTGTTCTTGTCGCGTATAGGCTTCTTTTCAGCAGATGTTTTGTGTTGCATAAAAGTGTTTGTATAGTGCGCAGAACTAGACTCGTGTTGGAAGTGTTGTGCAAGTGTGTTAGCCTGATCTTCCAGAGTATCCCCTGTCGTGCTAACCAGGGGCAGGCTATGTGTGTGTTGTCCTTTTAGTTTACGTATTCGGGTCCATACCTTGTGGGTGTCCGTGTATGAATTTATGGATGTGAGAAAGGCGCGCCAGCTCTCCCTTTTTGCCTCACGGCGCACACGCTTACCTAATGCCTTCGCTCTTTTGAAAGAAATAAGGTTAAAACTTGTGGGGTGTCTACGGAGGATGCCCCACGCCTTGTTCTGGGCCTCCCGCGCACGCTTGCAGTCGTCATTCCACCAGGGCCTTCTCGGGTTGCGCGAGGCCCCAGAGGCCTGGGGTATTGACTTTTTGGCGGCGGCGAGAATGTGCTCCGTGACGAGCTGGGTTGCCTTCTTTACAGGTAAGTGTGTTATGTCTGTGTAGTGTAGTTGAGATGTCTCTGTGAATTAGTTCCTATTTGCTCTTGCTTCTATAAACTTGCACTGGGAAGGGGAACTGCTAGGGCCTTTATCTATGTATGTTAGTGAGGTAGGGAAGTGGTCACTACCATATGGGTTAGTGCCAACATCCCACTCAAGTAATGAAAAGAGTACTGCAATGCCAATGGCCAAGTCGAGGTGTGAATAAGTGTTGTGTGCTATATTATGGTATGTAGGCTTGTTTTTGTTAAATAGGCATGCTCCTGAAGATATTCGAAATTTTTCGATTAGGCGACCTCGGGCATCTGTGCGGTGAGAGCCCCAAAGAGTGTTGTGTGCATTGAGGTCACCTACAACAATGAAAGGTTCTGGTAGCTGATCTACAAGACCCTCGAAATCGGAGCTTGAAAGCTGGAAATCAGGAGGGATGTAGATGGAGCACACTGTTATTAGCCTATTGAAAATTATGGTTCTAATGGCAATAGCCTCAGGGACAGTCTGTAATTGGATAGGGTGGCATGCCAATGATTTTTGGGCAATGATGGCCACACCACCTGAAGATGTACCACCACCAGCCCTGTCCTTCCTAAATACCATGTAACTATTCAAGACATTTGCATGTTTGGAGTTTAAGTCTGTTTCTTGTAGACACATCACACTTGGCTGATTGGAATGCAATATTTCATAGACATCATCAAGATTGTTAAGGAGGCCTCTACAGTTCCACTGGATGATATTTTCTGTTCCCATTATGTACCTTTAGGAGCTACTGGAATGTGTGTGTGGGTTCATGTTTTGTCTATCGGGGCTTGTATTCTTGGAGCGGGTTTCTTTGGCTTTTCTGTTGCTTTGGACGCCGCAGCCCGTTCCTTGCGGAGCGATGCAGACAGGAACGGTCCGACGTCCATTTCCTCCTCAGATGTTCGGAGGGTGTCCGGCGGACCGGACCCCCTGGACTTGGCACCCTTACGGGTGCCTTTGGTTCCAGCCGCAAGCGCCGCGGGCGGGGCAGGCGGCGGGGCTAGGATGGGCGCTTCTGTGGGCCCTACCGTGTCCATCTCCTCCGTGCCCTCAGGTGTCCCTAGGGCCGGTGGAGAGGACACAGTAATAGCGGCAGAGCTCCCAGCGGCGATCGCACTCGCCAAATTTGCTGGAGTCGCCACACTGGACGATTCCTGACTACTCTGGACTACCGAAGGCAGTCCGGCAAGAGACGGGGCTCCCGCAGCCTCTACAGGTGTTGTAGAGGCAGCAGGTGGCTGCTCAGCTGGGGGTTGGGACAGCAACACGTCAGCAAGAAGGCTGCACTGTGTTGCCATGCTGACCAAACGCCGCCCCAACCCCCGGCGGGCGGCGTCTGCGTACGATGTGGCCGAAAGCAGCTTGTGCTTTTGGCGCGCTTCTGGATAGGTGATGTTTTCATTTACTTTTATGTGAATTATTTCCTTTTTGGCCTTGAATTGTGTACACACACGCGAATAAGCAGCGTGCGGTCCGCTGCAATTTGGGCACTTCTGAGTAGTGCTTTCACAAGCTTCTGAAGAGTGACCTGTCTCAGCACAGTTGGCACTTGTCAACTTCCCTCTGCATGATTGGGTTCCATGGCCGTATCGTTGGCACTTAAAGCAGCGCCTCGGATTTGGGACATACGGTCGTACGTTGCAGCTAAGAAAACCCACTTTGACCTTTTCTGGAGGCGTTGTGCGATCAAACGTTAGGATTAGATGCTTTGTCGGAATTTCTTGGTTTGCTCTCCGAATAACGATTCGTTTTACTGCAGTTACATGTTGAGGTTGGAGCGCCTCTAGAAGATCTGCTTCCGTCTCAGACTCTAGTTCTTTCTCTGATATGACTCCTTGCGAGGAGTTGAGGGTCCGGTGTGGTGTCACAGTGACAGCCAAGTTGGCCAACGTCGTCTGTTTCAGTAGGTTCTCACTCTGATTTTTCCTTTTCACTTCGACCAGTACATCACCTGAGGCAAGTTTCTTAGCATCATAGTCTGAACCAACAACAGACTCAATGCACTTTGCCAACAGAATGACAGACTTCTTTGCAACAGGAGTGGTTTCAGCAGAGTGAATGACAAGAAATTTGTGGAAATGTTCTGGTTTACCTTTAGCTAGTACTTCGGTGCGGCCCCTTTCAGGGGGCCGATCATTGGATTGGGGGGATAAAGAAAAAGCCATGCGATATTGAAAAAAGCAGGGGACGGGGGTACTTCCTTCGCTCGGTTTACCCTGATGCTGAGAGAGGTCCCGGAGCTCCCTGCCTGGTAAACAGACAGGGAGCCCATCCGCCGGAGCTTGACCTGGGCTCCGACAGCCACCGTTTGTGGTTTCTGCCCTTCACCTTACAACTCGTAGCCACGGTAGATTACAGCAAGAGTATGGGGGCTCGGGGTCCGCGGTGTCGCCAACACCGTCACCAAGATTACTCAAGGTGCCCCGTGCGGGGGCAGGTGAGGGTTGACGATGGACAATTATCAGATGGATGATCATGCTGAGCGCATTTTGCGCAGGTCAGACGACCACGGCAGGAGTTGGTTCCGTGCCCGAACCGCTGGCACTTAAAGCAGCGGCGCGGGTTTGGAATGTAGGGCCGGACATTACAATGTACAAAACCTGCATTGACGTACTCTGGGAGTGTGGACCGGTCAAAAGTAAGGATAATGTGCTTGGTCAAAACTACTTTGTCATCCCTCCTCATAGTTATGCGCCTCACAGCTGTCACGCCCTGATTTCTCAGGCCCTCCAGCAGGTCAGCATCTGAGTCATTCATCAGGTCTACTTCAGAGATGACACCTTGAGTACTGTTCAGGCTCCGGTGGGGTGTCACCCTGATTTCAAGATTGGCTATGTGAGTTTGTTCAAGGAGGATCTTTGCATGCTGTAGGTTGTGTACTTCAACCAGGATTTCTCCAGTTCTTTGTTTTTTGGCCTTATATTTGTCACAAATGATGCCCTCCAGAAATTTCGATATTAGGAACACGGACTGTGATGCAAGAGGCTTTTCTTGGTCACTGGATTCCAACACCAAAAAACGGGGGTAGTTATCGGGCTTTGGAAGACTGGGTTGGGAGTGGCGGAAATGAACCTTCGGTGCGGCCCCTGAAATGTTTGGGGTGGGGGATTTACGATTTACCATATGGCATGTAAAAGAAGCAGGGTACGGGGGTACTTTCTTCTCAAACCTTACCCTGATAGCCTGAAAGGTCCCGGAGCTCCCTGCCTGGTAAACAGACAGGGAGCCCATCCGCCGGAGCTTGACCTGGGCTCCGACGGACACCGTTTGAGGCTTCTACCCTTCACCTTTAAACACATCACCACGGTAGGATACAGTTTATGTTGGGGGCTCGGGGTCCGCGGTATCGCCAGTACCGTCACCAAGATTACTCAAGGTGCTGAAGTGTTTGTGTCGTGTTGTGTGAAGTGCCTTGCATGTGATTAGTATGTGCACTACGGATAGGGCTTCTCCGCACCTGCTGCACTGGAGTCGAGAAGATCCCGTCAGCAGATACGAGTGCGTCGCATGGGTGTGCCCTATCCGCAGCCTACCCAAGGCGACTTCAGTGTGTCTGTTGTGTGAGTCAGATGTGTACCGTCCCAAGTGTGGCTTTATTACATGTAGTTTGTTGTCTGTCTGTTCGTCCCAGTGTGTTTGCCCTGTTCTGCGCAGGTGTTGTCTTATGTGTGGCTTGAGGTCTGTGTAGGGTACCGTTGTAATGTCCACAGTGTTCCTGAGTGCAGCAGCACCGGCCCTCTCGTCTGCCAACTCGTTCCCAGCGATCCCTGCATGTCCTGGGACCCAGCAGAGGACCAGCTCATGCTTTTGTGCATACACGGACATGATAGTGCTGAATACAAGATTAACTATGTGGTTTTTGGGGGGCTTGTGCGATGACAGTGCGCGAAAAACACTCAAAGAATCTGTATAGATGATGGAATTGGGAATTAGAGTTTCAAGAATGTGTCGTACAATCAGTAAAATCCCATACGCTTCCGCTGAAAAAATTGATGTGTGCACGCTCATGGTTCTGGCTGCATTGAAATTAGGACCATGAGCAGCGCACGACACCATACTGGAGTATTTAGAAGCGTCACTATAAAATTCTGCACATGTGTATTTAAACTGCAAAGACAGAAAGTGCTGCAGTATGCAGCTCGTGGTACACGATTTTTGTCAAGTCTCATAAAAGAAAGGTCGCACGACACCGGGCGAACTTGCCAAGGCGGTAAACTGTTAGAAAAGGATGACCTGTACACATCTAAAAACGAAGCACTTAGATCCGAGGCTCGCTCTCACTCTAAGTGAAAAGGGCAGAGGAATGGATGGGCGATTTGCAAAGAGCAGAGATGTTGATGTATCGTTAAAGACATGATAAAAGGGATGATTATTCAGTGATGAAATTTTAAAA
Source organism: Haemaphysalis longicornis (assembly GCF_048455015.1). Classification (NCBI taxonomy): domain Eukaryota; kingdom Metazoa; phylum Arthropoda; class Arachnida; order Ixodida; family Ixodidae; genus Haemaphysalis; species Haemaphysalis longicornis. Next base: position 143,614,326 of record NW_027526203.1, read on the forward strand.
GCATATAGCAAGTCCATGTATGTTCGTTGGTTCTCAAGGCTCCACTTATCACACTCGACATACAGACTCTCGACAGGGCTAGTGCGAAAAGCACCCGACGCAAGGCGTAGCCCCAAGTGTAGTACTGGGTCAAGCATTCGCAATGCTGTTTTACTCGCCGACCCATATACCACACTGCCATAGTCCAAACGAGACCCAACCAAAGCAGTATAGAGCCGTAGTAGGAGTTCTTTGTCAGAACCATACGAATGGTGGGAGAGAACCTTCATGGTATTCATTGTGTCAAGACATTTTTGTTTTAGTTGTTTCATGTGAGGGATAAAGGAAAGTTTTTCATCAAGTATTATACCAAGGAACTTGTGTTCTTTTTTGAACGGAATCGAGACACCATTCAGTTTGATGTCTGGATCTGGCCTGATCCCACGCCTTTTGGAAAACACAACACAAGTGCTCTTGACTGGGTTCAGCTTAAAACCGTTCTGATCTGCCCAGCCTGCTAGTTTGTTGACACCAAGCTGGACTTGGCGTTCGCAGATTGACATATTGCATGATTTAAAAGATATTTGCACATCATCCACATATATTGTACAGGAAATGGTTCGTGGCAACGCCTTTCGAAGTGAGTTCATCTTGACAATGAACAATGTGCAGCCCAAAACGCCGCCTTGAGGCACACCGTTTTCCTGCAGGAAAACATTTGAAAGGGCAGTGCCAACTCTCACACGAAAGGTTCGCTCCGCCAGGTAGCTACGAAGTGTATTAAACATATTTCCCGAGACACCGAAGGCTTTTAGGTCGCAAAGTATCCCGTATCGCCAAGCGGTATCGTAGGCTTTCTCAAGATCAAAAAACACCGTAGCACAAAACTGTTTATGGACAAACGCATCATTGATATACGACTCAAGGGCGACGAGTTGGTCGTTTGTGGATCGCCCCACCCTGAAGCCGGCCTGGCAGCTCTCGAGAAGACCATTGAACTCTAAGAAGTACACAAGTCTCCTGTTGATCATCTTCTCGAGAAGCTTGCCCCGGCAGCTTGTGAGGGCGATGGGTCGATAACTGGCGGGAGAAGAAGGGTCCTTACCCTCCTTCAGGAACGCCACTACAATAGCCTCCGTCCAAGATTTTGGGATGTGCCCCGAAAGCCATATGTTATTGTATAGGTGTAGGAGTGTTTCAAGAGTGTCCGGGTGTAGGTGTTGTATCATGGTGTATGTAATCTTATCTGCGCCGGGAGCTGAAGGTTTACACGTGCTCAGTGCAGCCCTCAACTCATAGAGTGTAAATTCAGAATTGTAACCAGATTTTGACCTGTTATTGTCATGTAGGGACTTCTTTTCACAAGTATTTTTATGTTTGAGGAAAGTGTTTGTGTAGCGTGCAGAGCTGGAAACGTGTTGAAAGTGTTGTGCAAGAGTGTTAGCCTGGTCATCGAGTGTGTCCCCTGTTGTACTGACCAGGGGTAGGCTATGTGTATGTTGTCCTTTAAGTTTGCGTATTCTTGTCCATACCTTGTGTGCATCTGTGTATGAGTTAATGGATGTAAAGAACGTGCGCCAACTCTCTCGTTTTGCCTCACGGCGCACACGTTTTCCGAACGCCTTGGCCCGTTTGAACAAAATGAGGTTACCCGACGAGGGGTACCGACGAAGGATACCCCACGCCTTGTTCTGGGCCTCTCGCGCCCGCCTACAGTCCTCATTCCACCACGGCCTCCGCTGGTTGCGCGGGGCTCCAGAGGCGTGGGGAATGGACTTTTCGGCAGCGTCGAGGATGTGCGCCGTGAGGAGTTGGGTAGCTTCTTCAACGTGTAGGTGTCCTATGGATGTGTGGTGTAGTTTGGATGTCTCTGTAAATGTATTCCAGTTAGCTCGTGCTTCATTGAACCTATTATGGGAAGATGGACTGCTTGGGCCTTTACCTATGTATGTGAGTGAGGTGGGGAAGTGGTCACTGCCATATGGGTCAGTTCCCACTCCCCACTCGACAAGAGGAAAGAGAACTGCGGAGCCAATAGCCAAGTCAAGACATGAGTATGTGTTGTGACCTATGTTATGGTATGTAGGCTGTTTATTGTTGAAAAGGCATGCTCCGGAGGATGTAAGAAACCTCTCTATCAGGCGACCCCGGGCATCCGTACGAGAAGAGCCCTAAAGAGAATTGTGAGCATTAAGGTCGCCTGTTAGAATGTACGGTTCGGGCAGCTGGTCAACCAGCGCCTCGAAGTCAGAGCTCAAGAGTGTAACATCAGGAGGAATATATATGGAGCATACCGTTATCAACCTATTAAATATATTAAGCGTATTGCTACAGCCTCAAGGATAGTGTTTAAAGTGACAGGGTGGCATGCTAAGGATTTCCGGACGATTATGGCCACACCGCCAGAAGAGTGTGTGCAGCCATCCCTGTCTTTCCTGTATACCAGGTAACTATTCAAGAAATTTGTGTGTTTAGAATTCAAATGTGTTTCCTGAACACACATTACACTTGGCTGATTGGTATGCAGAATCTCATACACGTCGTCAAGATTATTCATAAGGCCTCTGCAGTTTCATTGAACAATATTTTCTCTTCCCATTATTTAGTGTGAGAGCTACTGGAGTGTGTATGTTTATGTGTCGTCTTTCGGGGCTGTGACTCTTGGATTGGACTTTTTGGGCGGCCTATCTGTAGGCTTGGACGACGGAGGCCGCTCCTTGCGCTGCGTTGCAGGCAAGAACGGCACGACGTCCATCTCGTCGTCCGATGTCCTGGGTGTGCCCGAGGAACCGGGCCCCCCGGACTTGGCCACCCTGCGGGGGCCCTTCGTTTGACCCGCCACTGCCGCTGGTGTCGGGGGCACCAGAAGTGGCACGGGCGGTGCGGTGGCGGTGGAAGCCGGTCCGCGGCCCGTGGTGTCCATTGCACCCTCCAACGCACTGGACGATGGGGAGGCAGGAACGGGAGTGGCACCGGTCCCGACGGAAGAGGTTGCCACCACAACCGCTGCTGGCTGAGCGAGCGGTGCGGAGGCGGGCTGGGCTGCCAGAGGCAACCCAGGGGGGGGCGGGGGCGGGACCAAGTCTGACTCGCGGTACTGGGTCCCCGCCGAAACCAGACGCCGCTCCGCCCCCAGGCGAGCTGCGTCGGCGTACCTCCCCAGGGGAAAAGAGGCGAACCTCTTTCGCGCCTCGGGGAAGGTGATGTTTTCTGTAACTTTTAGATGGATTATTTTCTTTTCCACTTGGAATTTCTCACACTTCCTGGAGTAGGCCGCATGAGGGCCCCTGCAATTTGCACATGTGAGGTTGTCAGAATTGCAGTTGTCAGTGGGGTGGTCCTGCGCTGCACATTTCGCACAGGTTGTTTTGCCGCGGTAAGAGGTTGTGCTGTGCCCGAACCGCTGGCACTTAAAGCAGCGGCGCGGGTTCGGTATGTAAGGACGAATAGAGCATCGGATGTAGCCTGCATTTATATATTGCGGAAGTGTCGAACGGTCGAACGGTCGAAACGGTTTGTTGTCTGTCTGTTCGTCCCAGTGTGTTTGCCCTGTTCTGCGCAGGTGTTGTCTTATGTGTGGCTTGAGGTCTGTGTTGGGTACCGTTGTAATGTCCACAGTGTTCCTGAGTGCAGCAGCACCGGCCCTCTCGTCTGCCAACTCGTTCCCAGCGATCCCTGCATGTCCTGGGACCCAGCAGAGGACCAGCTCATGCTTTTGTGCATACACGGACATGATAGTGCTGAATACAAGATTAACTATGTGGTTTTTGGGGGGCTTGTGCGATGACAGTGCGCGAAAAACACTCAAAGAATCTGTATAGATGATGGAATTGGGAATTAGAGTTTCAAGAATGTGTCGTACAATCAGTAAAATCCCATACGCTTCCGCTGAAAAAATTGATGTGTGCACGCTCATGGTTCTGGCTGCATTGAAATTAGGACCATGAGCAGCGCACGACACCATACTGGAGTATTTAGAAGCGTCACTATAAAATTCTGCACATGTGTATTTAAACTGCAAAGACAGAAAGTGCTGCAGTATGCAGCTCGTGGTACACGATTTTTGTCAAGTCTCATAAAAGAAAGGTCGCACGACACCGGGCGAACTTGCCAAGGCGGTAAACTGTTAGAAAAGGATGACCTGTACACATCTAAAAACGAAGCACTTAGATCCGAGGCTCGCTCTCACTCTAAGTGAAAAGGGCAGAGGAATGGATGGGCGATTTGCAAAGAGCAGAGATGTTGATGTATCGTTAAAGACATGATAAAAGGGATGATTATTCAGTGATGAAATTTTAAAAGCATATAGCAAGTCCATGTATGTTCGTTGGTTCTCAAGGCTCCACTTATCACACTCGACATACAGACTCTCGACAGGGCTAGTGCGAAAAGCACCCGACGCAAGGCGTAGCCCCAAGTGTAGTACTGGGTCAAGCATTCGCAATGCTGTTTTACTCGCCGACCCATATACCACACTGCCATAGTCCAAACGAGACCCAACCAAAGCAGTATAGAGCCGTAGTAGGAGTTCTTTGTCAGAACCATACGAATGGTGGGAGAGAACCTTCATGGTATTCATTGTGTCAAGACATTTTTGTTTTAGTTGTTTCATGTGAGGGATAAAGGAAAGTTTTTCATCAAGTATTATACCAAGGAACTTGTGTTCTTTTTTGAACGGAATCGAGACACCATTCAGTTTGATGTCTGGATCTGGCCTGATCCCACGCCTTTTGGAAAACACAACACAAGTGCTCTTGACTGGGTTCAGCTTAAAACCGTTCTGATCTGCCCAGCCTGCTAGTTTGTTGACACCAAGCTGGACTTGGCGTTCGCAGATTGACATATTGCATGATTTAAAAGATATTTGCACATCATCCACATATATTGTACAGGAAATGGTTCGTGGCAACGCCTTTCGAAGTGAGTTCATCTTGACAATGAACAATGTGCAGCCCAAAACGCCGCCTTGAGGCACACCGTTTTCCTGCAGGAAAACATTTGAAAGGGCAGTGCCAACTCTCACACGAAAGGTTCGCTCCGCCAGGTAGCTACGAAGTGTATTAAACATATTTCCCGAGACACCGAAGGCTTTTAGGTCGCAAAGTATCCCGTATCGCCAAGCGGTATCGTAGGCTTTCTCAAGATCAAAAAACACCGTAGCACAAAACTGTTTATGGACAAACGCATCATTGATATACGACTCAAGGGCGACGAGTTGGTCGTTTGTGGATCGCCCCACCCTGAAGCCGGCCTGGCAGCTCTCGAGAAGACCATTGAACTCTAAGAAGTACACAAGTCTCCTGTTGATCATCTTCTCGAGAAGCTTGCCCCGGCAGCTTGTGAGGGCGATGGGTCGATAACTGGCGGGAGAAGAAGGGTCCTTACCCTCCTTCAGGAACGCCACTACAATAGCCTCCGTCCAAGATTTTGGGATGTGCCCCGAAAGCCATATGTTATTGTATAGGTGTAGGAGTGTTTCAAGAGTGTCCGGGTGTAGGTGTTGTATCATGGTGTATGTAATCTTATCTGCGCCGGGAGCTGAAGGTTTACACGTGCTCAGTGCAGCCCTCAACTCATAGAGTGTAAATTCAGAATTGTAACCAGATTTTGACCTGTTATTGTCATGTAGGGACTTCTTTTCACAAGTATTTTTATGTTTGAGGAAAGTGTTTGTGTAGCGTGCAGAGCTGGAAACGTGTTGAAAGTGTTGTGCAAGAGTGTTAGCCTGGTCATCGAGTGTGTCCCCTGTTGTACTGACCAGGGGTAGGCTATGTGTATGTTGTCCTTTAAGTTTGCGTATTCTTGTCCATACCTTGTGTGCATCTGTGTATGAGTTAATGGATGTAAAGAACGTGCGCCAACTCTCTCGTTTTGCCTCACGGCGCACACGTTTTCCGAACGCCTTGGCCCGTTTGAACAAAATGAGGTTACCCGACGAGGGGTACCGACGAAGGATACCCCACGCCTTGTTCTGGGCCTCTCGCGCCCGCCTACAGTCCTCATTCCACCACGGCCTCCGCTGGTTGCGCGGGGCTCCAGAGGCGTGGGGAATGGACTTTTCGGCAGCGTCGAGGATGTGCGCCGTGAGGAGTTGGGTAGCTTCTTCAACGTGTAGGTGTCCTATGGATGTGTGGTGTAGTTTGGATGTCTCTGTAAATGTATTCCAGTTAGCTCGTGCTTCATTGAACCTATTATGGGAAGATGGACTGCTTGGGCCTTTACCTATGTATGTGAGTGAGGTGGGGAAGTGGTCACTGCCATATGGGTCAGTTCCCACTCCCCACTCGACAAGAGGAAAGAGAACTGCGGAGCCAATAGCCAAGTCAAGACATGAGTATGTGTTGTGACCTATGTTATGGTATGTAGGCTGTTTATTGTTGAAAAGGCATGCTCCGGAGGATGTAAGAAACCTCTCTATCAGGCGACCCCGGGCATCCGTACGAGAAGAGCCCTAAAGAGAATTGTGAGCATTAAGGTCGCCTGTTAGAATGTACGGTTCGGGCAGCTGGTCAACCAGCGCCTCGAAGTCAGAGCTCAAGAGTGTAACATCAGGAGGAATATATATGGAGCATACCGTTATCAACCTATTAAATATATTAAGCGTATTGCTACAGCCTCAAGGATAGTGTTTAAAGTGACAGGGTGGCATGCTAAGGATTTCCGGACGATTATGGCCACACCGCCAGAAGAGTGTGTGCAGCCATCCCTGTCTTTCCTGTATACCAGGTAACTATTCAAGAAATTTGTGTGTTTAGAATTCAAATGTGTTTCCTGAACACACATTACACTTGGCTGATTGGTATGCAGAATCTCATACACGTCGTCAAGATTATTCATAAGGCCTCTGCAGTTTCATTGAACAATATTTTCTCTTCCCATTATTTAGTGTGAGAGCTACTGGAGTGTGTATGTTTATGTGTCGTCTTTCGGGGCTGTGACTCTTGGATTGGACTTTTTGGGCGGCCTATCTGTAGGCTTGGACGACGGAGGCCGCTCCTTGCGCTGCGTTGCAGGCAAGAACGGCACGACGTCCATCTCGTCGTCCGATGTCCTGGGTGTGCCCGAGGAACCGGGCCCCCCGGACTTGGCCACCCTGCGGGGGCCCTTCGTTTGACCCGCCACTGCCGCTGGTGTCGGGGGCACCAGAAGTGGCACGGGCGGTGCGGTGGCGGTGGAAGCCGGTCCGCGGCCCGTGGTGTCCATTGCACCCTCCAACGCACTGGACGATGGGGAGGCAGGAACGGGAGTGGCACCGGTCCCGACGGAAGAGGTTGCCACCACAACCGCTGCTGGCTGAGCGAGCGGTGCGGAGGCGGGCTGGGCTGCCAGAGGCAACCCAGGGGGGGGCGGGGGCGGGACCAAGTCTGACTCGCGGTACTGGGTCCCCGCCGAAACCAGACGCCGCTCCGCCCCCAGGCGAGCTGCGTCGGCGTACCTCCCCAGGGGAAAAGAGGCGAACCTCTTTCGCGCCTCGGGGAAGGTGATGTTTTCTGTAACTTTTAGATGGATTATTTTCTTTTCCACTTGGAATTTCTCACACTTCCTGGAGTAGGCCGCATGAGGGCCCCTGCAATTTGCACATGTGAGGTTGTCAGAATTGCAGTTGTCAGTGGGGTGGTCCTGCGCTGCACATTTCGCACAGGTTGTTTTGCCGCGGTAAGAGGTTGTGCTGTGCCCGAACCGCTGGCACTTAAAGCAGCGGCGCGGGTTCGGTATGTAAGGACGAATAGAGCATCGGATGTAGCCTGCATTTATATATTGCGGAAGTGTCGAACGGTCGAAGGTCAGGATAATGTGTCTGGTGGGGATTATCTTATCGTCCCTGCGCATCGTGATGCGGCGCACAGCTGTGACGCCCTGGTCCTTTAAACCTTCGAGAAGGTCCGCATCTGTTTCCGTCAAGAGATTTGTCTCAGAAATCACACCCTGGGAGCTGTTTAGGCTCGTGTGGGGCGTGACCCTGATGTCCAGATCATGGATGCGGGTTTGTGCAAGAAAAGTGCGGGCTTGTTGTTCAGCATTGACTTCTACCAGGATTTCTCCGGTCCTGAGCTTTTTAGCTTGATATTTGCCACCTATGGTGCTTTGCAGAAATTTAGAGATCAAGAATACGGACATGGAAGCGACAGGTCGTGCTGAGTCAGCAGACTCAATCACAAGAAAATGAGCATAGTTATTCGCGGTTGTTGACAAGACAGTTGTTGAAAGAGGTGGGTACGAAACTTCGGTGCGGCCCCTTTTCGGGGGCCGATCACGTTTGGGGGGGGGTTTGGAAAATGCCATATGACACATTGGAAAGCAGGGAGACGGGGGTACTTTCTCCTTTGACCTTACCCTGGTAGCCAAAGAGGTCTCGGAGCTCCCTGCGTGGTGAACAGACAGGGAGCCCATCCGCCGGAGCTTGACCTGGGCTCCGACGGCCACCGTTCACGGCTTCTAACCCTCCACCTATAAACACATTGCCACGGTTGGATCCAGCGTATGTTTGGGGGCTCGGGGTCCGCGGTATCGCCAGTACCGTCACCAAGATTGCTCAAGGTGCCCCGTGCGGGGAGGTGAGACAAACTACGCCTGCTGGTGGTCTTTCCTTTCCTTGTTTACGATACATTCATTCATTCATTCATTCATTCATTTTTACCTCTATCCTCCAAGGGTTCTGTCGTGAGCGTTGGTATCAACAGAAAACTCCCGCGAACGAATAAAAGAAGTTACTGGCACCGCCAGCAATCTCACCTGGAACAAATAGAGAAACGGAGCAAGAGCCCGTTGTCTTACCGATTGATCTACGAGCCCACGCGGAGATAGGGGAGACAGAAGTTGCACTCACGGAGAATATCTGCAGGTTTACCCCCTGCATTCCCACGGAATGCCACGTGATAGCGTCACGCGACCTCTCGCGCCGCTGTGCGCTCCGCCCACGGCACGTGTAGCGGCCGTGTGTGCGCCTTGCGGATGCGCTAGGACAGCTCACACCAATGCATGGCATCTCGCTTCTCCTCCGTCTCTGCCGTCGATCTTGTCGCTTCCGTCGGCGGCGGGAGAGACGGAGGTGAAGTGAGATCGTTTCATAAAAAAAGAGTTTCCGCTCATGTGCTTCACGAATACAACTCAACCAACCACCATTTATAGAGCCTGCGTTGATTTACCCTAAGAAAAGAATAACTCTTTGAAGCAATAAAGGGTGTGGTTAAGTATATTTCACTAGTCTCTGGTTACACTCTTTGTAGAGCCACGTGTGTGAATTCAAGTGACGTCGCGTAGGCAATCGTTGTAACTGTCGTTTACAGCTTTGCTTTCGAACTACCTTCACCGGGTGGAATGGCGCGCATTTTTTCTTAAGGGGACACGGAATAAATGAAGGAAAAGGCGCGCCTCTGGTCGTGTTCCAACTCATTCCAGCAGCGGCGACCCAGGCGGCACAAAAATATAATAGTGATTACTGACTCTCTCTCAGTTTGCACTGCCCTTTCGTCCCCAAATACATCTCCTCTACGTCGAGCCCTTAATTATTTATTGGCTACATCATTATACCAAACGTTACTTCGGTGTGGGTGCATGGATACGCTGGCATCTGGAAAAACTAATCGGCAGGCACTCTGGCGGGTCTTGCATTGGATCGTCCAGCTAGACCACTGCACGGACCCGGGCCGGCCCGAAAGCCGGGCCCGACCTGCCCCGCGGGCTGGGCCGGGCCGCCCGTAGTTGAGTTTCGGGGGGCCCGGGCCGGGGCCGGGATCAATGCCGTGGGCCCGGGCAACACCCTCCCGGGCCGGAATCGCGCTTGAATTCATAGGCCCGGCCGTTAATAGTTCCGATGTGAAGTGTAGAGAAGAGCATTATAATGAATATTCCGAGTCTATTTTTACGAGCATCTTGACGTTAGTCTTACGCATTGTTTTAAAAACGCGTTTTGCTAGGTATGATAGTCTCTATACTGCAACGTTATAGACATTTCATGTACTGCATGAATATTCCATATTTTGGCGTATAACATACCAAGATACGATTACAAGGAATGCCCTAGCGGGAAAGGAATACAGACAACCTGTCGTTGTGCACCTATGTGAAGTGATGTGAAGTGAAGTGAAGTTTATTTTCCTTTTCATAGAAATGAGGGGACCGAGGCAAAAGGCGGTTAAGCCTGACGAGGCCTCGGTACCCTAAGCCTGTAAGTAGTACAGATGCAAACGCAAAAACACTTAATACATAGAATGGGCAGTAATCAAAATACAAAAGTAATATATAAGCAGTAACACTTACTAGAATACAAAACATGTGCACAATCATGGGCAAATACAAATTGATACTTGTACGAGTTCAATTCCGTACATACGGATGAAATAAGGTAAATCATTCGACTTAAGTACTTGTGTGAAAAAGATAGAACAATAGATATATACACTTACATCCATGTACCCACATACATACACATACGCATATATATCAAAGACGGTAAGCTGCATTTTTACATTAGAATCAATCAGATGCTGTTTGGTCTTTTTTTGAACATGTTTCAAGATAGCAAAAACTCATGAGAAAGGGGAATTTGTTTAGCGCATTGGGTACCTGACAACTCAGTTTTTGTTCACCGTAATTTGTTCGCGTTCGCGGAACTCTTAGTTTTACTACGCGAAGATTGTAACCTATGTTGCTATCAGGAACACAGTACAAGCGATTCTGGTGAATGTATTGAAGAAGCCGCAGATAATACACTTGGTCGGCTTTTAATATGGAGTGTTTTACAAACAATGGTTGCGTGCGTAAGTTTCCTGGTGCACCATAATATCCCTCAATACCCCGCAAGGCTCTTTTTTCTATGTAGACGTTTGTTTCAGATGTCGCACGAATCGAAATGCGGCTGCCGTGGCCGGCCGGGAATCAAACTCGCGTGCTAGAGAAACACCACCGCTTAACAACTTCTGCAGGTAAAATATTTCAACGCAGGTACATACTCGTGGATTCAAATCCGGAGCAAAAAAAGACCAATACCAACTTCTGGCCGAGACAACCACGTGAAGTTGTCAAAAGTCTGGTCATCAAAGGTGGTGGTTGCTCTCGTGTAAGAATGCGAGCTATTATTAGACCAATGTTTTGTGAACTGAGAAGGTTTACGCTAAACGACGTGCACTTTTAAACCCTTATTTTTTGCGAAACTTGATGCTCCGTCTCATTGCCCGCTACGAAGATTAATTTTTTTTCCGTGTCTAATACCGGGCCTGGTCACACACTCGCGAGCCCTTCATAGGCTCAAAAATAAATGACCGGGCCCGGCCCAAGCCTGGACTTGAGCAACACCCTCTGGATTAGCAAGGCCTCTCCACATCCTCCTCTCCTTTGTGGCTACATCATCACACTACGACGGGCCGGCTGTCGGCGTTTTCATCAAGGAGCGGCCGTCGTGCCCGCACCCGCTCCAACCAATCTCAATGACCTTGCGCTTCTGCGCATGCGCGGTTAGGTACAAGCCGAAGTATCGAATTTAGGAATATATTTTGATATTGTTATCACTTTGATATTGTTATCACTTTGATATTGTTATCAAAAGGAAAAAATATTATTTTGTAAAAATTCATGCTTTTTGTTGAACAACGTGTTGTGTAAGGTATATTGCTTTTTGTACGTGATTTTGTTTTCCACTTCTCATCTTCCCACCCAGTGCTCGCCTGGAAAATGCGTTCGCACTGCGGTAAACATCAGTTGCTCCTTCGTTTTTTGAAATCGCGTGGGCTTGCGTGTTTTTATCGTTCTCTGTGTCTTTTTCGTGCAGCGTGTGTCGCGAAACTGTCAACGCTGTGTCAGAAGTGAGCACCAGTACAGTATTGACAACGTGAGTGCGCCGGTGCCTGGAGGTGTGTGTGAAGTTTGCAGGCTGTTATAATGCCTGGTCATTGCTGCGTAGCGCGGTGTCGCGGGAACTATGATGGTGGTGACCGTGTACGTGTATTCACCTTCCCTTCGGAACCAGCAAGAGCTCAGTGGATTAAAGCTATCCACCGTGCGGACTTCACTTCAGGAAAGCGGTCGGTGCTTAGGAAAACAATCCTTTAACTGTCGTTGTTACGCCTTCCTCAGTTGCATAGAAAACGCTGCGGGCATCATGTTGCGAGATAAATGCTGTCTCTTTTGGACCGCCTACATATGTTAAGTCGTATAGAAATAGTATTGCTCGCGTTCAGTTCGCACGAAATTTATACGAAATTCTCCTCGTTTTACTGCCGCGCGGCTGATGTCGCGTTTTTAAACTTCAGGTTCCTGAGCTTAATATTGTATTTGTTTTTTTTCGCAGGTCTGCGAGCGCCACTTTAAACCATCCTACATGGTAAATACAACAAGTTACACGGATACAACGACGGGAAAGGTAATGGATGATGATGATAGTTGGGTTTTATTGGCGCAAGGCCGACTATGGGCAAAGAGCGCCAAAGAAGAAGTTACTGAATTATGATGAGACCGTACATACTAAAACATGTGACTAAAAGTAAAGGTGATGCAAAACAAAAGACAATGGAGATGGCTGGTGTATAGGGCCAGGGTGATTAAACATGATATGACAAGAGCTGCAGAAAGTTTACCTCAGCTAAAAACTTAAAAACACGTTGACGAGAGAACATTGGTTCGTCGGCTAAAAAGTATGATGGGTGCAAAGGAATGTGTTGTCTGTATAACTCAGGGAAATGTTTGTGTCGTGTTGTGTCAAGTGCCTTGCATGTGATTAGTATGTGGACTACGGATAGGCCCTTTCCACACCTGCTACACCTGGGTCCCGAAGTTCCAGTGAGCAGGTGGGAGTGCGTCGCATGTGTGTGGCCTATCCGCAGCCTAGCCAGGGCGACTTCAGTGTATCTGTTCTGTGAGTCAGTTATGTAGCGTCCAAGTTGTGGTTTTATTATGTGTAGTTTGTTGTCTGTTTGTTGACTCCAGTGTAATTGCCATGTGTTACGAAGCTGTCGTCTGATGTGTGTCTTTAGGTCGGTGTAAGGTACTGTTGTAACGTCAACTGTAGTCATGAGAGCAGCATCACCAGCCATTTGGTCGGCGGCCTCATTGCCAGGGATTCCACAATGCCCTGGTACCCAGCATATAGTTATTTCAAGATTTGAGGCATATGCAGACATTAGTACCTTGAAAAGAGCATTTATGACATAGTTTTTAGATGACCTTCCTAATGACAGTGCCTGTACAACGCTTTGAGAGTCTGTGTACACAATGGACTTGGGAATTTTATGTTTGATGATGTGGTTTGTAACGAGTAAAATGCCATATGCTTCTGCCGTGTAAATACTGTTATGATGATGATGATGTTTGGTGTTTTATGGCGCAAGGCCGACGAGGGCAAAGAGCGCCAAAAGGGTGTTTAGGTGTGAAGGATGTAACCGTAAACGCTAAGACCGTTCAACAAAAAAACAAGTGAATTCAGTAAAAGACAATGAGGATGGCTGGTGTAAAAGGCCAGGTTGTGATTGTGCGTGGCATGAAATCGTGTTTAAAAGCAACTACGCGTGATAGGAAACAAGGTGTAAAAACTTGATGTCACTAAGAAACTTAAAGGTGCGTTGTACAGGAATCATGGGGTCATCCCCTAAAAACAATGCTGGGTGTAGTGGAATGTGTTGTCTGTAGAGGGTGGCGAAGTGTTTCTGTCGTGTTGTGTGGAGTGCTTTACATTGAAGTAGCACATGGATCACGGATAGGCCATCTCCACACCTGCTACACAAGGGTCTTGGAGATCCCGTGAGCAGGTATGAGTGTGTTGCATGCGTGTGGCCTATCCGTAATCGAGCCAGGGTAACTTCATTGTGCCTGTTGTGTGTGTCAGTGGTGTATGCTCCCACGACTGTCTTTATAACGTGTAGTTTGTTGTCTGCCTGTTCATTCCAGTGTGCTTGCCATGTATTGCGAAGGTGCTGTCTAATGAGTGACTTAAGGTCAGTGTACGGTATTGTTCTTATGTCCACTGTGTTTGCAAGTGCAGCAGCAGCGGCCATTTGATCTGCTGTCTCGTTTCCGGTGATACCCGAGTGACCTGGCACCCAGCATACGGTCACTTCAAGACTTAATGCATATGCTGACATAATGGTTTTGTAAACTCAATGAATAACATGGTTTTTACAAAGCTGCTTAGATGACAATGCACGTACTGCACTCAAGGAATCTGTAAAGATGATGGACTTGGGAATTTTATGATGAACTATGTGCTTTAAAACCAGAAATATGCCATAGGCTTCAGCCGTAAAAATGCTGCTTTTCGAGTTTAGGGTGTTATGATGATCGTTGGATGTTTATGGCGCAAGGCCAACTGGGGCAAAGAGCGCCAAAACAATAGTCGATGATAGGGGTGAAACCTTAAACACTAACTAAAATCAGCAAAAACAAAAGTAAAATCACAACACGACAATGAGCATGGCTGGTGTATAGGGCCAGATTTCATGATGCGTGATAGGAAATGAGGTTTAAAAACTTGACGTCGGACAAATACTCAAACACACGTTTCACGGAAACAATGGCATCATCACCTAGGAAAAACGATGGATGTAGGGGAATATGTTGTCTGTAGAGTTCTCTGAAGTGTTTGTGTCGTGTTGTGTGAAGTGCCTTGCATGTAACTAGTATGTGTACTACGGACAGGGCCTCTCCGCACCTGCTGCACTGGGGTCTAGGAGATCCCGTCAGCAGATACGAGTGAGTTGCATGCGTGTGCCCTATCCGTAGCCTACCCAAGGCGACTTCCGTGTGTCTGTTGCGTGAGTCAGCTGTGTACCGTCCCAAGTGTGGCTTTATTACATGTAGTTTGTTGTCTGTCTGTTCGTCCCAGTGTGTTTGCCGTGTTCTGCGCAGGTGTTGTCTTATGTGTGGCTTGAGGTCTGTGTACGGTACGGTTGTTATGTCTACAGTGTTCCTGAGTGCAGCAGCAGCTGCCCTCTCGTCTGCCAACTCATTCCCAGCGATCCCAGCGTGTCCTGGAACCCAGCAGAGGAGCAGCTGATGCTTCTTTGCATACACAGACATGATAATGTTAAATACAAGATTAACTATGTGGTTTTTGGGGGGTGTATGCGATGAAAGTGCGCGAACAACACTCAAGGAATCTGTGTAGATGATAGACTTCGGAATTTGATTTTCATGTATGTGTCGTACAATCAGCAAAACCCCATGAGCTTCTGCTGAAAAAATTGTCGTATGGACGCTCATGGTTCTGGCTGCACTGAAATTCGGACCATGAGCAGCGCAGGAGACCATAGGGGAGGTTTTAGACGCGTCACTGTAAAATTCTGCAAGTGGGTATTTAAACTGCAGAGACAGAAAGTGCTGCAGTATTGCAGCTCGCGGTACCCGATTTTTATCAAGTTTCATAAAAGAAAGGTCGGAGGACACAGGACGAACTTTCCAAGGAGGTAAAATGTCTAAAAAGGTTGATCCGTACACATCTAAAAACGAAGCGCTCAGATCCGAGGCTCGCTCTCTCACTCTAAGTGAAAAGGGCAGAGGAACGGATGGGCGATTTACAAAAAGAACAGATGTGGATGTGTCGTTAAAAACAGGATAAAAAGGATGGTTATTCAGAGATGAAATTTTAAACGCATAAACTAAGTCCATGTACGTCCGTTGGTTCTCAAGGCTCCACTTATTACACTCCGCATACAGACTCTCGACACGGCTAGTGCGAAAAGCACCCGACGCAAGCCGTAGCCCCAAGTGTAGCACTGGGTCAAGCATTCGCAACGCTGTTTTAGACGCCGACCCATATACCACACTACCATAGTCTAAACGAGACCCAACCAAAGCAGTATAGAGCCGTAGTAGGAGTTCTTTGTCGGAACCATACGATTGATGGGAGAGAACCTTAAGTATATTCATTGTCTTCAGACATTTATGTTTAAGTTTCTTGATGTGTGGAATGAATGTGAGTTTCTGGTCAAACACAACACCTAAGAACTTGTGCTCCTTGTTCACAGGAAGCGACACGCCATTCAGAGTAATGTCTGGGTCCGGATGGACCCCGCGCTTCCTGGAGAACACAACACAGGAGCTTTTTGCAGGATTCAATTTAAACCCATTCTTGTCTACCCAGCCGGCAAGCTTCTTGACACCAAGCTGGACTTGACGTTCGCATATTGACATATTACATGATTTAAAAGATATTTGCACGTCGTCTACATACATAGAATAAGAGATTGTTGGTGGCAGTGCCTTTCCAAGAGAGTTCATCTTTACGATAAAGAGAGTGCAACTCAACACGCCACCTTGTGGCACGCCATTTTCTTGGACGTGAACCTTTGAAAGTGCACAACCAACTCTTACTCTGAACGCTCTCTTAGACAAATAACTAACAAGGGTGTTCAACATGTTACCCGAAACACCGAATGACCTGAGGTCACTAAGGATCCCATAACGCCAAGCGGTGTCGTAGGCCTTCTCGAGGTCGAAAAAGACAGTTAAGCAGTACTGCTTATGCACGAAGGCATCCTTGATGTATGAGTCAAGTGCAACCAGTTGATCGTTCGTCGATCGCCCCACCCTAAAGCCTGCCTGGCAGCTCTCGAGAAGACCATTGTACTCGAGGAAGTACACAAGCCTGCGATTGATCATCTTCTCGAAGAGCTTGCACAGGCAGCTCGTCAGGGCTATTGGACGGTAACTTGAGGGGAACGACGGGTCCTTTCCCTCCTTCAAGAAAGCCACTACAATGGCCTCCCTCCAAGAGTGTGGAATGTGCCCCGAAAGCCATATTTTATTATATAGATGTAGAAGTGCTTCAAGTGTGTCTGCGTGTAGATGTTGTATCATTGTGTATGTAATGTTGTCTGGGCCTGGAGCTGAGGGTTTACACGTGCTCAGAGCAGCCCTCAGCTCATGTAGTGAAAACAAGGAGTTGTAAGAAGTCTGTGATTTGTTGTTGTCGTGTAGGGACTTCTTTTCACAAGAGTCTTTATACTTCAGGAAAGTGTTCGTGTAGTGTGCTGAACTGGACACGTGTTGGAAGTGTTGTGCGAGTGTGTCAGCCTGGTCTTCCAGTGTGTCCCCTGTTGTACTGACCAGGGGCAGGCTGTGTGTATGTTGTCCTTTGAGTTTGCGTATACGTGTCCATACCTTGCGTGTGTCTGTGTATGAGTTTATAGATGTTATGAATGAGCGCCAACTCTCTCGTTTTGCCTCACGGCGCACATGTTTTCCTAAAGCCTTGGCCCGTTTGAACAAAATGAGGTTACCCGACGTGGGGTACCGACGAAGGACACCCCACGCCATGTTCTGGGCCTCTCGCGCCCGCCTACAGTCCTCATTCCACCACGGCCTCCGCTGGTTGCGCGGGGCACCAGAGGCGTGGGGAATGGACTTTTCGGCGGCGTCGAGGATGTGCGCGGTGAGGAGTTGTGCGGCTTCATCTACGTGTAGGTGTGCTATGGATGTGTGGTGTAGTTTCGATGTCTCTGTAAATGTGTTCCAGTTAGCTCGTGCTTCATTGAACCTATTATGGGAAGATGAACTGCTTGGGCCTTTACCTATATATCTAAGTGAGGTGGGGAAGTGGTCACTACCATATGGGTCAGTTCCCACACCCCACTCGAGAAGAGGAAAGAGAACTGCGGAGCCAAAAGCCAAGTCAAGACATGAGTATGTGTTGTGTCCTATGTTATGATATGTAGGCTGTTTATTGTTGAAAAGGCATGCTCCAGAAGATGTCAGGAATTTCTCTATCAGGAGACCTCGGGCATCCGTTCTGGAAGAGCCCCAAAGAGAGTTGTGAGCATTAAGGTCGCCTGTTAGAATGTATGGTTCGGGCAGCTGGTCTACCAGCGCCTCGAAGTCGGAGCTCGTAAGTGCAACATCAGGAGGAATGTATATGGAGCATACCGTTAATAATCTATTAAATATTATTGTGCGGGCGGCTACAGCCTCAAGGACGGTGTTCAAGGTGACAGGGTGGCATGCTAAGGATTTGCGGGTTATTATGGCAACACCGCCAGAAGAGTGTGTGCAGCCATCCCTGTCTTTCCTGTATACCATGTAACTATTCAAGAAATTTGTGTGTTTGGAATTCAGATGTGTTTCCTGGACACACATTATACTTGGCTGATTGGCATGCAGAATCTCATAAAAGTCGTCAAGATTATTCAGAAGGCCTCTGCAGTTCCATTGAACAATATTTTCTCTTCCCATTATTATGTGTTCACAGCTACTGGAGTGTGACTATTTATGTAGGGTCTTTCGGGGCTTGCACTCTTGGAAGGGGTTTTCTGACCTTCTCTACTGACCTGGACGACGCAGCCCGTTCCTTCCGCTGCGATGAAAGCCGGAAGGGCTCGACGTCCATGTCGTCATCTGAAGGCAAGGGGGTGCCCAGCGGGCTGGGCCCCCTTGACGTGGTACCCTTTCGGGTGTTCTTTGCCTGCGCTGCCAGTGCCGAAGGCGTGGGGAGCACCCCAGATGGCACAGCCAGTGAGGAGGGGGAGGGGGTCGCTGCGACCGCCTCCGTCTCCATCTCGTCCGGGCCCTCGCGTGTGCTTCGGGCCGGTGGAGAGGGGGAAACGGTGGGTGTAGCAGCATCCCCACCGGACGTGGATGCCACCACAGCCGCTGCTGGCTCAACGAGCGGTGCGGAGGCGGGTTGGGCTGCCAGAGGCAACCCTGGGGGGGCGGGGGCAGGACCAAGTCCGACTCGCGGTACTGGGTCCCCGCCGAAACCAGACGCCGCTCCGCCCCCCGGCGAGCTGCGTCGGCGTACCTCCCCAGGGGAAAAGAGGCGAACCTCTTTCGCGCCTCGGGGAAGGTGATGTTTTCAGTGACTTTGATGTTGATTATTTTCTTCTCTAGCTGAAACTTTTCACAGGCGCGAGAGTATGCTGCATGTGGACCCTGACAATTCGGGCAGGTAAGGTTGGTTGCTGTGCAGTTGTCGGATAGATGATCATGCTGCCCACATTTGGCACATGTTGTTCTGCCACGACAGGAGTTGGTACCATGCCCGAACCTCTGGCACTTGAAACAGCGCCGCGGATTCGGGATGTATGGCCGGACAGAACAACGGATTAAACCTGCATTGATATGCTCGGGCAGTGTGCAGCGGTCGAAAGTCAGAATCAGATGTTTGGTGGCTATTTGTTATCTCTCCTAATGACGATGCGCCTTACTGCTCTCACGCCTTGATCTTTTAGGCCTTCGAGCAGATCGGTCTCTTTCTCGGTTAGGAGGTCTGGCTCAGATATCACACCCTGGGAGCTGTTGAGGCTGCGGTGGGGTGTGACTCTGATATCCAGGTCTGCCATGCGGGTTTGATGATGGTTGGCTGTTTATGCTATGCGGGTTTGGCTCATGAGAGTTGTGGCTTGCTTCTGTGAGTTAACCTCAACTAGGACCTCGCCAGTTCTTAGTTTTTTAGCATTGCATGTGTTGCCTAGGATAGATTCAAGAAACTTGGATACAAGAAATACAGATTGTGAGGAAAGAGGCTTGGATTTGTCAACCGATTCCACTATCAAAAAACGTGGGTAGTTGTCAGGTTTCGGTGAGTTGATGGCAGGAAGACGTGGAAAAGATTCTTCGGTGCGGACCCTTTTCAAGGTCCGATCATGTTTGGGGGGGTTTTACGATTTACCATATGGCATGTAATAGAAGCAGGGGACGGGGGTACTTTCTTCTCAAACCTTACCCTGATAGCCTGAGAGGTCCCGGAACTCCCTGCCTGGTAGACAGACAGGGAGCCCATCCGCCGGAGCTGGACCTGGGCTCCGACGGCCACCGTTTGAGGCTTCTACCCTTCACCTTTAAACACATCACCACGGTAGGTTACAGTTTATGTTGGGGGCTCGGGGTCCGCGGTGTCGCCAACACCGTCACCATGAATACTCAAGGTGTACCGTGCGGGGGAGTTTAGGGTGTTAGATACCCTAAAATCAGGTGCGTGCGCAGCACACGAAACCATACGGGCTGTTTTTGACGCGTCGCTAAAAAATTCTGCACACTTGTATTTCTCTTGAAGGAACATGAAGTGCTGAAGAATTACAATTGTGGGTACTCGTTTTTTGTCAATTGCTACAAACGACAAATCGCACGACACGGGGCGAAGCTGCCACGGTGGTAAAAAGTCGGAAAGGGTTGATTTGTAGGTGTCTGAAAAGGTGATAGATAATTCTGACACTTCCTGTCTCACCCTATGTGAGAACGGAGCAGAGATAGATGGACGATTAAGAAGAAGTTGGGACATGGGTGCATCACAAATAAATGGTTTGAAAGGATGGTCGGTTATAGACGAAATTTTAAAAGCGTACAGAAGATCTATGTATGTTCGCTGATGATCTAGGGACCATTTATCGCACTCGACGTATAGGCTTTGTACGGGGCTTGTACAGAAAGCGCCCGACGCGAGGCGGAGGCCTAAGTGAAGCACTGGGTCTAGCATTTTCAGCGCTGTTCTTGTTGCTGACCCATAAACCACGCTCCCATAGTCCAAGCGGGACCCCACCAAGCTTGTGAAGACACGTAAGAGGAGTTGCTTGTCCGCGCCATAGGAGTGGTGTGAAAGGACCTTAAGTATGTTTATTGCTTTGATGCATTTATGTTTTAGTTGTGTGATGTGAGGGATGAATGTTAGTTTCTCGTCTAATACGACGCCTAGAAATTTGTGTTCCTTTTTTACAGGAATCAAGTCACCATTCAATTTAATTTCAGGGTCGGGTTGGATACCGCGCCTCCTTGAGAAAACGACGCAGGTACTCTTTCCAGGATTAACCCTAAAACCGTTTTGATCCGCCCAGCGAGCAAGCTTGTTTGCCCCAAGCTGGATCTGTCGTTCACATATGGACACATTACACGATTTAAATGATATTTGTATGTCGTCCACATACATCGAACAGGAGATTGTTGGTGGCAATGCCTTCCGAACTAAATTCATTTTGACTATAAACAAAGTGCAGCTCAAAACACCACCTTGAGGCACGCCATTCTCCTGCACGTGAACGTTTGAGAGTGCCGAACCAACTCTGACACGAAATGTTCGTAAAGATAGGTAGCTGGACAGAGTGTTCAGCATGTTACCAGATATACCAAAGGATTTGAGGTCTCTAAGGATGCCATAGCGGCATGTAGTATCATATGCCTTTTCAATATCAAAGAACACGGTCATGCAATACTGCTTATGAAGATAGGCATCTTTAATGTAAGATTCTAGCACTACTAGTTGGTCATTTGTAGACCGCCCCGCCCTGAAGCCCGCCTGGCAGCTCTCGAGAAGACCATTGTACTCAAGAAAGTACACGAGTCTCCTGTTGATCATCTTCTCGAGAAGCTTGCCCAGGCAGCTTGTGAGGGCGATGGGTCAATAACTGGCAGGTGAAGAAGGGTCTTTACCCTCCTTCAGAAACGCCACTACAATAGCCTCCTTCCAAGATTTTGGGATGTGCCCCGAAAGCCATATGTTATTGTATAGGTGTAGGAGTGTTTCAAGTGTATCTGGGTGTAGGTGTTGTATCATGGTGTATGTAATCTGATCTGCGCCTGGAGCTGAAGGTTTACATGTGCTCAGGGCAGCCCTCACCTCATACAGTGTAAATTCAGAATTATAACCAGATTTTGACCTGTTATTGTCATGTAGGGACTTTTTTCAGAAGTATTTTTGTTTCAGGAAAGTGTCTGTGTAGTGTGCAGAGCTGGACACGTGTTCGAAGTGTTGTGCAAGTGTGTTAGCCTGGTCTTCCAGTGTGTCCCCTGTTGTACTAACCAGGGGCAGGCTGTGTGTCTGTTGTCCTTTTAGTTTTCGTATTCGTGTCCAGACTTTGTGTGTGTCAGTGTATGAGTTGATGGAAGTGAGGAAGGTGCGCCAACTCTCCCTTTTCGCCTCACGACGCACTCGCTTCCCAAGAGCCTTTGCCCGTTTAAAAGAAATGAGGTTATCTGACGTGGGGTACCGGCGAAGGACACCCCACTCCTTGTTCTCGGCCTCTCGCGCCCGCCTGCAGTCCTCGTTCCACCAGGGCCTCCTTGGGCTGCAGGACCCACTGGAGGCCTGGGGAATGGACTTTTCGGCGGCGTCGAGGATGTGCGCCGTGACGAGTTGGGCGGCTTCCTCTATGATGATGATGATGTTTGGATGTTTATGGCGCAAGGCCAACTGGGGCAAAGAGCGCCAAAACAATAGTGATATATGAGGGGTGAAACCTTAAACCCTACGTAAACTCAGCAAAAACAAAAGTAAAATCACAAAACGACAATGAGCATGACTGGTGTATAGGGCCAGATTTCATTATGCATGATAGGAAATGAGGTTTAAAAACTTGACTTCTGACAAAAACTCAAACACACGTTTCACGGAAACAATGGCATCATCACCTAGAAAAAACGATGGATGTAGGGGAATATGTTGTCTGTAGAGTTCTCTGAAGTGTTTGTGTCGTGTTGTGTGAAGTGCCTTGCATGTGATTAGTATGTGCACTACGGATAGGGCCTCTCCGCCCCTGCTGCACTGGGGTCTAGATGATCCCGTCAGCAGATACGAGTGCGTCGCATGGGTGTGCCCTATCCGCAGCCTACCCAAGGCGACTTCCGTGTGTCTGTTGTGTGAGTCAGTTGTGTATCGTCCCAAGTGTGGCTTTATTACGTGTAGTTTGTTATCTGTCTGTTCATTCCACTGTGCTTGCCATTTCCTACGAAGGTGTTGTCGAATTTGTGGCTTAAGGTCACTCTGTGGTAGCATTGTTATATCTACTGTGTTCCTTAGTGCAGCAACTGCGGCGTTCTGATCCGCAACCTCATTGCCAGCAATCCCAGCATGGCCTGGAACCCAGCACAACACCAGAACAAGTTTTTGGGCATATATAGACATAATAGTGTTGAAAACCATATGGACAATTCTGTTTTTGCATGGCTTGTATGATGCCAATGCGCGCACAACGCTCAAGGAATCTGTATATATAATGGACTTCGAGATTTTGTGTTAAAGAATGTGTTGTGCAACGAGTAATATGCCATATGCTTCAGCTGAGTAAATTGTGGTGTATGTGCTCATGGTTCTGCATGCATCAAAGTTTGGTCCATGAGCAGCGCAAGACACTATGGTTGCAGTTTTTGATGCATCACTATAAAACTCTGCATATTGATACTTGTACTGGAGGGACAAGAAGTGCTGCAAAATTGCAGTTTGTGGTACCCTGGTTTTATCAATATTCGTGAAAGACAAGCCACAACACACAGGTTGAAGCTGCCAGGGTGGTAAGACGTCAGTAAAAGAAGATGTGTGAATGTCTAAAAAGGAGATGTCGAAATTTGAAGCTTCCTGTCTCACTCTAAGTGAGAACGGCAAAGGAACAGACGGGCGATTTACAAACAGTGGCGATGTGGATGTATCATTAAGAACACGTTTAAAAGGATGGTCATTCAAAGATGAAATTTTAAAAGCGTACAGAAAGTCCACATACGTTCGTTGGTACTCAAGGCACCACTTATTACATTCAACATATAGACTCTGGGCCGGGCTAGTGCGGAACGCACCCGACGCAAGGCGGAGACCCAAGTGCAGTACTGGATCAAGACTTTTTAGCGTTGTTTTCGATGCCGACCCATACACGACACTGCCGTAGTCTAATCGAGACCCGACTAACGCGGTAAAGACCTGGAGAAGCAGTTCTTTGTCTGCACCATAGGATTGGTGGGAGAGGACCTTGAGAATGTTTATTGTTTTGAGGCATTTATGTTTAAGTGTTTTGACGTGAGGTATGAACGTGAGCTTGTTATCAAATATGACACCTAAAAACTTGTGCTCCCGTTTAACAGGAATTGGTGCACGGTTAAGCGTAATCTCAGGGTCGGCGTTAATCCCGCGCTTGCGGGAAAATACAACACAAGTACTCTTGGCCGGGTTCAGTTTAAACCCGTTAAGGTCCGCCATGCCAGCTAGTTTCTTAACACCGAGTTGTACTATATTGACAGGTTACAGAATTTAAAAGATATTTCCACATCGTCTACATAGATGGAACAGGAAATGGTCGGCGGCAATGACTTTCGGAGGGAGTTCATCTTAACTATAAACAAGGTGCAGCTTAGAACTCCACCTTGTGGCACACCATTTTCCTGCAAATATACAGTGGAGAGTGCACCGCCAACCCTCACTCGAAAGGTTCGTTCGGCCAAATAACTACAAAGAGTGTTCATCATGTTGCCAGAGACACCAAATGACTTAAGGTCCCTGAGGATGCCGTAGCGCCAGGCTGTATCATAAGCTTTTTCAATATCAAAAAATACAGTAAGGCAGAACTGGTTATGGACAAATGCATCTTTTATGTAGGATTCCAGTGCAAGAAGTTGATCATTGGTAGATCGCCCCACCCTGAAACCTGCCTCGCAGCCCTCGAGAAGACCGTTGTACTCCAGAAAGTACACTAGCCTACGGTTTATCATCTTCTCGAGGAGCTTACACAGGCAGCTTGTCAGGGCCATGGGACGATAACTTGCGGGAGAGGAAGGGTCCTTCCCCTCCTTCAGAAAGGCCACAACTATAGCCTCCTTCCAAGACCTTGGAAGCTGCCCCGAAAGCCATATTATGTTGTAGAGGTGTAGGAGTGTCTCAAGAGTGTCTGTGTGTTGTGGGCTAACGTACGGGATAGCAGAGGACCCCGGCTAGCTTTGCTAGAGAACGCTACGCGCCGTACACTAGCCCTGCGGAATCCGAAGACTCACGCACGGGTTCGAGTACTCACATGCGGTAGACAGGCTCCGGCAATCCAAAGTGAGGCTTTATTGCCTGGCAGATACAGTGCATACACCAGACAACACGACTATCGCTCGCGGGGAGACAGTGGCTCCTGTCGCTCGCTCAAGCCGCTGGGCTCAGACCACGATATCCGTCATCACGGCCGCGGGAGCAGGGGAGGCATCCCGAGGCGACCGATCAGGGCAGAATCTCTCGGCAGAGTCCGTGGAGCCAACTGGGTTCACCGTCATCGGGGCATTCGGCGTAGGCACAGCCGAGCCAACCGACTCCGACCAAATCGCCCAGTCGACTCCCCGCCGGAGCGCTCGTTCGTCCCGCAGGTCAGCTCGGAGGGGAGAGGAGATCTTCCCCAGGTCGGGGAGAGGGTGGCGCTAAGGAAGGTGACAAACTGGTCCTCCTTCCCTCGCGCCCTCGCGCACACGTTCGCGGCAAGCCGGTTCGGCGCGTCGCGCGGGGTCATGAAGAGGACACGACCTACGTGACGTGCCGGCTACCCAAAATGGCGGCTCCCAGCTCGCGGAAACATGTGCAGGCGAGGCGTAGGGGAACATGGGCCCCCACAATCCCCCCCTCCTCAAGACCGAGCCTGCACCGCTTGGACAACCGCTGCCGAGCAAAAGTACAACACACCCCGAAATTAACAGCACTCGCCCCCGGTCAACAAAGGTCCGCAAAGTTCCTAACAGTTCTCCCATCTCGAAGCAGCACCACACCACACGCACAGTCCACGACACACCTTCAGTCCAGCGCGTCTTGTAGTCACCGGAGGTGGGGCAGCTGAGGAATAGCAGTCCGAGGCAGCAGATGTAAACAGCAGACGAGGGCGGCAGGTGCAAACCGCAGGCCGAGGCAGCAGGCGGGCCGACGTCTCCTCAGACAGGAGGGGCCTCTTAAGCCAGTCGTTCGTCCGGCAAGGCCACCAGCGTCCGCCGCAGAGACGGCCGCCAAGGTCGTGAGGGCACCAGAAGAGCCCATCGACACGGGGTCGTGGCCCCGACAGTGTGCAGGCTAGGCCCGCCAAAGACCAGCCCAGAAGAGCAGCTTTTGGAGTGCTCGTGTGCTGCCAGTGAAACGCCCGTGGCAGGTGCCTCGGAGAGGCGCCAGGTGTGCCTGACAGGAGGCCGCATCTCGATCGTCGCTGGACCGCGTCAAGCGGGCTGCGGCCTGGGGACGGGGCCTGGGCTGCCGGGGATGGTAAGCACCAGCAGCTTCCGGAACCGGCGGCGTGTGGTGTTGCTGCGGGCGACATGACCAGACCGGGGGCAAATGCCAGGGGGGACGTGCTGCAGAAACAAGTCGGGAGTAACAGCAAAACAACGCCCAACTTCCCTGCTGCTGCTTTCCGAGTGGGAAAGCGAAACAGTGTACTCGGGCCAGGCTAGGGCCAAAAAAAAGGAACCCTAACACTGGTGCAGCGGTTGGATAACCCGGAATTTCGTGTGCTCAGGGCAGAAGCCCGCCCCGGTATCACACACTACATTCGAGGTTATCAAGCGAAGTCACGGTGTGGCAGAACTTAAAATGTAAGCCTTTGGCCCCACTCGTGACCGGCCGCCCGCGAGTCGCATAAAGAGCTCAAAAACCGCTCTTCGCCGACTGCGCGGGATAACCACCTTGAAGGGGTCAGAGGCCTCCTTTGATGGGATGTATATCAGCAGAAGTTCCCCTTAGGTTGAGCAGAAACGTAACCTACCAGAAAAAGAACAACCAGAAAACCAACAAAGCAAAACATTCAAACAAACAAATAAACGCGCCTGCAGCAATACGAACTGCTTTGCGCTCGGCGCCGACAGCAATACGAGCTGTTAGCGGACGCCACGGCGGCCGCGCCGCCCCCCTCCTCAGACTTTCGGCTCTTCCTGGCCTGTCAATGATTCGGGTTCACAAATATTTACAACTTGGTGCCGACAGCAATACCAGCTGTTACCGGACACCCGGTGGCCGCGCCACCTCGCTCCATCTCAGAGCACGGCTCTTCCCTGAGCCCAACAAAGACAACAACAACAACAAAAAAACAATATATCCATATTATGTACAGGCTATTTACAAAAGGGATAGTTCTGCTCACCCTTAAGGGACTCTTCGCTGCTGAACGCCGTACCGGAATTGTAGGCAGGGGCTACTGCCGGCATGGGCGGTAAGGGGGGTTGCCCGGGATTCGGCGCGGGGTGGCGGCCGTCCCTTCGGGGCTCCCTTTGTTACGCTGCGCGATGGGAGGGTGCGTGGGGCGCCGCGAGATGCGGTGAGCGCCCGCGCGAGCTCTCGGAAGCGCAAGGCGCGCTCGTCAGCTCGTCGAGCTACCGTCGCGGCGGCGGCTGCGCGGGTGGGAGACATGGCTTCCCTGCCCGCTCGCGCGGCCTCCGGAGTGCAAAGCGTCTCCGGCAGTGTTGCGTTTTTGCCGCGCGCGCGCGAGATATTCGGAGCGGAGCGCGCTTCCGATACCTCGGCCAGCTTTGCAAACGGTAGTAGGGCTGCATGAACGCCTTGCCTACACCCTCCGTTCGCAATGTCATTCACAATGCCTGCACGAGCCAGAAAATCACGGCCGAGAATTACAGGCACTGTCAGGCCCGGGAGATGTACGAATCTGTGGCGTCGCACTCGTTTCTCCCATCGGACCACCAACCTCGCCGAGCCGCCTGAGTTGGCTTTCCCGCTCGCTAGGTGGAAAGCGATGTCGCAAGTTCGCAATCGAATAGCTCTCCGATGCAAATGAGCGAGGACATCATCGCCGAACAGCGTAGCAGACGCTCCGCTGTCCAGCAACGCCGCAAACTTTCGACCAGCGATCGTAAGGGCGATGAAAGGCGCTAGTGCGTTGGGGCGTTTCACCCTGCACGCCATCGGGATTAGGGGCTCAGGCTCACCACCTAATGTAGCCATAGCCGTCGGCGACGAAGTGCTCACCGACGGCGACTGGCGTTTCCCGAATTGCGCTGCCTTTCCGGCGCCGGGCAGGGAGCGGTGCACGCGCGGGCATAGTGGCCCGTTGCGCGGCACTTCTAGCAGACGATGCCGCGATGCGACTGCGCAGCCGGAGGCCGCTGTCCGCGCAACGCTGGCTGGTTCCCTTGGCTTGCCACACGGGCGTAGCGGTTGGGTTCCGAGTGCGCTACTGCTCCCTGACTGTCGCGCTGCGCGTTCGGTCCCCTCGAGCTTTCCACACGGGCGTAGCTGTTGGGTTCCTCATGCGCGTTTTGTCCCCGGCCGTAGCCGTGCTGCGGCATGCCTTGCTGGGCGTCAGAACGCGCCCGCATGGCGTACGAGTACGGGTCGAGCGCGCGCTCCGACACATCGCGCGGCTCTATTTCCGTGCTCTCCGCGTACGCTGCTGTTGCCGCGGCGCGCGGCATGGGCGGTGGGGACGCACCCTGCCATGCGCACGTTGGCTCCAGCGTGGCGTGGGCTGGGGGAGGCGGCCGATAGCTGCGAGCAGCTAGAATATCGGCTTGGATGCGTTTTGCTTCGCTGGCCAGTTCATTGAGGTTGGCAAACTGACTGCCTCGAAGGTACGCTGCAAAAGTTGGGTGGGCTTGTCTCGTCACCCTCTCAACCTTTTCCGCCTCCGACGCCATGGGCTTTGCAAGCAAAAACAACTCCTGCATTGCCCTGACGTATTCGAGCAGAGACTCATCTCGGTGTTGAGTTCGCATCTCTAGCTCGTTCAACATGCGGCGCTCGTAATCTGGGGGCAGGAATTCGCTGCGAAAGAGCGCTTCAAATTCCCCCATCGTACGAGCGTCGCGCCCCACCAGCCGGTACCACCGTGCAGCCTGGGCGGTCAGCGATATAGGCAGAACACGTCCTATAATCACGCTGTCGTCCATACCCGACGCCTCCTGATAGCGGTGCAGCGCCTCGAGGTACTCCGTAGCACTCATGCGGTCAGAGTAACCGCCGTACTCGGGTATTCTGAGGCTACCGAGCGAGCTGTTAGGCCTGACGCTCGGTTGTGCGCGCACCGCGTTGATCAGGGCTTGTGCGAGATCGACTGCTGCCGAAGGCAGGGGTGGTTCCTCGCGAGACAACGCTGGCGTAAGGCAGGCGACGTGCGCCCTAGCCGTAACCGCTTGCGAGGTCTGCGTGGTGGGGTACGTTCGTGGCGCAAACGCGTCGGCGAACGATGCGACCGCCGCACCGCTAGAGCCGTGAGGCTCGTACACGGCGGGGTCGGGTGCGCTAGAGCTGCGGCGCAGCTCCTCCTTTGCAAACATATCCGCTGGGCTGCTACGACCAAGGCCCGGAGGGCATGATCTCGTTGCAGCCCGTGGTGACGGCAGGTGGTCGCAAGAAGCGTTCCACCCGCCGACACCGTGCGGCACGCCGGCAGGAGTGGGATGATAGCTCCCGTGACTCTCCCGCGCGGTGCTTTGGTTGCCTGCTAGGATAGCGCCGCCTGGGTCCCAGAGGGGCCTGGGCGTAGTGGTGGCGGCCGACAGGCGCGGGACTGGGTAATCATCCCTCGCGCTGTCGGAGTGCCTCCCGCCGGCAGAAGTGGGATGGCTCCCGTAACTCTCCTGCGCGGCGTGTCGGTTATCGGGGAGATCGGCGCCGCCTCGACAAAGCTCTGGCGTAAGCGCGGTGGCGGGCAGCAGCGGGTCGACAGTGGCGTCCCGCAAGCCGTTACCACAAGCAATCTCGTCCGACAACCAGCCCTCAACTTCGGAATCAAGCAACGAGAAGCGGGGGTGCCGCCCTGTCATCGCAAAAAACCTTGGTTGGGCGCCAATGTGGGCTAACGTACGGGATAGCAGAGGACCCCGGCTAGCTTTGCTAGGGAACGCTACGCGCCGTACACTAGCCCTGCGGAATCCGAAGACTCACGCACGGGTTCGAGTACTCACATGCGGTAGACAGGCTCCGGCAATCCAAAGTGAGGCTTTATTGCCTGGCAGATACAGTGCATACACCAGACAACACGACTATCGCTCGCGGGGAGACAGTGGCTCCTGTCGCTCGCTCAAGCCGCTGGGCTCAGACCACGATATCCGTCATCACGGCCGCGGGAGCAGGGGAGGCATCCCGAGGCGACCGATCAGGGCAGAATCTCTCGGCAGAGTCCGTGGAGCCAACTGGGTTCACCGTCATCGGGGCATTCGGCGTAGGCACAGCCGAGCCAACCGACTCCGACCAAATCGCCCAGTCGACTCCCCGCCGGAGCGCTCGTTCGTCCCGCAGGTCAGCTCGGAGGGGAGAGGAGATCTTCCCCAGGTCGGGGAGAGGGTGGCGCTAAGGAAGGTGACAAACTGGTCCTCCTTCCCTCGCGCCCTCGCGCACACGTTCGCGGCAAGCCGGTTCGGCGCGTCGCGCGGGGTCATGAAGAGGACACGACCTACGTGACGCGCCGGCTACCCAAAATGGCGGCTCCCAGCTCGCGGAAACATGTGCAGGCGAGGCGTAGGGGAACACGGGCCCCCACAGTGTAGGTGTTGTATCATGGTGTATGTAATGCTGTCTGCCCCTGGAGCTGAGGGCTTACAGGTGGAAAGAGCAACCTTCAGCTCATGAAGTGTGAATCCAGAGTTGTAAGCAGAATTCGACTTGTTCTTGTCTCGTAAGGGCTTCTTTTCTGCATTAGTTTTGTGTTGCATGAAAGTATTAGTGTAGTGTGCTGAGCTGGACACGTGTTGGAAGTGTTGTGCGAGTGTGTTACCCTGGTTTCCAGTGTGTCCCCTGTTGTACTAACCAGGGGCAGGCTGTGTGTCTGCTGTCCTTTTAGTTTTCGTATTCGTATCCGGACTTTGTGAGTGTCGGTGTATGAGTTTATGGAAGTGAGGAAGGCGCGCCAACTCTCCCTTTTCGCCTCACGACGCACTCGCTTCCCAAAAGCCTTTGCCCGTTTAAAAGAAATGAGGTTATCTGACGTGGGGTACCGGCGAAGGACACCCCACGCCTTGTTCTGGGCCTCTCGCGCCCGCCTGCAGTCCTCGTTCCACCAGGGCCTCCTTGGGCTGCGGGACCCACTGGAGGCCTGGGGAATGGACTTTTCGGCGGCGTCGAGGATGTGCGCCGTGACGAGTTGGGCGGCTTCCTCAACGTGTAGGTGCTTTATGGATGTGTGATGTAGTTGAGATGTTTGTGTGAATGTGCTCCAGTTTGCTTTTGATTCATTAAACTTTTTATGTGAAGATGGACTGCTCGGGCCTATACCTATATACGTTAATGAAGTGGGGAAATGGTCACTACCATATGGGTCTGTGCCCACACCCCACTCAAGACATGGAAAGAGAACTGCGGAACCAATAGCCAAGTCAAGATGCGAGTATATATTGGGTCCTAAGTTATGGTATGTAGGCTGTTTTTTGTTGAAAAGGCATGCTCCGGAGGATGTAAGAAACTTCTCTATCAGGCGACCTCGGGCATCCGTTCTGGAGGAGCCCCAAAGAGAGTTGTGCGCATTAAGGTCGCCTGTAAGTATGTATGGTTCAGGCAGCTGGTCGACCAGCGCCTCGAAGTCAGAGCTCAGAAGTGCAAAATCAGGAGAGATGTAAATGGAGCATACCGTTATTAACCTATTAAATATTATCGTACGGATTGCTACAGCCTCAAGGACAGTGTTCAGAGTGACAGGGTGGCAGGCTACGGATTTCCGGGCGACAATTGCCACACCTCCTGAAGAGTGTGTGCAGCCAACCCTGTCCTTTCTGAATACCATGTACCTATTTAAGAAATTTGTCTGTTTGGAATTGAGGTGAGTCTCTTGGAGACACATGAGACTTGGCTGATTGGCATGCAGGATATCATACACCTCATCAATGATGATGATGATCGTTGGATGTTTATGGCGCAAGGCCAACTGGGGCAAAGAGCACCAAAACAATAGTCGATGATAGGGGTGAAACCTTAAACACTAAGTAAAATCAGCAAAAACAAAAGTAAAATCACAACACGACAATGAGCATGGCTGGTGTATAGGGCCAGATTTCATGATGCGTGATAGGAAATGAGGTTTAAAAACTTGACGTCGGACAAATACTCAAACACGTTTTACGGAAACAATGGCATCATCACCTAGGAAAAACGATGGATGTAGGGGAATATGTTGTCTGTAGAGTTCTCTGAAGTGTTTGTGTCGTGTTGTGTGAAGTGCCTTGCATGGTATTAGTACGTGCACTACGGATAGGGCCTCTCCGCACCTCCCGCACTGGGGTCTAGGTGATCCCGTCAGCAGATACGAGTGCGTCGCATGGGTGTGCCCTTTCCGCAGCCTTGCCAAAGCGACTTCCGTGTGTCTGTTGTGTGAGTCAGTTGTGTACCATCCCAAGTGTGGCTTTATTGCGTGTAGTTTGTTGTCTGTTCGTCCCAGTGTGTTTGCCATGTTCTGCGCAGGTGTTGTTTTATGTGAGGCTTGAGGTCTGTGTACGGTATCGTTGTAATGTCCACAGTGTTCCTGAGTGCAGCAGCACCGGCCCTCTCGTTGCCAACTCGTTCCCAGCGATCCCTGCGTGTCCTGGGACCCAGCAGAGGACCAGCTCATGCTTTTGTGCATACACGGACATGATAGTGCAGAATACAAGATTAACTATGTGGTTTCTGGGGGGCTTGTGCGATGACAGTGCGCGAACAACACTCAAAGAATCTGTATATATGATGGAATTGGGAATTTGATTTTCAAGGATATGTCGTACAATCAGTAAAATTCCGTACGCTTCTGCTGAAAAAATTGTTGTGTGCACGCTCATGGTACTGGCTGCATTGAAATTTGGACCATGAGCAGCGCACGACACCATACTGGAGGTTTTAGAAGCATCACTATAAAATTCTGCACATGTGTATTTAAACTGCAAAGACAGAAAGTGCTGCAGTATTGCAGCTCGTGGTACACGATTTTTGTCAAGTCTCATAAAAGAGAGGTCACACGACACAGGGCGAACTTGCCAAGGCGGTAAACTGTTAGAAAAGGATGACCTGTACACATCTAAAAACGAAGCACTGAGATCCGAGGCTCGCTCTCTCACTCTACGTGAAAAGGGCAGAGGAACGGATGGGCGATTTGCAAAGAGCAGAGATGTTGATGTATCGTTAAAGACAGGATAAAAAGGATGATTATTCAGTGATGAAATTTTAAAAGCATATAGCAAGTCCATGTACGTTCGTTGGTTCTCAAGGCTCCACTTATCACACTCGACATACAGACTCTCGATAGGGCTAGTGCGAAAAGCACCCGAGGCGAGACGAAGCCCCAGGTGTAGCACTGGGTCAAGCATTCGCAACGCTGTTTTAGTCGCCGACCCATATACCACACTGCCATAGTCTAAACGAGACCCAACCAAAGCAGTATAGAGCCGTAGGAGGAGTTCTTTGTCAGAACCATAAGATTGATGGGAGAGAACCTTAAGTATATTCATTGTTTTCAGACATTTATGTTTAAGTTCCTTGATGTGTAGAATGAATGTGAGTTTCTGGTCAAACACAACACCTAAGAACTTGTGCTCCTTGTTCACAGGAAGCGACACGCCATTAAGAGTAATGTCTGGGTCCATATGGACCCCGCGCTTCCTGGAGAACAGAACGCAGGAGCTTTTTACAGGATTTAATTTAAAACCATTCTTGTCTGCCCAGCCGGCAAGTTTCTTTACACCAAGCTGGACTTCACGTTCGCAGATTGACATATTGCATGATTTATAGAATATCTGCACGTCATCTACATACATGGAATAAGAGATTGTAGGTGGCAGTGGCTTACCAAGAGAGTTCATTTTTACTATGAAGAGAGTGCAGCTCAACACGCCACCCTGTGGCACGCCATTTTCTTGCACGTAAACGTTTGAGAGTGCACAACACCACTCTTACACGAAACGTTCTGTCTGACAAGTAACTAACAAGAGTGTTCAACATGTTACCCGAAACACCGAATGACATGAGGTCACTAAGGATCCCATAACGCCAAGCAGTGTCGTATGCCTTTTCAAGGTCGAAAAGACCGTTAAACAATGCTGCTTATGCGCGAAGGCATCCTTGATATACGAGTCAAGAGCTACCAGCTGATCGTTCGTCGATCGCCCCACCCTAAAGCCTGCCTGGAAGCTCTCGAGAAGACCGTTGTACTCGAGGAAGTACACGAGCCTGCGATTTACCATCTTCTCGAAGAGCTTGCACAGGCAGCTCATCAGGGCTATAGGACGGTAGCTTGAGGGGGACGACGGGTCCTTTCCCTCCTTCAGGAAAGCTACAACTATAGCCTCCTTCCAAGAGTTTGGAATGTGCCCCGAAAGCCATGTCTTGTTATATAGGTGTAAGAGTGTTAGAAGAGTGTCTGCGTGCAGGTGTTGTATCATTGTGTATGTGATGTTGTCTGGGCCTGGAGCTGATGGTTTACACGTGCTCAAAGCAGCCCTCAGCTCATGCAGTGAAAACTCTGAGCTATACGAAGATGTTGTCCTATTGTTATCTAGTATAGGCTTCTTTTCGGCCGTTTGTTTGTGCTTCATGAAAGTGTTTGTGTAGTGTGCGGAACTGGACACGTGTTGGAAGTATTGTGCGAGTGTGTCAGCCTGGTCTTCGAGTGTGTCCCCTGTAGTGCTGACCAGAGGAAGGCTGTGTGTTTGTTGTCCCTTGAGTTTGCGTATTCGTGTCCATACTTTCCTTGTGTCTGTGTAGGAGTTTATTGATGTTATGAATGTACGCCAACTCTCTCGTTTTGCCTCACGGCGCACACGTTTTCCTAACGCCTTGGCCCGTTTGAACAAGAGGAGGTTTCCCGACGTGGGGTACCGACGAAGGATACACCACGCCTTGTTCTGGGCCTCTCGCGCCCGCCTACAGTCCTCATTCCACCACGGCCTCCGCTGGTTGCGCGGGGCACCAGAGGCCTGGGGAATGGACTTTTCGGCGGCGTCGAGGATGTGCGCCGTGAGGAGTTGGGTAGATTCTTCAACGTGTAAGTGTCCTATGGAGCTGTGGTGTAGTTTCGATGTGTCTGTAAATGTATTCCAGTTAGCTCGTGTTTCATTGAACCGATTATGGGAAGATGGACTGCATGGGCCTTTACCTATGTATGTGAGTGAGGTGGGGAAGTGGTCACTGCCATATGGGTCAGTTCCCACACCCCACTCGAGAAGAGGAAACAGAACTGCGGAGCCAATAGCCAAGTCAATACATGAGTATGTGTTGTGTCCTATGTTTTGATATGTAGGCTGTTTATTGTTGAAAAGGCATGCTCCAGAGGATGTAAGAAACCTCTCTATCAAGCGACCCCGGGCATCCGTACGAGAAGAGCCCCAAAGAGAATTGTGAGCATTAAGGTCGCCTGTTAGAATGTACGGTTCGGGCAGCTGGTCAACCAGCGCCTCGACGTCAGAGCTCGAAACTGTAACATCAGGAGGAATGTATATGGAGCATACCATTATCAACCTATTAAATATTATCGTACGGATTGCTACAGCCTCAAGGACAGTGTTCAAAGTGACAGGGTGGCAGGCTAAGGATTTCCGGGCGACAATTGCCACACCTCCTGAAGAGTGTGTCAGCCAACCCTGTCCTTTCTGAATACCATGTACCTATTCAAGAAATTTGTTTGTTTAGAATTGAGGTGGGTTTCCTGGAGACACATGATACTTGGCTGACTGGCATGCAGAATCTCATACACATCGTCAAGATTTTTAAGGAGGCCTCTGCAGTTCCATTGGATGATGTTTTCACTTCCCATTATTTAAATTTAAGAATAACTGGAGTGTGTGTGTGTGTGTGTGTGTGTGTGTGTGTGTGTGTGTTTGTTTATGTGTCGTCTTTCGGGGCAGTTATTCTAGGATTTCTAGGCCTTTCTGTCGGCTTGGACATCGGAGGCCGTTCCTTGCGCTGCGTTGCAGGCAGGAACGGCGCGACATCCATCTCCTCATCGGATGCCAGAAGGGTGCCCGGCGGACCAGGCCCCTCGGACTTGGCCCCCTTTCGGGAGCCCTTCGTTTGAGCCGCCACCGCCGAGGGCGTCCGGGGCACCAGAGGTGGCACGGGAGGGGCGGTGGCGGTGGGAGCCGAGCCGGGGCACCCGGTGTCCATCCGGTCGGCACCCTCCAACGCACTGGAGGACGGGGAGGCAGAGGCGGGAGCGGCACCGGTCCCTACAGAAGAGGTCACCACAACCGCTGCTGCCTCAGCAAGCGGCGTGGCAACGGATTGGGCTGCCAGAGGCAACCCAGGGGGGGGCGGGGGAGGGACCACGTCAGACTCGCTGAACTGGGTCCCTGTGGACACAAGACGCCGCTCCGCCCCCCGGCGAGCCGCGTCTGCATACCTCCCCAGTGGGAAAGAGGCGAACCTCTTTCTCGCCTCTGGAAAGGTGATGTTCTCAGTGACCTTAATGTTTATGATCTTTTTTTCTAGTTGGAATTTTTCGCACTTGCGGGAGTATGCTGCATGCGGCCCCCCGCAGTTTACACAAGTGAGGGTTTCGGATGCGCAGTTCTCGCTCGGGTGATCGTGCGCCGCGCATTTTGCACACGTCGTTCGGCCACGGCAAGCGTTCGTACCGTGCCCGAACCGCTGGCACTTAAAAGAGCGCCGCGGGTTCGGGATGTACGGACGGATGGAGCAACGGATAAAACCTGCATTTATGTGTTGTGGGAGTACTGCGCGGTCGAAAGTCAAGATAATGTGTTTGGTGGGAATCTCCTTGTCGTCTCTGCGGATAGTGATGCGTCTCGCGGCAGTGACGCCCTGATCCTTCAAGCCGGCAAGGAGATCCGCATCCGTTTCATTCAAGAGATCTGTCTCTGGTATCACACCCTGCGAGCTGTTGAGGCTCCGATGGGGTGTGACCCTGATGTCGAGATCAGCCAGTCTAGTCTGAGCTAGAAGCTTTGCAGACTGCTGCTTGTCATTTATTTCGATTAGGAGTTCACCAGACCTTTGTTTTTTGCACTTATACGATTTTCCTATTATGGCTTCAAGATACTTGGCGATCAAGAAGACTGACTGAGATGCAAGAGGGTGGGTTGGATTGAGCGATTTCATCACAAGAAATCGAGAAAAACTATCTGGTTCAGGAAATGTCAAAGATGGCAATGGGGGAAACGATACTTCGGTGCGGCCCCTTTTAGGGGGCCGATCACGGTTGGGGGGGGGGGGGGTTTAGACAATACCATAAAGCATAGTATAAAAGCAGGGAGACGGGGGTACTTTCTCCTTTGACCTTACCCTGGTAGTCAAAGAGGTCCCGGAGCTCCCTGCCTGGTAGACAGGCAGGGAGCCCATCGGCCGGAGCTTGACCAAGGCTCCGACGGCCACCGTTAAAGGTTTCTACCCTTCACCTTAAAAACACATCACCACGGTAGGGCACAGCTTATGTTGGGGGGCTCGGGGTCCGCGGTATCGCCAGTACCGTCACCAAGATTACTCAAGGTGCCCCGTGTGGGGTAACGCAGAGAATATCTGTACTGAATGCGCATTTCGCGAGTCCTGTAATTATGCGAATGGCTATTCCAGACAAGGCAGAATAATTTGCGAGAACAAGGTGTGAACAAACCTGACGCAGCCCCGCTTTCTGAATGCCCCAGACAAGGCGAATGAGATGGCCAAGGTGATGCCACACCTGACTGCTTCGTTTCGTTACTCCACCAACGCATTTGTAGTCTCCGCGTTTCCCACAATATACATTGCCAGAATACGTATTGAGCGTTTACCTCCTGTTCACTCGCCCCAAAACTGAGATGGGCTTCCGAACAGAATCAGGAAGGCGTTTTGCGCTGTCAATGTACGAGTGCACTCGTCACGGTGCCGTGCCCCGCGCCGCCATTCCAGGAGACTAAAAGCCTGCTTACAGACGGATGATGACGATGATCGTTGGATCTTTATGGCGCAAGGCCAACTGGGGCAAAGAGCGCCAAAACAATAGTCGATGATAGGGGTGAAACCTTAAACACTAAGTAAAATCAGCAAAAACAAAAGTAAAATCACAACACGACAATGAGCATGGCTGGTGTATAGGGCCAGATTTCATGATGAGTGATAGGAAATGAGGTTTAAAAACTTGACGTCGGACAAATACTCAAACACACGTTTCACGGAAACAATGGCATCATCACCTAGGAAAAACGATGGATGTAGGGGGATATGTTGTCTGTAGAGTTCTCTGAAGTGTTTGTGTCGTGTTGTGTGAAGTGCCTTGCATGTGATTAGTATGTGCACTACGGATAGGGCCTCTCCGCACCTGCCGCACTGGGGTCTAGGAGATCCCGTCAGCAGATACGAGTGCGTCGCATGGGTGTGCCCTATCCGTAGCCTTGCCAAGGCGACTTCTGTGTGTCTGTTGTGTGAGTCAGTTGTGTACCGTCCCAAGTGTGGCTTTATTACGTGTAATTTGTTGTCTGTCTGTTCGTCCCAGTGTGTTTGCCATGTTCTGCGCAGGTGCTGTTTTATGTGGTACGCTTGTTAGGTCGACAGTGTTCCTGAGTGCAGCAGCACCGGCCCTCTCGTCCGCCAACTCGTTCCCAGCGATCCCAGCGTGTCCTGGGACCCAGCAGAAGAGCAGCCGATGCTTCTCCGCATACACCGACATGGTAGTGTTGAATACAAGATTAATTATGTGGTTTTTGGGGGGTTTATGCGATGATAATGCGCGAACAACACTCAAAGAATCTGTGTAGATGATAGAATTGGGAATTTGATTTTCAAGGCTATGTCGTTCAATCAGTAAAATTCCGTACGCCTCTGCTGAAAAAATTGTTGTGTGCACGCTCATGGTTCTGGCTGCATTGAAATTTGGACCATGAGCAGCGCACGACACCATAGTGGAGGTTTTAGAAGCGTCACTGTAGAATTCAGCACGTGGGTATTTGAACTGCAAAGAAAGAAAGTGCTGAAGTATTGCAGCTCGCGGTACCCGATTTTTGTCAAGCTTTATAAAAGAAAGGTCACAGGACACAGGGCGAACTTGCCAAGGCGGTAAAACGTTTAAAGAGGATGACCTGTACAGTCTAAAAACGAAGCACTCAGATCCGAGGCTCGCTCTCTCGCTCGGAGTGAAAAAGGCGGAGTAATGGACGGGCGATTTACAAACAGCACAGATGTGGATGTATCGTTAAGGACAGGATAAAAAGGGTGGTTATTCTGAGATGAAATTTTAAAAGCATAAAGCAAGTCCATGTACGTTCGCTGGTTCTCAAGGCTCCACTTATTACATTCAACATATAGACTCTCGACAGGGCTAGTGCGAAAAGCACCCGACGCAAGCCGTAGCCCCAAGTGTAGTACTGGGTCAAGCATTCGCAATGCTGTTTTACTCGCCGACCCATATACCACACTGCCATAGTCCAAACGAGACCCAACCAAAGCAGTATAGAGCCGTAGTAGGAGTTCTTTGTCAGAACCATACGAATGATGGGAGAGAACCTTCAGGATATTCATTGTTTTAAGACATTTTTGTTTTAGTTGTTTCATATGAGAAATAAAGGAAAGTTTTTCATCAAGAATTATACCAAGGAACTTGTGTTCTTTTTTGACCGGAATCGAGACACCATTCAGTTTGATGTCTGGATCTGGCCTGATCCCACGCCTTTTGGAAAACACAACACAAGTGCTCTTGACTGGGTTCAGCTTACAACCGTTCTGATCTGCCCAGCCTGCTAGTTTGTTGACACCAAGCTGGACTTGGCGTTCGCAGATTGACATATTGCATGATTTAAAAGATATTTGCACATCATCTACATATATTGTACAGGAAATGGTTCGTGGCAACGCCTTTCGAAGTGAGTTCATCTTGACAATGAACAATGTGCAGCTCAAAACGCCGCCTTGAGGCACGCCGTTTTCCTGCAGGAAAACATTTGAAAGGGCAGTGCCAACTCTCACACGAAAGGTTCGCTCCGCCAGGTAGCTACGAAGTGTAATAAACATATTTCCCGAGACACCGAAGGCTTTTAGGTCGCAAAGTATCCCGTATCGCCAAGCGGTATCGTAGGCTTTCTCGAGATCAAAAAACACCGTAGCACAAAACTGCTTATGGACAAACGCATCCTTGCTATACGACTCAAGGGCGACGAGTTGGTCGTTTGTGGATCGCCCCACCCTGAAGCCGGCCTGGCAGCTCTCGAGAAGACCATTGAACTCTAAGAAGTACACAAGTCTCCTGTTGATCATCTTCTCGAGAAGCTTGCCCAGGCAGCTTGTGAGGGCGATGGGTCGATAACTGGCAGGAGAAGAAGGGTCCTTACCCTCCTTCAAGAACGCCACTACAATAGCCTCCCTCCAAGATTTTGGGATGTGCCCCGAAAGCCATATGTTGTTGTATAGGTGTACGAGTGTTTCAAGAGTGTCCGGGTGTAGGTGTTGTATCATGGTGTATGTAATCTTATCTGCGCCGGGAGCTGAAGGTTTACACGTGCTCAGTGCAGCCCTCAACTCATAGAGTGTAAATTCAGAATTGTAACCAGATTTTGACCTGTTATTGTCATGTAGGGACTTGTTTTCACAAGTATTTTTATGTTTCAGGAAAGTGTTTGTGTAGTGTGCAGAGCTGGAAACGTGCTGAAAGTGTTGTGCAAGAGTGTTAGCCTGGTCTTCGAGTGTGATGATGATGATGGTTTTTGTTTAATGAAGCAAGGCCGACGAGGGCAAAGAGCGCCAGAGAAGTTATTTAATGAAAAGAAGTGATTACCACAAAAGGTAGGTATAAAACGTGTAAACTGGACATAGTAAGATCAATAAAGATGATGGTGATGGTCTTCGAGTGTGTCCCCTGTTGTACTGACCAGGGGCAGGCTATGTG
Source organism: Haemaphysalis longicornis (assembly GCF_048455015.1). NCBI lineage: Eukaryota > Metazoa > Arthropoda > Arachnida > Ixodida > Ixodidae > Haemaphysalis > Haemaphysalis longicornis. The sequence continues at coordinate 143,654,705 of NW_027526203.1, forward strand.
TATGTTGTCCTTTAAGTTTGCGTATTCTTGTCCATACCTTGTGTGCATCTGTGTATGAGTTAATGGATGTAAGGAAGGTGCGCCAACTCTCTCGTTTTGCCTCACGGCGCACACGTTTGCCGAACGCCTTGGCCCGTTTGAACAAAATGAGGTTACCCGACGTGGGGTACCGACGAAGGATACCCCACGCCTTGTTCTGGGCCTCTCGCGCCCGCCTACAGTCCTCATTCCACCACGGCCTCCGCTGGTTGCGAGGGGCTCCAGAGGCGTGGGGAATGGACTTTTCGTCGGCGTCGAGGATGTGCGCCGTGAGGAGTTGGGTAGCTTCTTCAACGTGTAGGTGTCCTATGGATGTGTGGTGTAGTTTGGATGTCTCTGTAAATGTATTCCAGTTAGCTCGTGCTTCATTGAACCTATTATGGGAAGATGGACTGCTTGGGCCTTTGCCTATGTATGTGAGTGAGGTGGGGAAGTGGTCACTGCCATATGGGTCAGTTCCCACTCCCCACTCGACAAGAGGAAAGAGAACTGCGGAGCCAATAGCCAAGTCAAGACATGAGTATGTGTTGTGACCTATGTTATGGTATGTAGGCTGTTTATTGTTGAAAAGGCATGCTCCAGAAGATGTAAGGAATTTTTCTATCAGGCGACCTCAGGCATCCGTTCTGGAAGAGCCCCAAAGAGAGTTGTGAGCATTAAGGTCGCCTCTAAGGATGTATGGTTCAGGCAGCTGGTCAACCAGCGCCTCAAAGTCGGAGCTCGTAAGTGAAACATCAGGAGGAATGTATATGGAGCATACCGTTATCAACCTATTAAATATTATTAAGCGTATTGCTACAGCCTCAAGGATAGAGTTCAAGGTGATAGGGTGGCATGCTAAGGATTTCCGGACGATTATGGCCACACCGCCAGAAGAGTGTGTGCAGCCATCCCTGTCTTTCCTGTATACCAGGTAACTATTCAAGAAATTTGTGTTCTTGGAATTCAGGTGTGTTTCCTGAACACACATTACACTTGGCTGATTAGCATGCAGAATCTCATAGACGTCGTCAAGATTATTTAGAAGGCCTCTGCAGTTCCATTGTACTATGTTCTCTCTTCCCATTATGAAGTGTTCGGAGCTACTGGACTGTGTTGTTTATGTGTCGTCTCTCGGGGCCTTGACTCTCGTCTTTTTTGGCTTGTCGGGAGGCTTTGGCGTCGGGACGCGTTCCTTGCGGTGCACCGCAGACAAGAACGGACCGACGTCCATTTCATCCTCGGATGTCCTCGGAGCGCCTGAGGGATCAGGCTCCTTGGACGGCGAACCTTTTGGGGCGCGCTTTTCCTTGCCCGCAACCACCGAGGGGTTCATGAACGCCTCGGATGGCACAGGCGGTGCGGTGGGGGTGGGAGCTGCCGCTGGCTCCCCCAAGTCCATCTCCTCTGCGCCCTCGCCTGTGGCTTGGGACGCTGGAGTGGAAGTGGAGGATGCAGCATCGCTTCCACCAGACGTGGTTGACCCCACAGCCGCTGCTGGCTCAGCGAGCGGTGCGGAGGCGGGTTGGGCTGCCCGAGGCAACCCAGGGGGGGCGGGTACGGGACCAAGTCCGACTCGCGGTACTGGGTCCCCGCAGAAACCACACGCCGCTCCGCCCCCCGGCGAGCTGCGTCGGCGTACCTCCCCAGAGGGAAAGAGGCGAACCTCTTCCGCGCCTCTGGGAAGGTGATGTTTTCAGTGACCTTGATGTTAATGATTTTCTTTTCTAATTGGAACTTTTCACATTTTCTGGAGTAGGCCGCATGTGGGCCCTGGCAGTTTACGCAAAGAAGTTGTTGAACGTTACAGTTGTCAGACGGGTGGTCGTGCTGGGCGCATTTTGCGCAGGTAAGTCGGCCGCGACAGGAGTTTGTGCCGTGCCCGAACCGTTGGCACTTGAAACAGCGCCGCGGGTTCGGGATGTACGGCCGGACTGAACATCAGATGTAACCTGCGTTGATGAATTCTGGAAGGATGGACTTGTCAAAGGTTAGGATGAGGTGCTTTGTCGGTATTTGTTTATCGTCTCTGCGGATGGTTATGCGCCTGACCGCTGTTACGCCCTGACTACGAAGGCCCTCCAGCAGGTCAGCTTCAGATTCATTTAGCAGGTCATACTCGGAAATCACGCCCTGGGAGCTGTTTAAGCTGCGGTGGGGCGTGACTCGGATTGGCAGATCGGCGATGCTGGTTTGAGCAAGAAGTTTATTGGCCTGATCCTGGCTACTGACCTCGACAAGAATTTCACCGGTTCGTTGTTTTTTGGCCTTATACGACCCTCCAACAATACCGTCAAGAAAGTTCGAAATGAGAAATACAGACTGTGAAGCAAGAGGTTTTGATTGGTCTACAGATTCCATCACGATGAAGCGAGGATAGTTGTTCGGTTTCGGAGGACTCAAGTTAGGAAGTGGTGGAAAAGAAACTTCGGTGCGGCCCCTTTTCGGGGGCCGATCACGTTTGGGGGGGGGGGTTTGAAAATGCCATATAGCATAGTATAAAAGCAGGGAGACTGGGGAACTTTCTTCTTTGGCCTTACCCTGGTAGCCAAAGAGGTCCCGGAGCTCCCTGCCTGGTAGACAGACAGGGAGCCCATCCGCCGGAGCTTGACCTGGGCTCCGACGGCCACCGTTCGTGGTTTCTAACCCTCCACCTATAAACACATCGCCACGGTTGGATCCAGCTTATGTTTGGGGGCTCGGGGTCCGCGGTATCGCCAGTACCGTCACCAAGATTGCTCAAGGTGCCCCGTGCGGGGTGCTTACAGACGGACGTAAAGAGACAGGCACAGGACACGGTGACCTCGCAATGCATGAGCGTGAGAGTGCTTGTTGGACCTGAGGCTGCACGAGTGTCTTGACGCCGACTGAGCGCAAATACGCAACTGACATCCCTGGACAGTACGGGGCTGTGCGAGCTGCATGGAAACGGGCAAATCCGATTCCGAGATGAGCAGAGCCCCGCAGTTGCACGAAGCTAATGCCAGCGAAATGATGGAAGCTTAGAGAGTGATTGATGGCTGCAGCGTGGACCCGAGGAAAGGTGCAAGAAACGAGACAGCTTTTGGAGGTCTATGCGATGCAGGTCCCAAGGCAGCAACATTGGGAAGGTGGTCACTGCTGACCGAACTGCCAACGGGTGGTTGGCCCCAATAGCGTTGTCGAACCCCAACTCCACGCTGCAGTGGGCAAGACTGCCGAGAATGCGTGTGCTCCCGTTTGACGCGGAGACGTTAGTTTCAAAGGCTGTCTTCCACGACAATTTGCATGGGTGGCCTTTCCAGCGAACGGCGGAACTGTTAACAGGAATGCGGAGGCGGACGCTGCGGCACGCGCGCTTACCAGTCGCGCAGCCATACACGACCCCGCACGTTCCGTCCAACAGCTCCCCCCCAAAACCCACGCCGCTCCTCACATACGGTGAGATTCTAGCCTGGTACCGCGACACCAGACGAAAGTACCCACCGCCGCACCCCGACCTCCCACGAGCGGAGTCGACGATACCCCGTCAACTCCAAACGAAAGCGATATGGACCCCCGTATTCGCCAAGCACATCTGCCCCACGGTTTACCCGGCCGACCACTGTCAACACTGCTACGCAGCCAGGGCTACAACACCACATCTTTTATGGGACTGCAGGCCCCCAGAAGACACCCAAGACCCAATGCCACCAAGCATGGCACTCGCCATAAGAAGCGACGACATCGGCCATCAACGCGGCACGGTCCGGCAGGTGATGGACATCCTCGCGCGGCAACGGCCGAAAACGCCGTCTCCACCGAGACGCGCAGTGAGTAGGCGGCCGTAGCGGGGAGGTCCACCACGCACCTCGCCGCCCCATCCCTTCTTTCCCCACCCCACTACTGCTGGACATGATAATAAATGTTCTATCTCTCTCTCTTGTCTGTAGTCCTGCTTTTCAACATTCTCTGTTGCATTGCGAAACATGGCCATCTACGGAAAGTGTATGGTTACAGCCCCACTGTACCCTCCTAATGACAACCACTTCCTTTTCAGGAGTCGTGTATACACTTCGCCACTCACGGGATCTCTGTCCTTCCTGACATTGCATAATTTTTGAGCTCTTCAGCAGCCACCTGGGCCGCGCACCAGAGTCTGCGCCGTGGCTGGCGTAGGCTACCTGTAGTGCGTCACCATTGACCCCCTAATACGTCAGTGCCACGCGAAGTTGGAAAGTTGTTCCACACTTCTGTTTTTCTCTTAGAAAACCTATTTCGCGGATAAAAGGGCGTGGAACGAGTTGCCAAGGGCTAGTCATGTCAGATGGAGCAAAGTTGTATTCTGTCTTCAAGGCTTTCTTAACCCATGCAGGTTCTATGATAACAAATGTTGCGCTTGCTTCAGGCTCCCCTGACCGCAGTGCCCCCAGCTGACACTGCACCGGCGGTCAAAGCACTTCCGGTCCCTCGTCCGTCTGCTCCTCCCCTGGCCGCTGCCCGCCCGTGTGTGGAACGTCGGGTTCAGATCCCTCCTGCTGTCCAGCCGGAAGACGACTATGTATTTGTAGAAATCATTCCACGCAAGAAAAATCAATCCAGTCTATTTGTACTTAACATATACAGCCCCCCAAACAAACCCCTTACCGCCATCGACAAACTCCTTAAAACCGTCCGGCAACTCACGCGCGGACAAAAATTAATCGTTCTTGGCGACTTCAATGCCCAACATACAGCATGGGGATACCTAAAAGACACCAAGAAAGGCAAAACACTATATGATGCAACACTTCAGAACCTTCTGCATTTGTGCAACATTCCAGATCTCCCGACAAGAATTGGCCACAGCATCTCCCGAGACACCACCCCTGACCTCACCTTCACATATAATATCAAGAGTGCCACGTGGACGCGACTTGACGAGACACTCGGCAGCGATCAACATATTACACAACTGGAGATTGCGGACGCTAGACACGCTAATCAACGCATCGGCACCGCCAGACTCACTAACTGGAAAGACTTTCGAGACGACACCCCTGCGGACTCCATCACTAACCTAGATGACTGGGTCCAACGGTTACTTGACACGGCCAAGAAGCACACGAAAGAAATTGCCCTAACCCAAGAAACCCCGGCCACTGACGCACACCTGCTCCATCTAAGGGATGCCCGACAAGGCCTGCTTCGAAGGTGGAAAAGGAACCGAACAAATAAGAAACTTCGCATCCGCATCACTCAAATCACAGCAGAAGCAGATAAGTACGCCAAACAACTTAGCCAACAAAACTGGACTGAGTTCTGCAACCAGCTTCAAGGCACGCTCGGCACCCGCCGCACCTGGCACATACTCCGATCCTTATTAGGCAGCAATGAATCAAAATCCACCACACAACACCACCTGAAACGCCTCATTCATAATTACCCGGGTACAGAATCAGATTTATTGCGAGAGCTTCAGCAACCGCTTCAAGCACCCATTTCCGCTACTACTCTGACTCTCCCATCATACACGGGAAAACCCAATCCAGACATGGACGCACCTTTTACCATGGCAGAAATCGAAGCAGCCGTTCACCATCTAACCCGCAATACAGCCCCAGGAAAAGACAGGATACCGAACAAGCTCCTCCGCAACCTTGATTACGTTGCCCTTGAAAAACTTCTGGAATTTTTTAACTCCCATTGGCAGGCTGGAACCCTCCCCCCCAATGGAAGCACGCCGAAATCACCCTCATACCCAAGCCCAACAAACCGCTCATTACAAAGAACCTTCGACCCATCTCTCTCACTTCCTGTGTCGGAAAACTGTTTGAGCACATGGTGCACAACAGACTATCCCCCCCCACATCGAAGAGAACGGGTACTTCCCGCATACGATGTACGGCTTTCGCCCCCACTTATCGGCGCAGGACATCCTATTTCAGATTAAAGACGACGTTCTGGATACCCTGAAAAATCAGAGCAAAAAATCAATACTAGCCCTAGATATCAAAGGGGCATTTGATAATGTAATTTGATAATGCTATCTTGCAAGGTCTTGCCTCAAGGAACTGCGGCGAACACACATATTCCTACATCGCTTGCTTTCTGACCAACCGCACGGCAACGATAGGCATTGGGCATCTCCGTTCAAACCCATTCCCAATGGCGCCCAAGGGAACCCCACAAGGATCCCGTCATTTCACCATTGCTGTTCAACTTAGCTATAAAAGATCTGCCGCGACTCCTCGCAGCAATCCCATGATGATGATGATGGTTGGTGTTTCATGGCGCAAGGCCAACGAGGGCAAAGAGCGCTAGAAAAGAAGTTATATAATGAAGCGAAGTGATTACCACAAAAAGGTAGGTGTAAAAACATGTAAACCGAACATAGTAAAATCAATTAAAGGTAATGGTGATGGCTGGTGTATAGGGCCAGATTTGATTATGCGTGATATGAGATAAGGTTTAAAGGAGCCATGAAGACAAAATACAAGTTGGGTTTATTAGAAAGACCGCTTAGTCCCGATAACAATGATACCAATATCATCGCAATCTTCGAACAAATAACGGAGATATTAAATAAAACGTGTGAAGCAGTCGCGACCCCCTAGCGAATTTCCCGCAACTTTTCTATGACGTCAAGGAACCTTGTTTGTGCGATTGCCGGCCGCCTAACTGACCTGTCTCGACGACACATGACTGGACGTCTGTAATGGGGCCTCTAGTTCCATTTGACCGCATTACTTGAATGCTAACGTGCAGTTAACGCACTGAAAATTATGTTGTATTGTTGGCCCGTATGACGTCATTCTTGCTCATAACACGTCACTTTGGCGCAAAATTTGAAAGTTTTTAAATATTTCTTGCGCTTTTTCGTTAAAAAACATCTTTTGTGGCTCTAATGGAGCTGAGTGAGATACTGAATCCTCGTTCTTTCAAATTAAACGAAGTTGTATTTTCTCTTCATGGCTCCTTTAAAAACTTGACACCTGAAAAATACTCAAACACACGTTTCAGGGAAACCATGGCATTGTCACCAAAAAAAGCGATGGATGTAGGGGAATATGTTGTCTGTAGAGTTCTCTGAAGTGTTTGTGTCGTGTTGCGTGAAGTGCCTTGCATGTTATTAGTACGTGCACTACGGATAGGGCCTCTCCGCACCTGCCGCACTGGGGTCTAGGAGATCCCGTCAGCGGATACGAGTAAGTTGCATGCGTGTGCCCCATCCGTAGCCTAGCCAAGGCGACTTCTGTGTTTCTGTTGTGTGAGTCAGCTGCGTACCGTCCCAAGTGTGGCTTTATTACGTGTAGTTTGTTGTCTGTCTGTTCGTCCCAGTGTGTTTGCCATGTTCTGCGCAGGTGTTGTTTTATGTGAGGCTTGAGGTCTGGGTACGGTATCGTTGTAATGTCCACAGTGTTCCTGAGTGCAGCAGCACCGGCCCTCTCGTCTGCCAACTCGTTCCCAGCGATCCCTGCGTGTCCTGGGACCCAGCAGAGGACCAGCTCATGCTTTTGTGCATACACGGACATGATAGCGCAGAATACAAGATTAACTATGTGGTTTCTGGGGGGCTTGTGCGATGACAGTGCGCGAACAACACTCAAAGAATCTGTATATATGATGGAATTGGGAAATTGATTTTCAACGATATGTCGTACAATCAGTAAAATTCCGTACGCTTGTGCTGAAAAAATTGTTGTGTGCACGCTCATGGTTACCATGAGCAGCGCACGACACCATACTGGAGGTTTTAGAAGCATCACTATAAAATTCTGCACATGTGTATTTAAACTGCAAAGACAGAAAGTGCTGCAGTATTGCAGCTCGTGGTACACGATTTTTGTCAAGTCTCATAAAAGAGAGGTCACACGACACAGGGCGAACTTGCCAAGGCGGTAAACTGTTAGAAAAGGATGACCTGTACACATCTAAAAACGAAGCACTGAGATCCGAGGCTCGCTCTCTCACTCTAAGTGAAAAGGGCAGAGGAACGGATGGGCGATTTGCAAAGAGCAGAGATGTTGATGTATCGTTAAAGACAGGATAAAAAGGATGATTATTCAGTGATGAAATTTTAAAAGCATATAGCAAGTCCATGTACGTTCGTTGGTTCTCAAGGCTCCACTTATCACACTCGACATACAGACTCTCGACAGGGCTAGTGCGAAAAGCACCCGAGGCGAGACGACGCCCCAGGTGTAGCACTGGGTCAAGCATTCGCAACGCTGTTTTAGTCGCCGACCCATATACCACACTGCCATAGTCTAAACGAGACCCAACCAAAGCAGTATAGAGCCGTAGTAGGAGTTCTTTGTCAGAACCATAGGATTGATGGGAGAGAACCTTAATTATATTCATTGTTTTCAGACATTTATGTTTAAGTTCCTTGATGTGTGGAATGAATGTGAGTTTCTGGTCAAACACAACCCCTAAGAACTTGTGCTCCTTGTTCACAGGAAGCGACACGCCATTAAGAGTAATGTCTGGGTCCATATGGACCCCGCGCTTCTTGGAGAACACAACGCAGGAGCTTTTAACAGGATTTAATTTAAAACCATTCTAGTCTGCCCAGCCGGCAAGTTTCTATACACCAAGCTGGACTTGACGTTCGCAGATTGACATATTGCATGATTTATAGAATATCTGCACGTCATCTCCATACATGGAATAAGAGATTGTAGGTGGCAGTGCCTTACCAAGAGAGTTCATTTTTACTATGAAGAGAGTGCAGCTCAACACGCCACCCTGTGGCACGCCATTTTCTTGCACGTAAACGTTTGAGAGTGCACAACCAACTCTTACTCGAAACGTTCTGTCTGACAAGTAACTAACAAGAGTGTTTAACATGTTACCCGAAACACCGAATGACATGAGGTCACTAAGGATCCCATAACGCCAAGCAGTGTCGTATGCCTTTTCAAGGTCGAAAAGACAGTTAAACAATGCTGCTTATGCGCGAAGGCAGCCTTGATATACGAGTCAAGAGCTACCAGCTGATCGTTCGTCGATCGCCCCACCCTAACGCCTGCCTGGCAGCTCTCGAGAAGACCGTTGTACTCGAGGAAGTACACGAGCCTGCGATTTACCATCTTCTCGAAGAGCTTGCACAGGCAGCTCGTCAGGGCTATAGGACGGTAGCTTGAGGGGGACGACGGGTCCTTTCCCTCCTTCAGGAAAGCTACAATTATAGCCTCCTTCCAAGAGTTTGGAATGTGCCCCGAAAGCCAAATCTTGTTATATAGGTGTAAGAGTGTTAGAAGAGTGTCTGCGTGCAGGTGTTGTATCATTGTGTATGTGATTTTGTCTGGGCCTGGAGCTGAGGGTTTACACGTGCTTAGAGCAGCCCTCAGCTCATGTACTGAAAACAGGGAGTTGTAAGAAGTCTGTGATTTGTTGCTGTCGCGTAGGGACTTCTTTTCACAACAGGCTTTATGTTTCAGGAAAGTGTTTGTGTAGTGTGCTGAACTGGACACGTGTTGGAACTGTTGTGCGATTGTGTCAGCCTGGTCTTCGAGTGTGTCCCCTGTAGTGCTGACCAGAGGCAGGCTGTGTGTTTGTTGTCCCTTGAGTTTACGTATTCGTGTCCATACTTTCCTTGTGTCTGTGCAAGAGTTTATTGATGTTATGAAGGAACGCCAACTCTCTCGTTTTGCCCCACGGCGCACACGTTTTCCTAACGCCTTGGCCCGTTTGAACAAAATGAGGTTACCCGACGTGGGGTACCGACGAAGGATACACCACGCCTTGTTCTGGGCCTCTCGCGCCCGCCTACAGTCCTCATTCCACCAAGGCCTCCGCTGGTTGCGCGGGGCACCAGAGGCCTGGGGAATGGACTTTTCGGCGGCGTCGAGGATGTGCGCCGTGAGGAGTTGGGTAGATTCTTCAACGTGTAGATGTCCTATGGAGGTGTGGTGTAGTTTGGATGTCTCTGTAAATGTATTCCAGTTAGCTCGTGTTTCATTGAACCGATTATGGGAAGATGGACTGCATGGGCCTTTACCTATGTATGTAAGTGAGGTGGGGAAGTGGTCACTGCCATATGGGTCAGTTCCCACACCCCACTCGAGAAGAGGAAAGAGAACTGTGGAGCCAATAGCCAAGTCAATACATGAGTATATATTGTGCCCTATGTTATGATATGTAGGCTGTTTATTGTTGAAAAGGCATGCTCCAGAGGATGTAAGAAACCTCTCTATCAAGCGACCCCGGGCATCCGTACGAGAAGAGCCCCAAAGAGAATTGTGAGCATTAAGGTCGCCTGTTAGAATGTACGGTTCGGGCAGCTGGTCAACCAGCGCCTCAACGTCAGAGCTCGAAACTGTAACATCAGGAGGAATGTATATGGAGCATACCGTTATCAACCTATTAAATATTATTAAGCGTATTGCTACAGCCTCAAGGATAGTGTTTAAAGTGACAGGGTGGCATGCTATGGATTTCCGGACGATTATGGCCACACCGCCAGAGGAGTGTGTGCAGCCATCCCTGTCCTTTCTGAAGACCATGTAACTATTCAAGAAATTTGTGTGCTTGGAATTCAAATGTGTTTCCTGAACACACATTACACTTGGCTGATTAGCATGCAGTATTTCGTGTACATCGTCAAGATTTTTAAGAAGGCCTCTACAGTTCCATTGAATTATGTTTTCTCTTCCCATTATTTAGTGTGAGAGCTACGGGAGTGTGTGTGTTTGTTTATGTGTCGTCTTTCGGGGCTGTGACTCTCGCCTTTTTAGGCTTGTCGGGAGGCTTTGGCGTCGGGACGCGTTCCTTGCGCTGCGTTGCAGGCAGGAACGGCCTGACATCCATATCGTCGTCGGATGTCCGAGGGGTGCCCGACGGACCGGGCCCCCCAGACTTGGCCCCCCCTCGGGAGCCCTTCGTTTGAGCCGCCACCGCCGAGGGCGTCCGGGGCGCCAGAGGTGGCACGGGCGGTGCGGTGGCGGTGGGAACCGGTGCAGGGCCCGTGGTGTCCATCACCTCGGTACCCTCCAACGCACTGGAGGACGGGGAGACAGAGGCGGGAGCGGCACCGGTCCCGACGGAAGGGGTTTGCACCACAACCGCTGCTGCCTCAGCAAGCGGCGTGGTGGCGGGTTGGGCTGCCTGAGGCAACCCAGGGGGGGGGGGTGGGGGAGGGACCAGGTCAGAGTCGCTGAACTGGATCCCTGTGGAAACCAGACGCCGCTCCGCCGCCCGGCGAGCTGCGTCGGCATACCTCCCCAGGGGGAAAGAGGCGAACCTCTTTCGCGCCTCTGGAAGGTGATGTTCTCCGTGACCTTGATGTTAATTATCTTTTTTTCCATTTGAAATTTTTCACACTTGCGGGAGTACGCTGCATGCGGCCCCCCGCAGTTTACACAAGTGAGAGTTTCGGATGGGCAGTTCTCGCTCGGATGATCGTGCGCCGCGCATTTTGCACACGTCGTTCGGCCACGGCAAGAGTTCGTACCGTGCCCGAACCTCTGGCACTTAAAACAGCGCCGCTGGTTCGGGATGTAGGGACGTATTGAGCACCGGATAAAACCTGCATTTATGTGTTGTGGGAGAACTGCGCGTTCCAAGGTCAAGATAATGTGCTTGGTGGGAATCTCCCTGTCGTCTCTGCGGATAGTGATGCGTCTCACGGCAGCGACGCCCTGAACTTTCACACCGGCAAGGAGATCCGCATCCGTTTCGTTCAGGAGGTCTGTCTCGGATATCACACCCTGCGAGCTGTTGAGGCTCCGATGGGGTGTGACCCGGATGTCGAGATCAGCCAGTCTAGTCTGAGCAAGAAGCTTTGCAGACTGCTGCTTGTCATTTACCTCGATGAGGAGTTCACCAGTTCTTTGTTTTTTGGCCTGATATGATTTTCCTATTATGGCTTCAAGATACTTGGCGATCAAGAAGACTGACTGAGATGCAAGAGGGTGGGTTGGATTGAGGGACTCCATGACAAGAAATCGAGAGTAATGATCTGGTTCAGGAAATGTCAAAGATGGCAATGGGGGAAACGATACTTCGGTGCGGCCCCTTTTAGGGGGCCGATCACGGTTGGGGGGGTTTTAGACAATACCATAAAGCATAGTATAAAAGCAGGGAGACGGGGGTACTTTCTCCTTTGACCTTACCCTGGTAGTCAAAGAGGTCCCGGAGCTCCCTGCCTGGCTTGACCAAGGCTCCGACGGCCACCGTTTACGGCTTCTACCCTTCACCTTTAAACACCTCGCCACGGTTGGACACGGCTTATGTTGGGAGCTCGGGGTCCGCGGTGTCGCTGCTCACCGTCACCATGAATACTCAAGGTGCCCCGTGCGGGGCATGTTTGGGGGGGGGGGGTTACGATTTACCATATGGCATGTAATAGAAGCAGGGGACGGGGGTACTTTCTTCTCAAACCTTACCCTGATAGCCTTAGAGGTCCCGGAGCTCCCTGCCTGGTAGACAGACAGGGAGCCCATCCGCCGGAGCTTGACCTGGGCTCCGACGGCCACCGTTTGAGGCTTCTACCCTTCACCTTAAGGTGAAGGGTAGAAGCCTCAAGGGTAGAAGCCCCATGAAACACAAGTTGTCTTGAAGACGTCTTGAAACAGCCTGAAACAGCTACAATCGTCTACCTCTACGTGAAGACATCTTGCAAACGTTTACCGCTAGCAGTTTCGAGAAGTTTACTTGTAAACGTGTAAAAGATGTCTTGCTGAGAACAACACAAGCATATGCTACACCAAGAGGTGTTAAAAACGTCGCTTGAGAGAGGTTTATCTGGAGACATGGTAAAGAAGTGTTACCCGAGCCTATTTGTTTGTTACGCGTCTTGAAACTTTGAAAACCACTCATGATAAATTTACTAGAAATGCTTTCCTTGACATTTGTGCTTAAATACGTCTGAACACGCCCCATCTCAAAACAAATTTAAACACACACATGCTCTACACTTCTATAGTAAAAAATCCCGACATCCATTCAGCAAGAAATCACCTCCATTTTTTTATCTCTACTATGCTTTTTTAAAAACATCCAAGCCAGATTCTTTTTGTGATCCATTTTACCCGCCGTGGATCTTCAAATCTGCCGATTCAATGAAATCACTGCGGCTATTTTTTAGGTTTAGGCCTCGATTGTTGTAAATATTGTGCTGCTAAAACCACATTACTTTTATTTGCGCTATCTCTGGGCCTCCTCGCAATTCATGAATTGCACCGTATGCGGTACTGTGAGGGCTGGGCGTGGAGGCTGGGGCATTCAGGTGACCTCGAATGGGCCTGGAGCTGCGTGGCGTGATGGCACTGAAGGTGATACTAGTGATCCCCCAATGACTACAGCACACGTGGCTGGCTGCTCGCACCCCGCCCCACCAGTTTGGTTGACCACGTCTCGTGGACAGTAATATCCGCACATTGTCCACAACAGGCACAACATTCATACACGCGGGGGAAACACTGCCGCACGCTTCACTCGTGCACCAAGCCATCTAGGTGGCTAGACAGCCAATAAGCGCATTGTACCGTTTAAGCTGTGGCTGTACTGACTGCAGAGGTGAGTCTACACTGTCCTGCTTCCTTGCACTGGCAGTTTCATGCACACTGAAGCATGGTAAGGGCCTTAGCCTTGGCTTCGAGGTTCGTGAAAGGTGTGCCAGTTGTCCTTGGACAGGAGGTTGCCGACACCCTCTCAAACAGTCTCATGGAGCTGCATGTGGCACACAGTATGCCACAATTGCTACGCAGGAAGTCCTTGCTCGTCTTGTAGCCAAATGCTGAATGGTCGGTGCTGCTGCAAAAACTTTCAGGCATGGGCTTTTGTCCAGCTGAAGTACATCGATGCCACTCACGAAGTGGTCAGCCAGGTGCGGCACAAGTTGTCCTTAATCTCTTATGGTACCACAGATGGCTCGAGTTGGGCGTTGGCTGCTGCACAGCTCGCGCCTGGTTGGTGCTGTTGACGGGCTTGGAACCTGTAGGTGGCTGGCTCACGAGCGTTCTTCCCTTTTTCTGCCCATGAACAAAGTTTTCGGCATGCTGGGCTTGCTGTTGGCTGGGCTGAAAGTAGTTGGCAGGTGGTTCACCAACGGTATGACCTCTTTCTGGCTGTTGAAGGAATTCTGTATGTGCTTGACTTCCTTTGTGAGAACTGGCCTGACAGAACTTGGTTTCGCCACCCACCCGTGTCGAGCATACGGCATCCGGGAGGCTCAGAAGGAAGCGGAGGGGCCACAGACGCCGTACTGTTTGAATGGAAGCTCGTAGCCTTTACTCGTTTTGAATTCGCACAGAAGCTGTAGAGTTAGCGGCTGCTTGGCTGCGATGAGCAAGGCACGGATGATGGCTTTGATTGTAGCTCATTACATTCCCCTTTAAAGCCATGGTTCATTAGGGCCCCCGAGTTTTCAGGAACTGCTTGCCTTCTCCATCGTACCGGTATGAGCGCCGACTGTAGGGCAACACGCTAGCAGGTAAACACGGAGCTTCCTATCAATGATATGGTCAAGATCATCGCTGTGGCAAGCAAAAACAGCTCTGTGTTCGGCCAATGTACCTTTTATAACAGCGTGCTGGCTGGGAGTGGGCTGGCTGCGAAGCGGGACGATGGAATATTGGGATGATGGCGCGCGAACACCGCGTCGGATGCGACGGTGTCATGCGACAGGGGCACTTCGTGAGGGCAATGTTTGGGCTACTAACACTTGCCATGGCGGCTGCTCTGGCAAAGGCAACGGATCATGTTGCAGGCAGTCTTTGGCACTGTGTCTGGCAAGGTTAAGTACCGTGGCTGGGTCTAGCGTCAAAGGCACCGCGGCGGACGAGGCAGAAGCCTTCGGTTCAACCGGGGGGCTAGCTTCATGCTGCTGCCGAATGTCGGCTTCCAGTCGCCGAATTATATCTTCTTTGAAACCGCCTGTGTCCAGCTGTCGCCGTGCCAATTCTTTCCGTATGAGGTCGATGAATAGGCGCGACATTGTCACTGAGACGAGCCGCTCCCACACAATGCCCGGCATGATATGCCGCCGAGCCGGATACACGCAGGCGGTCACACACAAAACACAATCTTGCTGGAGCGCCCGCCAGCAAGCAAGCGCAGACGCGCACAAGGAGGCAAGCGAGTGAACGGTGCAAAACGCTTGGGCGAGGAAGACAAAATGGCGCACTGGTCCAACGGCGAAGGCCGGCTTAGTTACAGCGTTGGCGTACTTGCGTGGCTGCGTGGTTGCACATAGGCTCGGGCATCGACTGCGCAAGATGTGAGGGCTGGCGTAAAGGCTGGAGCATTGAAGAGGCATGGCGAGGCGAATCGGGCTGCAATGTTTTGTGCAACTGTGGAGTTGAACCTGGTTGAACCCATGGAGGAAAAAAAAGCTTAGGAGAGGCCCCCAGCTATCCCCACGCATTGGCAAAAGTGTGGAGGAAGTCACGTGTTTTCGGCGGCCATTGGAAGTCGCGTTAGCAACGGCGTCCTAGCAACAGCCCGCCCGCCGTTCGCCAGTCATGGAGGAAAGGCAGCGCCTGCCTTGTCGTCCGATTGCAAAGATTGCTGCTTCGCTTTGCTGCGCTGTGGTCTTGCGGAACTCGAAAAGGATGCTGCGAGTTGCGACAGCTGCGCCGATGTGAATATGTCATTTAATTTCTACTTGCAAGTCCACCTTGTACCGCGTCAAGCTATTGCTCCGGTCGCGATCAACGCGCCTATTGAAGTGCAGATATCGTGAACGCGCCATCCCGTCGTACGCGCGGACACCCGTCTGGTAGATTTTCGGGAAGTGATACACGGTGTGCAGTACGTAGGCGACTTGCAACCGAACGATTCGCAACTCAATTTTTTGGTTATCGCCGCCGCAATATATAGTTTGCTAGGCCGGCAATGCGCGGCAGTGCTTTTGCAACTGTTACAAGGTAGATTCCCAGTTGATATAATTCCATCGTCCTATTACCTTAGTAGGTGTCCGTCTGTTGACTGGAAGAGTGCTGGATCTGGAATCTGGATCTTTTTGTGGTCTCGCTCTGGATTTCGCTTTTCAACGCTTCATACTGCGAGGTTAGTGTATGAACGTTTTCAACTGATATCACCTTGAATTTATTGACACTGAGACAAGTTGAAACTTGGCGAAAAAAAGTTTATTGACGCCACCCACCCTCTCATTTTTTTTTACTCAATAAAACGTTTTGCCTCCTCCTCCTGCTCCTCCTCCTCCTCCTTCGCAAAAAATTCTATCGAAGGCACGCGAACAACGGTAAAAACATTCCACAATTTTTTAGCGTGAAATCTGCATGAAGTACTGCTTACCTATATATATAGAACGGCCGTTTAATTGACTAGTCATCTCTGGGATTGCCACTGAAACTGCAACGCAAACTTGGGCACTTTCCAGTCTGCCGCACGGCGTTCGCCCACTGTTTGCGGCGTTCTCCATCGCTTGGGAACCTATAAACGGCGGCGATTGCAAACAAAGGATGAATGCACACCAATGTACACCAATACTTGTCAGCGGAATGATGCACTAACCGGTGGAAAGTGACGCCCTATTCCTTGGGTACCGATCGCGACTTGCAGCCTGGCACCGAGCATTGCGGCATTGTTAGAGCGAGCCGCTCCGCAAACCTGCTGCGGCCACACTGAAGACGTGTAACAGTGTAACCGTGCGTTTAGGTTCACGGTCACGCGCTGCAAAACGGCCTTCTACCTGCCTATCAGCTGATTTCCGCCGGCTCGGCGCTGGCAGATGCAGACGACAAGAGAGGCGATACAGGACGGAGGAGGCGGAGAAGGTGCACCGAGAGAGAGAGGCAAAAAGAGTCCGCCAATGGCATGGAGGGCCAATCATAGGGGCCAATGGTCCGCCATTCGACTTACAGAAATGGCGTTTCCGGCTGCGCTGGGTGTGACGTCAGGGCCTCTCCTAAGCTTTTCTTTCCTCCATGGTTGAACCACATGACGTCCCAGACCTCGCTTGGGCTGGAGCCAACGTTTTTAGATTAACTCAGTTGGCAAAGAGCGCGGCCCTCCAAGCACGGCGGCGCGGGCCGCTGCTGTCGCCGACCAGGCGGTGGCGCTGCGGTAGCGTTGAGATCGGTCTCGGCGCGTCGTCTGCTTCTCCTTGCTTGAAAGGCGCCGGTGAACGCCCACCACACACCGTTAATGTACCTTTGAAATGCACAATCCAACTTCGCTCTAATCTTCCGCTTTAGTGACAAGGGCTCTACATTTTTACTGCCATTTTGAGGAGACACAAGCTCTGTTTCGGATGGGAAAAAGGCAAGGCAAACGCTGCACAGTGCGCTTGCTTTCAAGCGCATCCCGTTCCAACGGACCCCAGTACGGGATCCCTTATACCTCAATAATATTTAAAGCATACCCGAACACGTCTTACGCGGTTGAAACTGCGGAAAAGCCTACAATAGTCAACCACCCGCTTGGAATCAAGAAAGGATGCCTTGTCATTTTTATTTATGATGCGGAAGCAAATGCAGTAAGTACATTTTCACAGAAGTATATTTGCAATTCTAACAAAATTAGTGAACCGATCGGAAACCAAGCGCTGCAACAGTAGTTGGCTTTATTAATAACGAACAAAATAAACCAATTTAATATTAAACCAATGTTTTTCGACGTTTTTATTTCTTTGGGGTGTATAATGTGCTTTCTTGACAGAAATAAAGTATTCCTTGGATGAGAATATTTGTCGTGCTATTTTTTTTGTTGGTTTGCAAATATGATTAACTGTCCATTACGGTCACAGAAACTTTAATTTGTCTTCTCGTAGTCCGGATATGCCCAATATTTTAAGCGTTTCGCCTGACAATTTTTTCCATTGTGCCATCGTTTGTGCTGTCTTCCTAACTTTTTCAACGTAGATTTTTCTGCTCGTTTCTTTTTGCAGTCAATAGATAGGCAACACAACTCAGTTTTGACTCGTCAGACTGCTTAGGAGGTTTAACGTGCCGGCGCTACACAGGCAATTGAGGCGCGCCCCATAGTGGAGGGCTCCAGATTATTTTGCTTACCTGGGGATCTTTAACGTGCGCCGATATCTCGAACACACGGGCGTTTTCGCTTTCCGCATCTATCAGAAAAGAGGCCGC
Source organism: Haemaphysalis longicornis (assembly GCF_048455015.1). Lineage (NCBI taxonomy): Eukaryota > Metazoa > Arthropoda > Arachnida > Ixodida > Ixodidae > Haemaphysalis > Haemaphysalis longicornis. The sequence continues at coordinate 143,672,722 of NW_027526203.1, forward strand.
CGCGGTCGGAAATCCAACCCGCGTCCTTGCGCCCAGCAGCACTAAACCTTAACTACCGCGCCGGGTAGGGTAAAAGTTTTGATCTGTCAGCACCGTGCATCTGTTGTGCCACACACTGCCCTTTTCACGGCTGTTGTTGCTGATGAAATGCCTGGCGACAGGTATACCATTTGCTCCAACGGCTAATATTTAAGGCAACAATGTAGCGGAGAAACGTTGCTATATTCTTACTGGTTTGTCAGCTGAGGGTAAATATTCCGATTTTTATCGCTGTAGCTGCACGGCGGGAGAAGCACAACTCTTGAACTAACTTCAACCAACAAGTTTTGCCTGACTATTTCAGCCTTCTGTCAATGCCCCCCGACTCTTCGAGCTGGCTGGGCGAAGTATTCACATTCGACGATTCAAACGATGAACATATGCTGAATCCCTGCACAACCGCGAGGCACAAAACATGTTCCTGCTGAGTTCGGCGGTTTTTACACCGCCCATCACTTTCGCCAGTTAAATGCCCATCATTTCGGCAGGACGTACGCTACATGTGTGGGAACCACTGTACTCCCTTTGGGTGGTTTTCTGCATGACTTTGGCGTCTTTTGTTTGGACAGATGCTCAAGTATGTTAGGGATAATACGGGGCACCGCGCTCTCCCCCAGGGTCCACCTGCCTCGCGGTATCCTTAGTTTTATCGTTCACGATGTGTTCGTAGCAGATGACGATGTCTGAAGGCTCATAATGAATGCCACAAACGTATGTTTATGACGTAACTTTGAAGTCTTTCCGCGGAATCGCGCTTTTCCACGCGTTCAATCCGTAAGGATCCTTCGGCGACTTGGAGAAATGCCGCGGCACGGACTTTGCCGCTGCCGCAGCATACCCCGAACGGCAGCCCGGCGCGGAGCACCTCAACAAACCGCACCGACACTTAAGAGATCCACTAAAATATGTATGCACGATGACAGCACAGAGTTAATGCGCTAATAAAGGCGTGATGGACAGCCGAGCACCAACAGCACAGCGAAAACACACGGCTGGAGCGAGCCCCGCTCCTCAAACTAGATCTCAACGCAAGGCCAGCGCCACCTCTCGGAGTGGCGACAAAATGGTGCCGCCTCTCAAGGCGCAGTTTGCAAACTGAGTTAATCTAAAAACGTTGGCTGGAGCTGCGCTGCGTCGGCGTAATAGCACTAAAGGTGGCGCTAGTGATTAGCTAGTGATTATGGCCTAGGCTGGCGTTCACGATTCACATATCAAGCAGCATCTTCCGGAGCTAAAAAAATGAACAGCTATGCACTCAACTGGGAACATTTGGGATAGCGAAAGTTATTTTCTACTAAAAAGGCTCGCTAGCGTTCAGCGAAGCAGACGACCCTATTCCACCTTTCCAGAAAATAACTCGTTGCTTCCTTGCTCCACACGGTGCCGAAGATAGGCAGAGTGCCCGATAACGCATGGTCAAAGTACCTAAGACTTAAAGAAGCATTTTGACAGGCGAAACTCCAATTGATTCAATCCAAAATTGTAGAACCGAACCGCTGCAAACTTCAAAAAGCGCGCGCTGAGTGCTCACTCAAAAAAAAAGATAAAAACCCGTTAAACATTGTAATAAAGGATTAATTTGTTGGATTTAAAAAAAACTTGGCTTATAAAACGTTTTTTGCTTTTTATTAAGGGAAAATATTTTACTTTTTAGTTTATGCATTTGTGGTAGTAGTTTTCAGCACCACCAGGGCACCAGGGGTTCCTCTGTCGCTTCAATTCAAATTTCAAACATAACAACCGTTGGTCGCGTTTGTCGTTCCTAAAAGTTGCTCTTGCGTTTGTAAGGTTGTTTGCACAAAAAAAAACTGCTTTTGAGAGAGTAAATAGGTAAATGGTGTTATAAATGCATCTCCAAAATACCTTGCTCAAGCCTTTGTATGCGTGAAGACTGCCACGGTTCCCCAAGCGTCCGGAAAAGACTCTGCACGAACAAAGGTGAGTAGCTACTGGCGTGATAAGTAGTAGGAGAGTTTCTTGCGGTCGTCGTTAATGAGCTATCACTGCACAGTACCGTAGTTTGGCGAATTCTGTGCGCAGCACACGCCGGTGCCCAGCACCACAATTTGTGAAGAAGTACACGCTTGGGCTTGCAAACTTTTGGCATTACCTTTCTCGTTAAAGAAAACTGTTGAAATGGTACAAGCAGTACAACGAATGCACAGGCTATCAGCCGAGCTCGCGCTGAGCCTTTATGGACTAGTGATGCACAAAACTTTCATAAATTTCGGTGATGTCACAGCACAACGATGGAGTGCAATGTAAATACCCTATTAAGCCAAAATGGGGGGGAGCAACTGTACTTTTTTTTTTATAGTTGGCGCCTTTCATGCTGTAACCCCGTTTTTCTTGTTTTTCGCTCACATTCTCAGATTATATATGACGCACTGGCCGAGAAGAAATAATAGTAAAAGAAAGCGTCTGAGAACACGTTGACCAGACAGAGTTGTAGTTTCTTCCAGGCTCCACTCATTGTCTGTTGTCACTGCTACCAAGATGACACTAACAAAAAAAAAAGCAAGAAGTTTGTAGTAAGTCCGCATGTACGCAATGTTTCTCACAGATTCCGGAAAATAGCCAGTAGATAACGCATGTGACTACAGAGACTGAATCAGAAATCGTTTGTAAGGTCCCTTTGATGTGATAAAATCCTACATAGGTCAGTGCGTTTAAGAGCACAGTTTAGCGTATGGACATTACAAATACTAGACAGTTGTTGCGCATTATGGTGCGTCCGCAAACTAAAACTCAACAATACAATAATCCTACTCATAACTCCAAAGAAAACAATGGAAATGACGGAGGAATATTCGTTATTCTGAACACAAATTGTTGGAGTTAATACACCATCTGTTTCCAAAAACCCGTATGAAATGCATGTCGTGCGATTTTGTAATCTGGACCAAAAATAAAGCTGGAGTGGGGCCAATTTAAGACAATTTGCATTGCCACTGACCGTTACCATATCTCCATGCTGCATTTATTGTTGATGTGATCAGTTGTCTTCAGATATTCATGATGGGCATATTTAGTAAATTTCTGTCTGAGCTAAAAATGAAGCTAATAGACTGCACATTTGCCTTACTACTTGTTCCATTTTAGTTGTCTCCTGTCACATAAAACAGTATGACAAAAGGAGAATGGCATATTATCTAGCTGCAAACGTTTGTTTATGGAGAAAGTTTGCAATGGTATTGCTAGTGTCTGACATATTTTAGTTTTCTTCTGCTAACTCACATTTGAGTTATGAGTAGTACCAGACCTTCCCAAAATATTGTGTGCATGTTCAAGGCACTGCCCTAGAGTTTTATTCATTCCAAGCCTTTCACTGTACCAGGTTTGAGATTTTTGAATAAGATAAGCTCATTCACAGGCAAAGGCCGGTGAATGAGCTTTTGACTTCTTTTTTGTCCTTGTGCAGTAGGATATTTTCATGTTAGAGTAGTAAAACCCCTCTGCATCCTTGTTTACCTCGAGATAAGTTTTGCTTACCTTAAGTTTCAAACTGCTTTAATTCTCAGTGCTTTAGTTGTGTACACTTTATTATCTCGCATTTTTGCCGGCATCTGGTCGGTGCGTTCAGGGCGCCTTTTCAAGCCCTGGATGTCAACAAAGCTGCCAAGGAGGTGTCGCTGATCAACCTGTCCATGTGTGAGTAGGCAAAGCCGCGCTTGCACAGGGTCAATTAGGACGTTTCTCATTTACAGAAGGTAACCACTTTTTGTGTATAGCTGATGTTGCAATTGGAATTTTCCTTGCAGACCCATGATGTGTTTACAGTGCAATTAACCGGTTATGCTGGGTGCATCAGGTTTTGGCAGGATGTGGTATGCACTTTGTGTGCACTAAATGAGAGAGAAGCTGTGCAATTTGTGCTCACTGCCCTTCATGTTACCGCTTTGCATAGAGCTGCCCTTGTGTCTAGTTTTCTTGTCTTCAGGTTTCACCTAGGAATATTTATAACTACGTTCATTGGGTTGTCCTAGGTTGTTATATGTACTCTAGAGTGGCTTAAAGGGGCCCTAAATAGGCTGCCAAATGTTACGATTTTGCGTGCGCAGTCACTGGAGTACTATCCAAGGAACGTCATCCCGCAAAAATTGTTTAAATGCGTTAAGTATTAGCCGAGTTATCGCTCAATAAAAGGGGCCACCCATAAGGCCTGGGGCTCTCCTCCTCTAGTAGCTCCTCCGAAGCACTGTGGAAGCCGCGACGTCATCAACCCGGCGCAAGACCACCGAGAGAAACAGGGCAATCCATCACCCTCCTTGATGTACGTGCAGTCATTGGCTGCGCCAAGCCCTGCGCGCGCTTTTTTTTTTTAGCACTTGACGCGCATGCTCCGCCCACCAGATTCCGGTTGCACGGTGAGCGCTGTCGCTGTGGTTCGCGTTCGCGGCGCCGCAGTGGGCAGTGTCTCGTGCGTCATAGAGGCGCGTCAGAGTCGGAAAGAACTGCGTCAGAGCGCGCAAGTGTGATGGCAAGGTATGGTTGGTGAGCCAGGGGAGGAAGTGAAATCTTTTTTTCGTGTTTGTGCGGCCCCTGCTTTACGCAGAGGTGTAATATTTGGTACACGTTGTCGTGAAGGGGTACTAGCGATTGCGCGATTGAAATGGCGACATTCGGAAGCCTATTTAGGGCCCCTTTAAAGGGGCGTCAAAATGATGTTAGGGCAGGAGATGACAAAGGCTTCAATTTCAGCGTCGTACCTGGGAGATCAAGTGGTTGCTGTTTAGCCAGCTGCAGGGCAATTCGACGGGCTTGCAAACCTCCGAGCTTTGTCACTTGTGGCTTAGCAATGTTTATCACACCGTTATATCCTATTTCCTAAGGTAAATGCGTGTTTTCCCCTTCCGAACTGTTATTTGCACCTATTGGTCCAGTAATCATAAAATGTCCCAGGTGGTGGCCTCTGGATGGGAGGGCCCTGGTTGGTCTCCTGCTCTGGTGGCCGAGGTGCAACTGGAAATCCTGGGCAAGCGCAGCAAACAACAGACGGCCCCACTGTGGGCAGCTCAGCTGGCCTGGGCCATCGTCCGAGATGACCTGAAGGGCCACACCCTGGCCTATTCGGGCGGCTCTGTGCGGCAGCGACAGGGGTCGGCCTCAGCAGGCGCCATGCTAGGGGAGGTCACCCGGCAGGCGCTGCTGTAGTGTGCTGTATCCTCAGCCACAGCCGAGCTGGTGGGTGTCAGCCTGGACCTGACCCCAGCGCTGTGCCCTGCAATGCTACTCCCGGGTTGCCCTACTGCTCATCCGGAGGGCGACTTGTGCTCACTCGTGGTGCATGGAGTGCTGTATCGGGGCGCCTGGCTGCGGCCGCAGTGGGAGGCCAGACACAGGGAGCTCAAGGGCAACGAACCAGTGAATCAGGGTTCGCACAGGTCCTTGAAAACCTTGAAAACCCTTGAATTTAGAAGTGTCAATTTCAAGGCCTGGAAAGTCCTGGAATTTTTACATGGTCCTTGAAAACCCTTGATTTTTCCTGGGAGAATCAATGGCCCTGTCTTTTCACAAGAATTTAAAGTATTTGTCGTGGATTTTAGGTGCTAACAAATGTAAAGAAACATTGTAACAATCAAGTTTCAGTGTATTGCGTGAAATTACAAGTTTGGTACATGTACTTTCATTATTACGAGGCAACATTGGGAGCAGGCACTTGTCAATCCAATCCATGTCACGATACAATCCAGTGAAAGCCAGCTTTTGTTCTTTAACTTGCATCTTCCATCTAGTCTGTGGACGGCCTTTCATTGCATGTTTGCTGTGCCTCATACGCTCCATCTACGTTTGCTTTTACGTGCAAATGGTGGACGGGTACATAGTTCATCCTGCCTTGCAGCAACACTTGCGGATTTAATTTCAGCTGATACTCTCATTGACAAAGCAGGAGATGCAGGCAACATTAACTAAGCTTTGAAATCAAACAGCCTCAGCAAACACAAAGGAAAAAGAAAAACCTCTAAATACCAGCCATAAGGTAAAAAATAAAGCTGGGGAAGCATTTACAAACCCGTTAGCACCTATCTAAATGTGCACTAATGTGCTTAGGTATTGTGCAATAAAAAACTTTTGCATTGTGTTGGAAAAGTTGTAAATAATCCCAGATAAAACATTAGATGGGGATCTTGAAAATGTGTTTTCTGGTCCTTAAAAGCCCTTGAAAACCCTTGAATTTTCGCTTTTGAAGCCTGTACGAACCCTGAGTGATGTGATATCTGCGCCGAACCGTGCCGAAAGGTAAATCCTGCTACATCCTTCTTCATTTCAAGCAATCTGCGCCAATCTTGTGCCGAAGCTTCGTTTCGCCGGGTTTCCGCAATGTGTTGGCTCTGGTGGGAGGAGTCCTTTACGCCACGGGCGTTGAAGGCATCTTTTACGTAAAATGAAGTGGAAGGAAGTTTTTACATAACATGTGCTGAGTGCCTTCTGCACGACTGCCTTTCATTTTGCAGAGCCTGCACTTCTTAAGCCCACAGCTGAGGAAAGAAAAGTCCTCTAGAGCTCATTTTAGGGTGCTGCAAGTGATCTAACCGATGAATTGACTTTGATGGATGAATACATGCTCGTCCAGCTTGAACATGTTGATCAGATCCGTCTACACGAATTAACGAGTATTGGCAGCAGAGTTTTGAGAAGAAGGAGGCTAACAACAAAACCAAATTCCCTCTCTTGGCTTGGCTAGTGAAGGCATTGCTGTGCATTCCACATAGAAAAGCGGTTGGGGAAATGGGCTTCAATAAGAACTGCCGGCACCTTAATGAAAGGGCTCAGTGTGCGATACAAACTGTTCATGGCATCAGGCACATTGTTTCGTTCTTCAAGCGCTTTGACGGAGATGCAAGTCACTTCAATGTGACACCAGAGGTTTTGAGAGCAGTACAAACATCGAGCAAAGACTGCCAAGAGCGCATTGTGGCTGAAAAGCTCAGGCAGCTAAGCAGTGGTGTCTTGACCCAGCCAAGGCTGGTAGTCATGATGCCCGAGACAGGCTCCAGCAAGAAGTGGAGACCACAAAAATAACATGGTGGCGAATACGGAGCATCTAATTAGCCTCGACATAAAGTCCAAGAGCTGCAGGTATGTCGAAAGTGGGCAGTCTCTTTTACCTGAGGGTAAAGCTAGAATGGTGGCAGCACTGGACAAAATGGCACAAAAAACAACTTTGGACCTGTCACGATAGTTCTACTTTCATGCATATTTAACCAGAGAAACGTGGGTTTAGCGCAAGTGTCTGTTTTGTTTCGTTACATTTTCTGCTTACTTAAACAAGCTCAAAGGTGTTTTCAGGGAATCTTGTCATATTGTGTTTTGTTGCCATGTAGTCGTTTTAGCTTCAGGATGTTGTTTTCGTGTGCATCGAACTGTCCACTAAGTGACTGTGTTTCGTTCATTCTGGTTTCATGAAAAGTTCTGTAGCCTACCGAATTGAATGCTACCCCGATAGTCGTTTTTTAAATGAAAGCCAAGTTCCTTCATGATCTGTTTGCTCATGTGGTGTATGTACACATCGCATGAACTCTTTTGGTGCTTGTCCTGAGGCATTTCATAGTCACTGCTAAAAGACGTCTGTGCGGCAGAAACTCGTCTGTACCGAAGGCATTTTACTTGTTTAAACATTTCTGTGTGCCCAGGATGCTGCTTTTGGGGCTCCTCTTAGTTGTTTTCCTCCCCTTCCAGCAGCTCTCAGCCGTCCTGTGCCCCATGTGGGTTCCAAGCAGAGAAACACCACCTGGAGGTGGCTGACAGCCCTGCCTGCTGGCCATGGAGAGTGGCCAGATTTAACAACAGGGAGGCGAGCTGCTGGCTGCACGGCGGAATCTTCGGCTGCTGGACCAGCTGCTGTTGCTGCCGGGCTGTGCCAGGGAGCGGGACAAAGTCCACAAGGTCCTGGGCTCCTACCTGGATGCCTCACTGAGGCATCCAGGGATGACTCCTGAGTCAGGAGTCATCCCCACGCCTCGCCTCCCAGCCCGGTTGATTTGGAACAACATTGAGGAACTGAGGGTTTGTTTGATTGTTATCTTCTCTTGTGCATGTGTGTGTGCGTCTTTTTTAATACCCCTTTTTAAGCGTCACTGAAGTGATTTGTAAATATTGCAGGAATACTAGTGCGAATTGTAGTCTGGAGTCTCTAGGCCATATTTTCACCACTCGCGGCATTTACGTGAATTTATTCGGTAGAAATAATCAATTAAAAAATGCGGCCTTCCTCCGCATCCTTCTTGCTGATTTCCTGACATTTTGTGTGACATCAAAACAAGATGGTTTGGCTGCACTACTGTGCGGCTCGCCGACCCTCTGACAGAGTCAGTCGGTCCAGCGTATAGTCTTCTGGACGCCAGCGGGTCGTCTTAATTTGTTTGCTCAGTTGAAACTAAGCCATGACTTGTTTGTGCCTGGAAATATCTGCCTTTAGTTTGTTAGTTTGTAGACTGTATTCTGTTTTAACTCACTCCACACATGCGACGCTCCGCTGACTGGTATGCTAGTGAAAAAAATCAAAGGCCAATTGAAGGTGGGAGAAGCGTTATCAAAGTTGATAAATGTACAAAAAAGAAAACTGCACATAAAACAAGGACACAAGAGAAGACAAATAGACACATAGGGTGCAGACTAGCAAGTGATTTTTTATTTTAGTGAAAAACACATCATGAAGGAAACTGCGGTAACCTAGGGCACAGAACAAAGGTAAACAACCAAAACCACAGCCAAAAGACTGAGCGCAACACGGGAGGCAAAGAACCCTACACTAGGCATGTGCAATCGCTTCGCACATAAACAAACTAGGTGAGTGCCGGGGTAGTCCAAGGACACTAAAAATCACCCCCAAGAGTCCCATTATGATACGCGATCTCGGTGCTTAGTAGGGACACTGACGGTGAACTGACGCAATCTTCGCCTTGATTTTCAGAATCGCGTACGCTTCAAAAATCTCCTTGCTGCACGCACCCCTGTAACGCTTTGTCACTTTGCATGCTTTGAGGCGTGGCGCACAGCCTTTGCAGTCTTTACAGTTGGTGGCCAGGTTGCTGCCGGTAAAAGTGCGGAGGCTGTCGGCGTGTACCCTCAGTAAATCATTAATGCATCGGCCCATTTGGCCAATGTACGATCACCCACAAGACAAGGGTGTTTCGTAGACGACGCAGCTTGACAGTTAAAAAAGCAAGGCTAAAACGGGGGCTAGTTGGTTATACATCTTCTTAAACCGCGCTGTTCTAAAACTTAGACAAGGGAAGAGCACACAAGGACGGGGCAAAGCGCGAGTCCCGTCCTTGTGTGCTCTTCCCTTGTCTAAGTTTTAAAACCGCGCGGTTCAAGAAGAGTTAACAAAGCGCTTCTCGTGTCTTTTCCGGCACCCCGCATGTCTATTTTCTTCAGAGTTTACACGCTTACACAACTCGTGTAGCTTGTTAGGTGCCGAAAAAACAACACGAACCCCCACCTTTTCCTTAGCTTTCTTGATCCTGTACCCAACATTGTGGACGTAAGATAAAACGGCCATCTTGTCGCCCTTGTCCCGTTCGCACCTCGTCTTCTTGGGGCGTGACTCGACAAGAAGCTTCTTGCCAACTGCCAAGATAAGGTCGCAAGGAAACCCTGCTTCCTTCAGTCGCTCCACCTGTGAACAGAAACTTGCCTCAGCTTGGTGTGTGCACGAGCGCTGCAGCGCATTCCCGAGAGCTGACGTGAAGTGAAGCAGTCCTTTTTGGATCGAGGGGAGTAGATCCAACACACATGGTCACAGTTCACCTTGGGCTCCATATCCAAAAACTGCATCAATCCCCCGACCGGTGCTTCTATTGTTTACGAAAAGACATTGAGGGTGGAGCGAAAGAGTTCAAAACACTTCTTCAACTTGATGTGTAGTGCCCTCTGGATTGAGCTGCTACAGCACTAGGAAGTCGTCAACGAAGTGGAAAATCTTAATGACGTTAGTGCGGAGCAACGGAAGCAACTGATGAAGTTGTCGAAACGTGCGAGTAGGAGGTGACTGAATATTGGGGCAAGACACGACCCTATACATACGCCGTCCTTAGGAACATAGGGACGACTACACACCCCTTGAATTGGCTCAGCTGGTTGGGCCGCTGGCACCGTCGCAGAGTCACAACCGCCGGTTGTGCCGAATCTTTCATGCGGAGGCCCGAAGGATTTGGCACAACCGGCGGTTGTGACTCTGCGACGGTGCCAGCGGCCCAACCAGAGCTGAGCCAATTCAAGGGGTGTGCAGTCGTTCCTATGTTCCTAAAGACAGCGTACGTATAGGGTCGTGTCTTGCCCCAATATTCAGTGACCTCGTACTCGCACGTTTCGACAACTTCGTCAGTTGCTTCCGTTGCTCTGCACTAACGTCATTAAGATTTTCCGCTTCGTTGACGACTTCCTAGTGCTGTAGCAGCTCAATTCAGAGGGCACTACACATCAAGTTGAAGAAGTGTTTTGAACTCTTTCGTTCCACCCTCAATGTCTTTTCGTAAACAATAGAAGCACCGATCGGGGGATTGATGCAGTTTTTGGATATGGAGCCCAAGGTGAACTGTGACCATGTGTCTTGGATCTATTCCCCTCATGCCAAAAAGGACTGCTTCACTTCACGTCAGCTCTCGGGAATGCGCTGCAACGCTCGTGCACACACCAAGCTGAGGCGAGTTTCTGTTCACAGGTGGAGCGACTGAAGGAAGCAGGGTTTCCTTGCGACCTTATCTTGGCAGTTGGCGAGAAGCTTCTTGTCGAGTCACGCACCAAGAAGACGACGTGTGAACGGGGCAAGGGCGACAAGATGGCCGTTTTACCTTATGTTCATTATGTTGGGCACAGGATCAAGAAAGCTAGGGAAAAGGTGGGGGTTAGTGTTGTTTTTTCGGCACCTAACAAGCTACACAAGTTGTGTAAGCATGTAAACACCGAAGAAAATAGATATGCGGGGTGCTGGAAAAGACATGAGAAGTGCTTTTTTAACTTTCAAGCATGCGTCGTCTACAAAACCCCCTTGTCCAGTGGATGATCACACCATTGGCTAAACGGGCCGATGCATTAATGATCGACTGAGGGTACACGCCGACAGCCTCCGCACTTTTACTGGCAGCAACCTGGCCACCCACTGTAAAGAACTGCAAAGGCTGTGCGCCACGCCTCGAAGCACGCGAATTTACAAAGCATTACAGGGGTGCGCGCAGGAGGGAGATTTTTGCAGTACGCGATTCTGAAAAAAAGGCGAAGATTGCGTTTCGTGACTGGACTTTTGGGTGTGATTTGGTTGTTCATCTTAGTCCTGTGCCCTAGGTTATCGCACATGTGTAGATCGCAGTTTCCTTCATGATGTGTTTTTCACTCAAATAAAAAATCACTTGCTAGTCTGCGCCCTGTGTGTCTAGTCGTCTTCTCTCGTGTCCTCGTTTTAATCGCAGTTTTCTTTTTCGGAATGTACCAACTATCCCAAGCTTGCATTCTATTCTACTTAATATAGGTACTAAGAAAATAAGGTCAACTGAAACTTGCCATACAGGGAAAAATCAGGGTGCATGAAGCGCTTTTTTGTGCTGGGTGAACTAGCACAGCAGTCACCAGCACGATCACACATCTATGAACGCTTTTCTGCTAAAGGAATGCAGTCACTAAGGGTGAGGTATTTGTGAAAATTTGAGGGATGCTTACTGCAGAAGCGCTGTTCAAGAAATAGTCGTCCGGGCTGCTTGGAATGCCGAACCTAGATAAAAATGTGAACTGGGTATACATTATATACATTATACTTATGCCTTTGCCGACACTGGCTTATGGCGGAGTGATCTGAAGCACTAGGTATATTGTTATGCAATTCGCAAGCTCAAATCCCATAGCACTAAGTGGTTTATTTGTTTTTGGGCGGTATTTTCTATACTAAATTCACAATTTTGGCGCTGTTTCTGTAAATCTGGCAAAACTTTGTTGTTTCTGTAAACCTAGCAAAACTTAAGGGTGTGCAGATTATGCGAGTAAATACGGTATTTTACAGAACCGAAACAAACTGGTTTGAATTCTAATCTTGGACATTGTCCAATTACATAGTAACTTGTATGAACGTCACTGCTTTAGTTGCTGTGGCTGCCTAAGACCGCGCATGGCAGTTTTTCCCCTTTCAGGCCTCATAAAATAAATACCGCCTTATCGACAGGATAAATGATGAAAAGTGTGTTTATTTGAGCCATTATACGCAGTTCAAACAAAAAAGGCAGGAGCTTGACAAATTCACTTCGGTGTCCTTTTAATACCCTACAACCCGCCGTCAGTGGCTAAGGCGTTCAGCTGAGCCTGAGGTCGCAGGTTTGCTTCTCAATTGTGGCGGCCGCTTTTCTGATGGAGGTCGAAAGCAAAAACGCCCTTGTGCTCGAGATCCCGTGCAGGTGGTCAAAATGTTAATCTGGGGCCCTCCACTATGGCGCACCTCATCGCCTGTGTAGCGTCGGCGCGTAAAACATAATACCCCCTTGTGCCTTTGCCTCCTCTCTATCTGCCTGTCATGCCCTCCCCCACTCACCACACGAGTGGACATACTGGTGTCCATCCCTAGGTGTGACAATTTACAGCTGCTGGTGCACATTCCTTTCTGCCTTCCTGGAAATTCATTCATTTTGGTAAAGGATAAAAATTACTGCAGCCTTAATTCTTATACTTGCTTTCTGGCACCTATACCCATCAATAATACAGTCGAACCCCACTACAACGAACTCCGCTTCAACGAAATTTCCGTTTCGACGAAAAATTTCCAATTCCCCATCAGTTAGCCAGAGAAGTCAGTGCTACACAGTCCTCGCCCCAACGAACCATTTGTCTAGCTTGCTTTCGCATCAACGAAATTTAATAAGTAGCTGTCTGTCTGATACCTTTCACTGCTCACTACTGGTACACATTGTAAGTGACACAGTGCCTTGTGTTCTACCCAGTCATCCTGCTGGCACGGGCAACACGGCTGGAGGCAAGAAGCAAGGACACTCAGCTTCATGGGAACAAGCCAGACTGCTGATGACTGCCACATGAAGCTATCATCCCTGTTTACAAGTATATAGCGGGTCGACGGTTACCTTTTTTTGTGAGAGCTTTCTCCTGTAATTCCTTCTACTTTAATGCATATACCTAATGTTGCACTACAAATAAAGCTTGGTTTTCAAAAGATTACAGGTTGATTTATCATTTTGTACACAGGACACAAAACATGTGAAATGAGACCTAGCTGGCATGAAGCAACTCTATTCTTGTGAGTTTATGCGAATACCCCCTATTTATGTTGTGCTAACATCACCTTCAGTTGTGCTGCCCGCTTGATGCTTTCTCTGTTCACACAGGCCGGTTGTGGATGTTGCTGCCAGCTGTCAACAATTAACACACCCTGTGGTTGCTTCCAGAACACTCGGCAATGACCAGCCCTTCTCCGATTAAGTATCTTTTAAACTGCGTGCCAGTTTAAGCAAAGATATTTATTCGGAGAACAGCGGGCAGTCGAGTCGGTGTTCCAAAAGCAGCTGCTGGGTGCGTCAGTTGTGGGGGCAGCTCGTAGCGGTATTTCAGGCTAGCCTGTGTGTACAGAGAAAGAATTTAGTGGGTGCCACGAAGGAGCCCCTGAGTAAATGCGGATAACGTAATTCCTGACACCTCTTGAAAAGGTCTTAAAACTCCTTGAAAAGAAGTTGTATAGACGTCAACAAGAAGGTGCTGAGACATCCTACAAGAAGTCCTGTAGATGTCTTGCAAGCACCCAGATAGACGGCTATAAGCGTCGCGTTAGCACAGCTACAAGACTTCTTCAGGACGGCTTTTATAAATAACTTCTTCGCCAAGATGTCTCTAAGCAGTTCGAATCGTCTTGTGTAGATGTCTTTTAGATTTACAATAGCCCTTTTTGCGTTTCATGCGTTACACATCACCACGGTAGGTTACAGTTTATGTTGGGGGCTCGGTGTCCGCGGTGTCGCCAACACCGTCACCATGAATACTCAAGGTGCCCCGTGCGGGGAATAATTTAATTTGATAGGATGGGATATTTATTGGTATTTTTTCTCCCGCAGACGTGCATTTTTTCAGGTGGTTTCCAGGTCCTCTACGTCGATTATGGTAACCAAGAACTAGTTGAACTGGACTGCCTGAGGCCGCTGGATAAAAGCAAAATACTGGTGCCAGCCCTGGCGCTACACTGCACTATCCCGCAGGTACGTCCTGTGCGGCAACTCGATGCGGAGCGCATGCACCCGAAGAGCCTGAGGTCACGGTTCCGGTTAAAGTGGAAAAGAAAGTTTATGCGATTATCGTGCCAGTCACGGGGCGACCACTTTGCTATACATCTTTGCCGTCAACTTTGCTGTATAATAGAGCTCGCTAGGTCAGTAACCTTGGCACATTTGTGCTTCTTTAACAAACAACAGGTGAATAACCAAAAGGTGTCGATCTATAAGAATGCAGTTCGGCAGAACACTAATGGGAGCAAGTTATTGCTTTTTATTACTGGGAGTAATTGTAAAAGAGCCTGAACAAACTGCCTGTTTAGAGAAGCACATTACTAGGACTGTACAGCGGAAAACTCGGAACATGTGTATCTTGCAACAGTTGTTTAGCGCGACAGGACTATTGGTACTAAATATAAGGCTTGTGAGAACAGTGTACCGTTGAGTTAGGCTCTATCGTTTTCGTCCTTTGAATAAATGTAAAAAAGTCAAGAAAAATGTAATCTTCATAATTTATTGCCGCACAAAGCAGCTTCTAGAGATAAAGCATGGCAGAACCGTGGAAACTAAGAAGGATGGTACTTGTTTATTCCTTGTTTTAAATCTAGACGAACTCGGGGTAACAAAAGAGGGCAAGTGGGTACATGCTGATATATTGTATTTGTCTGTGCGCATCTCAACCAACCACTTTGACTGGGCACCCGAACTGTTCAGCTAGAGTCATACATCTTTTCGAGCTTTGTTCAAATTTCCCTCATATATATAGAGAGTGAGAAACACCTTATTGAGCGTTCTGCGGTCTAAGGCTGTATAGTGGCCCCCAGCTTGTTCCGAGTGGCGAATTCGGTAGCTCTGTTGAGCATTGTAGTTTGCATATCTTGGTCTGAGCTCCCCAGCACGTTCTCCCACTGCTACTCACGAGTACGTGAAGGAAACGGGTCTTTAGAACATCCCCACAAGATGTGAGGAAGGGTGGCGAGGGCACCGCATGCAGGGTATTCGGACGAGGGGCATAAAGAAGGATGGATAAGGTTTAGCTTTGCGGGATTAGGAAAGGTGTTCGTCTGTAGAAGACGCCACGAGTGTTCTGGGGAAAGGTCGAGCATTTTATTTTCTTGTAAGCTTTTCTGCAATCTATTCCTACTAACAATAAAGTCTGCTCTATTGTTTATGCGGATAATATACGCTTAACCTCAGCAGCGTTGGAAATCCATGCCATTTTTCCACTTACAGAAATATTTGGATTTTGTCGAAAGGTGGAAACAGGTCTACTTTATGGAATAATGTTGCCAAGTGTGTGGTCCTCGTACTTCCCGTATTGATTCCTTTTACAGTCTGCCTTTCATACCGAGGGCAAATCATTCCGCAAGTGACATCTTTAAAATACTTGGGGAATATCTACGACAGTAAGCTTGATTGCCTGCCTCATGTAGACCACATTGCGACGAAAGGGGAACGGGCTCTTGGTATGTTCAACAGAATAAGCAACAAACAATCCCGCATACAGAAGAGACACGTTAATGTTCATTTACAGCGGGTAAGTGCGTCCAGTTGTGAGAGGGTGACTGGAGTAATCCGATGTCGCTAGAATCTGGCAGCCAGCCGTCGTCCTAGAGACGACTGCACTGTGCCTGCGATCAGCCCGCTCGGCCAGATCTTTCTCGACATCGACTTGGCTAACGCAGAGAATATCTGTACTGAATGCGCATTTCGCGAGTCCTGTAATTATGCGAATGGCTATTCCAGAGAAGGCAGAATAATTTGCGAGAACAAGGTGTGAACAAACCTGACGCAGCCCCGCTTTCTGAATGCCCCAGACAAGGCGAATGAGATGGCCAAGGTGATGCCACACCTGACTGCTTCGTTTCGTTACTCCACCAACGCATTTGTAGTCTCCGCGTTTCCCACAATATACATTGCCAGAATACGTATTGAGCGTTTACCTCCTGTTCACTCGCCCCAAAACTGAGATGGGCTTCCGAACATAATCAGGAAGGCGTTTTGCGCTGTCAATGTACGAGTGCACTCGTCACGGTGCCGTGCCCCGCGCCGCCATTCCAGGAGACTAAAAGCCTGCTTACAGACGGACGTAAAGAGACAGGCACAGGACACGGTGACCTCGCAATGCATGAGCGTGAGAGTGCTTGTTGGACCTGAGGCTGCACGAGTGTCTTGACGCCGACTGAGCGCAAATACGCAACTGACATCCCTGGACAGTACGGGGCTGTGCGAGCTGCGTGGAAACGGGCAAATCCGATTCCGAGATGAGCAGAGCCCCGCAGTTGCACGAAGCTAATGCCAGCGAAATGATGGAAGCTTAGAGTGATTGATGGCTGCAGCGTGGACCCGAGGAAAGGTGCAAGAAACGAGACAGCTTTTGGAGGTCTATGCGATGCAGGTCCCAAGGCAGCAACATTGGGAAGGTGGTCACTGCTGACCGAACTGCCAACGGGTGGTTGGCCCCAATAGCGTTGTCGAACCCCAACTCCACGCTGCAGTGGGCAAGACTGCCGAGAATGCGTGTGCTCCCGTTTGACGCGGAGACGTTAGTTTCAAAGGCTGTCTTCCACGACAATTTGCATGGGTGGCCTTTCCAGCGAACGGCGGAACTGTTAACAGGAATGCGGAGGCGGACGCTGCGGCACGCGCGCTTACCAGTCGCGCAGCCATACACGACCCCGCACGTTCCGTCCAACAGCTCCCCCCCAAACCCACGCCGCTCCTCACATACGGTGAGATTCTAGCCTGGTACCGCGACACCAGACGAAAGTACCCACCGCCGCACCCCGACCTCCCACGAGCGGAGTCGACGATACTCCGTCAACTCCAAACGAAAGCGATATGGACCCCCGTATTCGCCAAGCACATCTGCCCCACGGTTTACCCGACCGACCACTGTCAACACTGCTACGCGTACGCAGCCAGGGCTACAACACCACATCTTTTATGGGACTGCAGGCCCCCAGAAGACACCCAAGACCCAATGCCACCAAGCATGGCACTCGCCATAAGAAGCGACGACATCGGCCATCAACGCGGCACGGTCCGGCAGGTGATGGACATCCTCGCGCGGCAACGGCCGAAAACGCCGTCTCCACCGAGACGCGCAGTGAGTAGGCGGCCGTAGCGGGGAGGTCCACCACGCACCTCGCCGCCCCATCCCTTCTTTCCCCACCCCACTACTGCTGGACATGATAATAAATGTTCTATCTCTCTCTCTCTTGTCTGTAGTCCTGCTTTTCAACATTCTCTGTTGCATTGAGAAACATGGCCATCTACGGAAAGTGTATGGTTACAGCCCCACTGTACCCTCCTAATGACAATCACTTCCTTTTCAGAATCTGGCCTGGGATTTTCTCCACCACGCGACGATTGGCATTGAAGAGGCTGGAGCCGCTGCCCAGGACTGCCTGCGGCTCCTGCCTGTGTTCCTCTGCAGAAGACGCCACGAGTGTTCTGGGGAAAGGTCGAGCATTTTATTTTCTTGTAAGCTTTTCTGCAATCTATTCCTACTAACAATAAAGTCTGCTCTATTGTTTATGCGGATAATATACGCTTAACCTCAGCAGCGTTGGAAATCCATGCCATTTTTCCACTTACAGAAATATTTGGATTTTGTCGAAAGGTGGAAACAGGTCTACTTTATGGAATAATGTTGCCAAGTGTGTGGTCCTCGTACTTCCCGTATTGATTCCTGTTACAGTCTGCCTTTCATACCGAGGGCAAATCATTCCGCAAGTGACATCTTTAAAATACTTGGGGAATATCTACGACAGTAAGCTTGATTGCCTGCCTCATGTAGACCACATTGCGACGAAAGGGGAACGGGCCCTTGGTATGTTCAACAGAATAAGCAACAAACAATCCCGCATACAGAAGAGACACGTTAATGTTCATTTACAGCGGGTAAGTGCGTCCAGTTGTGAGAGGGTGACTGGAGTAATCCGATGTCGCTAGAATCTCGCAGCCAGCCGTCGTCCTAGAGACGACTGCACTGTGCCTGCGATCAGCCCGCTCGGCCAGATCTTTCTCGACATCGACTTGGCTAACGCAGAGAATATCTGTACTGAATGCGCATTTCGCGAGTCCTGTAATTATGCGAATGGCTATTCCAGACAAGGCAGAATAATTTGCGAGAACAAGGTGTGAACAAACCGTACGCAGCCCCGCTTTCTGAATGCCCCAGACAAGGCGAATGAGATGGCCAAGGTGATGCCACACCTGACTGCTTCGTTTCGTTACTCCACCAACGCATTTGTAGTCTCCGCGTTTCCCACAATATACATTGCCAGAATACGTATTGAGCGTTTACCTCCTGTTCACTCGCCCCAAAACTGAGATGGGCTTCCGAACATAATCAGGAAGGCGTTTTGCGCTGTCAATGTACGAGTGCACTCGTCACGGTGCCGTGCCCCGCGCCGCCATTCCAGGAGACTAAAAGCCTGCTTACAGACGGACGTAAAGAGACAGGCACAGGACACGGTGACCTCGCAATGCATGAGCGTGAGAGTGCTTGTTGGACCTGAGGCTGCACGAGTGTCTTGACGCCGACTGAGCGCAAATACGCAACTGACATCCCTGGACAGTACGGGGCTGTGCGAGCTGCGTGGAAACGGGCAAATCCGATTCTGAGATGAGCAGAGCCCCGCAGTTGCACGAAGCTAATGCCAGCGAAATGATGGAAGCTTAGAGAGTGATTGATGGCTGCAGCGTGGACCCGAGGAAAGGTGCAAGAAACGAGACAGCTTTTGGAGGTCTATGCGATGCAGGTCCCAAGGCAGCAACATTGGGAAGGTGGTCACTGCTGACCGAACTGCCAACGGGTGGTTGGCCCCAATAGCGTTGTCGAACCCCAACTCCACGCTGCAGTGGGCAAGACTGCCGAGAATGCGTGTGCTCCCGTTTGACGCGGAGACGTTAGTTTCAAAGGCTGTCTTCCACGACAATTTGCATGGGTGGCCTTTCCAGAGAACGGCGGAACTGTTAACAGGAATGCGGAGGCCGACGCTGCGGCACGCGCGCTTACCAGTCGCGCAGCCATACACGACCCCGCACGTTCCGTCCAACAGCTCCCCCCCAAACCCACGCCGCTCCTCACATACGGTGAGATTCTAGCCTGGTACCGCGACACCAGACGAAAGTACCCACCGCCGTACCCCGACCTCCCACGAGCGGAGTCGACGATACTCCGTCAACTCCAAACGAAAGTGATATGGACCCCCGTATTCGCCAAGCACATCTGCCCCACGGTTTACCCGACCGACCACTGTCAACACTGCTACGCGTACGCAGCCAGGGCTACAACACCACATCTTTTATGGGACTGCAGGCCCCCAGAAGACACCCAAGACCCAATGCCACCAAGCATGGCACTCGCCATAAGAAGCGACGACATCGGCCATCAACGCGGCACGGTCCGGCAGGTGATGGACATCCTCGCGCGGCAACGGCCGAAAACGCCGTCTCCACCGAGACGCGCAGTGAGTAGGCGGCCGTAGCGGGGAGGTCCACCACGCACCTCGCCGCCCCATCCCTTCTTTCCCCAACCCACTACTGCTGGACATGATAATAAATGTTCTATCTCTCTCTCTCTTGTCTGTAGTCCTGCTTTTCAACATTCTCTGTTGCATTGAGAAACATGGCCATCTACGGAAAGTGTATGGTTACAGCCCCACTGTACCCTCCTAATGACAATCACTTCCTTTTCAGGAGTCGTGTATACACTTCGCCACTCGCGGGATCTCTGTCCTTCCTGACATTGCATAATTTTTGAGCTCTTCAGCAGCCACCTGGGCCGCGCACCAGAGTCTGCGCCGTGGCTGGCGTAGGCTACCTGTAGTACGTCACCATTGATCCCCTAATACGTCAGTGCCACGCGAAGTTGGAAAGTTGTTCCACACTTCTGTTTTTCTCTTAGAAAACCTATTTCGCGGATAAAAGGGCGTGGAACGAGTTGCCAAGGGCTAGTCATGTCAGATGGAGCAAAGTTGTATTCTGTCTTCAAGGCTTTCTTAACCCATGCAGGTTCTATGATAACAAATGTTGCGCTTGCTTCAGGCTCCCCTGACCGCAGTGCCCCCAGCTGACACTGCACCGGCGGTCAAAGCACTTCCGGTCCCTCGTCCTTCTGCTCCTCCCCTGGCCGCTGCCCGCCCGTGTGTGGAACGTCGGGTTCAGATCCCTCCTGCTGTCCAGCCGGAAGACGACTATGTATTTGTAGAAATCATTCCACGCAAGAAAAATCAAGCCAGTCTATTTGTACTTAACATATACAGCCCCCCAAACAAACCCCTTACCGGCATCGACAAACTCCTTAAAACCGTCCGGCAACTCACGCGCGGACAAAAATTAATCGTTCTTGG
Source organism: Haemaphysalis longicornis (assembly GCF_048455015.1). Taxonomy (NCBI): domain Eukaryota; kingdom Metazoa; phylum Arthropoda; class Arachnida; order Ixodida; family Ixodidae; genus Haemaphysalis; species Haemaphysalis longicornis. The sequence continues at coordinate 143,693,318 of NW_027526203.1, forward strand.
CGACTTCAATGCCCAACATACAGCATGGGGATACCTAAAAGACACCAAGAAAGGCAAAACACTATATGATGCAACACTTCAGAACCTTCTGCATTTGTGCAACATTCCAGATCTCCCGACAAGAATTGGCCACAGCATCTCCCGAGACACCACCCCTGACCTCACCTTCACATATAATATCAAGAGTGCCACGTGGACGCGACTTGACGAGACACTCGGCAGCGATCAACATATTACACAACTGGAGATTGCGGACGCTAGACACGCTAATCAACGCATCGGCACCGCCAGACTCACTAACTGGAAAGACTTTCGAGACGACACCCCTGCGGACTCCATCACTAACCTAGATGACTGGGTCCAACGGTTACTTGACACGGCCAAGAAGCACACGAAAGAAATTGCCCTAACCCAAGAAACCCCGGCCACTGACGCACACCTGCTCCATCTTAAGGATGCCCGACAAGGCCTGCTTCGAAGGTGGAAAAGGAACCGAACAAATAAGAAACTTCGCATCCGCATCACTCAAATCACAGCAGAGGCAGATAAGTACGCCAAACAACTGGACTGAGTTCTGCAACCAACTTCAAGGCACGCTTGGCACCCGCCGCACCTGGCACATACTCCGATCCTTATTAGGCAGCAATGAATCAAAATCCACCACACAACACCACCTGAAACGCTTCATTCATAATTACCCGGGTACAGAATCAGATTTATTGCGAGAGCTTCAGCAACCGCTGGAATTTCAAGATTGATTTTCTTCGACAACGAGGGTTCGCCAGACGACAGCGCTAACAAAGCACCGCATCGTTACCGACGACAACCAACGGCCCATTCATCAGAATCCTTACCGTGTCTCCCCGAAAGAACGTGATGCCATACATCAGCAGGTGCAACAAATGCTCGAGGACGATGTTATTCAGCCATCTCAAAGCCCGTGGTCGTCACCTGTGGTCCTAGTGCGGAAGAAAGATGGCACTCTACGCTTTTGCGTTGACTACCGAAAGCTGAATGAAGTCACAAAAAAGGATGTGTACCCGCTCCCGCGCATTGACGACTCTCTGGACAGACTGTGCAATGCGCGCTACTTTTCGTCGATGGACCTAAGAAGTGGTTATGGGCAGACAGAAGTCGATGAGCGGGACCGTGAAAAAAACTGCCTTCGTGACACCAGACGGATTTTGAGTTTAAAGTTCTCCCCTTTGGATTGTGTTCCGCTCCCGCTACATTTCAGAGGATGATGGACACTGTTTTGACTGGCTTGAAATGGCAAACGTCTTTAGACTACCTCGATGACGTTGTCGTGTTTTCCGAAACGTCAATGGACGACTCGTTTACCATTTTCTGTTTCATGGTCGCAGACGATGGGAGATATACTACTACTATGTATATTTTATTGGCGCAAGGGCGTCTGAGGCCAAAGAGCGCCAAGACAATGTTTGTTTTGTCACATTTATTAAAATGCCATGGCGATGATTGTGATGTACTTGATAAAAATAGTGTATATATGGGTGTAAAGGGCCCTTACTCTAAGAAGCGAAGATGAATAAGATGAGGGGTAACAGTGACGATGTTTATGTGTGTGCTGGGAGCGCCATAACATAGCAGGAATGGCGGTGACGTCCCTGGCACGTTATGAAAACGCTCAGAACCGCCCTCACTATTTGCATTGGGTGGCCCTGATGTCACACATGGTATGAGATGAGTGTTAAAAATCCAATGTCAGCGAGATAGGCTAAAAGGCGTTCACTTCTAATCGGGGGTTGATCAGATAAAAACAAGGATGGGTGTAAGGGTATCATGTAGGTGTATAGTTCTGGGAAGTGTCGTTTCCTTGCGTCATGGTATGCCAAGCATTCAATCAATACATGGAGAACTGTAAGTCTTCGTCCGCATTTCTCACAAGATGGTGGTGGGGTTCCGTTTAAAAGGTATGAGTGTGTACCGTGTGTGTGACCTATTCTTAATCTGCATATTGATATTTCTGTGAACCTGTTCTGTTTCTCTGTGTTGTATTTCCCTATGTGTGGTTTTATAATGTGCAGTTTTTTTTCGATTTGTGTGTCCCACTGTACCTGCCAGCGCCTCCGAAGCACACTCCGCACTAGTGGTTTCACGTCTAGGTAGGGCACATGTGGGATATCTACATCACTGCGGAGAGCCGCCACAGCAGCATTCTGGTCAGCAATTTCATTGCCTGAAATTCCACTGTGCCCAGGTACCCAGCACACTACTACAGTCAATTTTAGAGCGTAAGCAGACATTATGGATTTGATAAGACGGTTTAAAATAATGTTTCTAGTTGGTTTTCCTGAATGGAGAGCTAATACTACACTCAGGGAGTCTGTAAAAATAATGGAACTGTGTATTCTGGTTTCTGTAATGTGTTCCACAGTGGTTAAAATGCCGTGTGCCTCAGCTGTAAAAATACTGGTATTTTTGTTCATTGTCTTCGTGGTAGCAAAGTTTGGGCCATGTGCAGCACATGACACAGAATGGGCGGACTTGGAGGCATCTGTGTAAAACGTTTTGTGGGGGTATTTGTGTCGTAGATGTAGGAAGTGCTGCAAGATGAGTTCTCTTGGTGCAGTTCTTTTGTTAATGGCTCTGAAAGATAAAGCACAAGAAATGGGGGACATTTCCCAGGGAGCAACAAGGTCTGTGATCGAAGTTTTGTAAGTCTCGCTAAAAGAAACCCCAAGCTCTTCAGCATGCACTCTCACTCTCAACGAAAAAGGCATAGATATAGAGGGCCGACTGAGAAACGAGTGCATGGCAGAGGTGTCATTGACAATAAACGAAGAAGGGTGATTTTTTATGGATGTTGCCTTCATGGCATACAATAGATCTGTGTATAAGCGCTGGTCTTCCAGGCACCACTGGTCACATTCCACATATAGGCTTTGTGCAGGACTCGTTCGGAAGGCTCCTGACGAAAGGCGAAGCCCAAGGTGCAGAACAGGGTCAAGCATTTTTAAAGCGGTTTTCGAAGCTGACCCGTATACTACGCTCCCATAGTCCACGATGGGAGATATGCAGAAGCGCCTGGCCTCCTGTGCTGTGTCCAGCTCCCCACCTATGGTGGATGAGATTATAGAGGGAACATTCTGGACATGCCGCTTTGATCCTGACGGGCACTGGTACCGGGTGACGAAGAGTGCCTCAGAAGACCGCAATGCGAGTGTTGAGAGAGCTGTATACGCGTATGAACGAAACTTTTCCATAAGGTATTGAGGGTGTTTGACGATTCCGTCGATTTAAAGAATACTGGCACCTAAGTTTGATCGATGCTGATGTAGTTTACTTTGAAAACATATATGCGCGAAGTATTTGAGGACGCTATTCCTTATCGCCATAGACACCAGCAGGCTCATGATATATATTTAGGTGTACGGCTTCTTATTCGTCGACCCCTTATGCTTCATACTGTGCCGTTCAGAGATGGAACTGTACAAGTTGAAGCAGGAAATGCAGTCCTCGTCGCGCTGGCCGCGCACCACAGCGACTTGAAAATTGCTACCTTTCTGAAAGGAGCCAAGTCTTTCGTTTACAAAGTGCGGACGGAGGTCGTGTGCTGTGGCGCTGGTGTGGCAGGTTTAGCGGAAAGGAAAACGCACAGTCAGCGGACAGACGTCGTCAGAACTCCTTAGTTTCACCGGCGGTGGTGTTATCCGTCCTCTGCAATGACGTCAATGGCATACTGGCACACTTTCTTGCAGGACTCCGCGTTAATGCTGAAGGGTACGTGGATGTGCTTGGATAGAGAGTGTTTCGAAAAAAAAGGTCATATGTCTTTCAGCAAGATTTGGCTCCTGCCCACACTGCCTGCGTAACCCAATAGTGCTCGGCTGACTTCTACGGCCCTGTCACTCCCTCTGCTCGGCGTTACCTCCTGCAGTCATCTCGGTGCAGTCGTTACCTCGGTGCAGTCATCCTGAAGAAGTTTCTTCTGCGATTAATTTAATTTTGTCTGATTTAGTATGTAGTGCAACTTCTGATGCTTCTTTCTCCCACACACCAATTTTTCCAGACCGTGCCCAGGTGCTGTACATTGATTACGGCATGATCTGGTAAAACTGGACTGCCTGCGACCCCTGCATGAAAGCCACGCGTCGGTGCCAGCCCTGGCCCTACACTGTGCCATCCCGTTGGTACGTCTCGCGATGAAATTTGATAAGAAGTACAGTGGCAACGCCTCCGGCCAAGGCTGAATATTGAGAAGAGCGTTTATGCGATTGTCGTAACGGTCTGAGTGGTGCACAGACGCGAGACACTTTGTTAGGCAGGAAAGATTAGGCGGACAATAAAATGCTTATTTGTCAACAAGATTATTAGGATTAGAGCTTTTTTATCTAAAATGTGATTAGTGAGGAGCACGCCTTCGTGTTAAAAATGAAATTTTGGCTTACATTAAACAGGGTGAGTTGGCACTTTTTATCACTGGAACTAACTGTCAAAAAGCAAAAAGTACATATAATTCCAAAGTTCAGGTAAGGCAAGGCTGCCTGTTTTAGAGATGAAGCTTATGAGGACACTAAAATTGCTCGTCCTACTAAATATGAAGCTGGCGTGAACAACAAACCAATAGGTCACTGAACAATTATTATCCTTGGACGAAAATGTTAAAGATCGAGCAAAATCAAATCTTGAAAAAGACGTAGAAATACAGAAATATTTTACTTGTTTATTCCTTGTAAACATTCAGAAAATTAAAATAAAAAAACGGCCATGTGGGTAAATGCTGATGTATTGTATTTGGCTGTACATACCTGAAGGATAAAAAATCAATTCAACTATACTTTCCTCCAGTTCTCCTAGAGCCATAGGTTTTCCGAATTTTTTTTCTCAACAAAACATTGTTGCTACTACTGTGATTGTACATTTCCTCGTATTATTTGACATTTCTATAGAAACTGACACTTCTAGAAATTGATTAGCAGTGAACAGCCTACACTATGACATATACATATATATACTTATATTTACTTATATACTTCTACGAGGGCTCTTATCAGATCTCGGCATTAGGAGAAGGGTCACATTCCACTGATATCGAATATTCATTCCTACTTTTCGAAGCCGTACTTTAAATTTTCAAAGCACTGGTTAATACATCGAGACGAACGAACATGCTAGCTTGTCCTACTTTTTGGTCGACCCTTCATTTAAACCAGAAATTTCTCCATCGCTCTTTCCTAGTATAGAAATCCTCCGAGAAGCCTAGGCTTTGTGAATACAATAAACTATCGCTGTTGCTAAATATGAGGGGCCGAGTTTTATTACCCAAAATAACGTGTTGTATGCTGCTTTCAGCTGGAAGATTTTACAGCGAAGTTCTCCAACGCTATGTTCCGGCGGATCTCGTGTCCGCGCAGAAACGTGTGCTTCAGCCTGGGTCGATTTTCAGTGTATGGTCAAAATTTGAGAATAAACACAAAACCTCCCAGGCCTCAATATTTTGCTCTAAAATGACCTATATTTCCCATGGGAAAGCTTTAAGGAGCTATTCGTGCGTGTTTATACGTCGAGCCCTTTTTAAAGGTATTGGTGTAAGCTCCTCCGTTTCGCCACCAACCAGTTAGCCCCCGCCACCCTACGGATCTGCACCCCCTCCCGGGCACCCGCAAAGCTCGCCCGACTCGCATGGTTCCCGGCCCACACCGACCTAGCGAACGGCGGAACTGTTAACAGGAATGCGGAGGCGGACGCTGCGGCACGCGCGCTTACCAGTCGCGCAGCCATACACGACCCCGCACGTTCCGTCCAACAGCTCCCCCCCAAACCCACGCCGCTTCTCACATACGGTGAGATTCTAGCCTGGTAGCGCGACACCAGACGAAAGTACCCACCGCCGCACCCCGACCTCCCACGAGCGGAGTCGACGATACTCCGTCAACTCCAAACGAAAGCGATATGGACCCCCGTATTCGCCAAGCACATCTGCCCCACGGTTTACCCGACCGACCACTGTCAACACTGCTACGCAGCCAGGGCTACAACACCACATCTTTTATGGGACTGCAGGCCCCCAGAAGACACCCAAGACCCAATGCCACCAAGCATGGCACTCGCCATAAGAAGCGACGACATCGGCCATCAACGCGGCACGGTCCGGCAGGTGATGGACATCCTCGCGCGGCAACGGCCGAAAACGCCGTCTCCACCGAGACGCGCAGTGAGTAGGCGGCCGTAGCGGGGAGGTCCACCACGCACCTCGCCGCCCCATCCCTTCTTTCCCCACCCCACTACTGCTGGACATGATAATAAATTTTCTATCTCTCTCTCTCTTGTATGTAGTCCTGCTTTTCAACATTCTCTGTTGCATTGCGAAACATGGCCATCTACGGAAAGTGTATGGTTACAGCCCCACTGTACCCTCCTAATGACAACCACTTCCTTTTCAGGAGTCGTGTATACACTTCGCCACTCGCAGGATCTCTGTCCTTCCTGACATTGCATAATTTTTGAGCTCTTCAGCAGCCACCTGGGCCGCGCACCAGAGTCTGCGCCGTGGCTGGCGTAGGCTACCTGTAGTACGTCACCATTGATCCCCTAATACGTCAGTGCCACGCGAAGTTGGAAAGTTGTTCCACACTTCTGTTTTTCTCTTAGAAAACCTATTTCGCGGATAAAAGGGCGTGGAACGAGTTGCCAAGGGCTAGTCATGTCAGATGGAGCAAAGTTGTATTCTGTCTTCAAGGCTTTCTTAACCCATGCAGGTTCTATGATAACAAATGTTGCGCTTGCTTCAGGCTCCCCTGACCGCAGTGCCCCCAGCTGACACTGCACCGGCGGTCAAAGCACTTCCGGTCCCTCGTCCGTCTGCTTCTTCCCTGGCCGCTGCCCGCCCGTGTGTGGAACGACGGGTTCAGATCCCTCCTGCTGTCCAGCCGGAAGACGACTATGTATTTGTAGAAATCATTCCACGCAAGAAAAATCAAGCCAGTCTATTTGTACTTAACATATACAGCCCCCCAAACAAACCCCTTACCGGCATCGACAAACTCCTTAAAACCGTCCGGCAACTCACGCGCGGACAAAAATTAATCGTTCTTGGCGACTTCAATGCCCAACATACAGCATGGGGATACCTAAAAGACACCAAGAAAGGCAAAACACTATATGATGCAACACTTCAGAACCTTCTGCATTTGTGCAACATTCCAGATCTCCCGACAAGAATTGGCCACAGCATCTCCCGAGACACCACCCCTGACCTCACCTTCACATATAATATCAAGAGTGCCACGTGGACGCGACTTGACGAGACACTCGGCAGCGATCAACATATTACACAACTGGAGATTGCGGATGCTAGACACGCTAATCAACGCATCGGCACCGCCAGACTCACTAACTGGAAAGACTTTCGAGACGACACCCCTGCGGACTCCATCACTAACCTAGATGACTGGGTCCAACGGTTACTTGACACGGCCAAGAAGCACACGAAAGAAATTGCCCTAACCCAAGAAACCCCGGCCACTGACGCACACCTGCTCCATCTAAGGGATGCCCGACAAGGCCTGCTTCGAAGGTGGAAAAGGAACCGAACAAATAAGAAACTTCGCATCCGCATCACTCAAGTCACAGCAGAGGCAGATAAGTACGCCAAACAACTTAGCCAACAAAACTGGACTGAGTTCTGCAACCAGCTTCAAGGCACGCTCGGCACCCGCCGCACCTGGCACATACTCCGATCCTTATTAGGCAGCAATGAATCAAAATCCACCACACAACACCACCTGAAACGCCTCATTCATAATTACCCGGGTACAGAATCAGATTTATTGCGAGAGCTTCAGCAACCGCTTCAAGCACCCATTTCCGCTACTACTCTGACTCTCCCATCATACACGGGAAAACCCAATCCAGACATGGACGCACCTTTTACCATGGCAGAAATCGAAGCAGCCGTTCACCATCTAACCCGCAATACAGCCCCAGGAAAAGACAGGATACCGAACAAGCTCCTCCGCAACCTTGATTACGTTGCCCTTGAAAAACTTCTGGAATTTTTTAACTCCCATTGGCAGGCTGGAACCCTCCCCCCCAATGGAAGCACGCCGAAATCACCCTCATACCCAAGCCCAACAAACCGCTCATTACAAAGAACCTTCGACCCATCTCTCTCACTTCCTGTGTCGGAAAACTGTTTGAGCACATGGTGCACAACAGACTATCCCCCCCACATCGAAGAGAACGGGTACTTCCCGCATACGATGTACGGCTTTCGCCCCCACTTATCGGCACAGGACATCCTATTTCAGATTAAAGACGACGTTCTGGATACCCTGAAAAATCAGAGCAAAAAATCAATACTAGCCCTAGATATCAAAGGGGCATTTGATAATGTAATTTGATAATGCTATCTTGCAAGGTCTTGCCTCAAGGAACTGCGGCGAACACACATATTCCTACATCGCTTGCTTTCTGACCAACCGCACGGCAACGATAGGCATTGGGCATCTCCGTTCAAACCCATTCCCAATGGCGCCCAAGGGAACCCCACAAGGATCCCGTCATTTCACCATTGCTGTTCAACTTAGCTATGAAAGATCTGCCGCGACTCCTCGCAGCAATCCCATGATGATTGATGGTTGGTGTTTCATGGCGCAAGGCCAACGAGGGCAAAGAGCGCTAGAAAAGAAGTTATATAATGAAGCGAAGTGATTACCACAAAAAGGTAGGTATAAAAACATGTAAACCGAACATAGTAAAATCAATCAAAGGTAATGGTGATGGCTGGTGTATAGGGCCAGATTTGATTATGCGTGCTTTGAGATAAGGTTTAAAGGAGCCATGAAGACAAAATACAAGTTGGGTTTATTAGGAAGACCGCTTAGTCCCGATAACAATGATACCAATATCATCGCAATCTTCGAACAAATAACGGAGATACTAAATAAAACGTTTGAAGCAGTCGCGACCCCCTAGCGAATTTTCCGCAACTTTTCTATGACGTCACGGAACCTTGTTTGTGCGATTGCCGGCCGCCTAACTGACCTGTCTCGACGACACATGACTGGACGTCTGTAATGGGACCTCTAGTTCCATTTGACCGCATTACTTGAATGCTAACGTGCAGTTAACGCACTGAAAATTGTGTTTTATTGTTGGCCCGTATGACGTCATTCTTGCTCATAACACGTCACTGTGGCGCAAAATTTGAAAGTTTTTAAATATTTCTTGCGCTTTTTCGTTAAAAAAACATCTTTTGTGGCTCTAATGGAGCTGAGTGAGATACTGAATCCTCGTTCTTTCAAATTAAACGAAGTTGTATTTTCTCTTCATGGCTCCTTTAAAAACTTGACATCTGACAAATACTCAAACACACGTTTCAGGGAAACCATGGCATTGTCACCAAAAAAAAGCGATGGATGTAGGGGAATATGTTGTCTGTAGAGTTCTCTGAAGTGTTTGTGTCGTGTTGCGTGAAGTGCCTTGCATGTTATTAGTATGTGCACTACGGATAGGGCCTCTCCGCACCTGCCGCACTGGGGTCTAGGAGATCCCGTCAGCGGATACGAGTGAGTTGCATGCGTGTGCCCCATCCGTAGCCTAGCCAAGGCGACTTCTGTGTTTCTGTTGTGTGAGTCAGCTGCGTACCGTCCCAAGTGTGGCTTTATTACATGTAGTTTGTTGTCTGTCTGTTCGTTCCAGTGTGTTTGCCATGTTCTGCGCAAGTGTTGTCTTATGTGTGGCTTGAGGTCTGTATATGGTACGCTTGTTATGTCTACAGTGTTCCTGAGTGCAGCAGCACCGGCCCTCTCGTCTGACAACTCGTTTCCAGCGATCCCAGCGTGTCCTGGGACCCAGCAGCGGAGCAGCCGATGCTTCTCCGCATACACCGACATGATAGTGTTGAATACAAGATTAATTATTTGGTTTTGGGGGGATTTATGCGATGATAATGCGCGAACAACACTCAAAGAATCTGTGTAGATGATAGAATTGGGAATTTGATTTTCAAGGATATGTCGTACAATCAGAAATATTCCGTACGCTTCTGCTGAAAAAATTGTTGTGTGCACGCTCATGGTTCTGGCTGCATTGAAATTTGGACCATGAGCAGCGCACGACACCATAGTGAAGGTTTTAGAAGCGTCACTGTAGAATTCAGCACGTGGGTATTTAAACTGCAAAGAAAGAAAGTGCTGCAGTATTGCAGCTCGCGGTACCCGATTTTTGTCAAGCTTTATAAAAGAAAGGTCACAGGACACAGGGCAAACTTGCCAAGACGGTAAAATGTTTAAAGAGGATGACCTGTACACGTCTAAAAACGAAGCACTCAGATCCGAGGCTCGCTCTCTCGCTCGAAGTGAAAAAGGCGGAGTAACGGACGGGCGATTTACAAACAGCACAGATGTGGATGTATCGTTAAGGACAGGATAAAAAGGGTGGTTATTCTGAGATTAAATTTTAAAAGCATAAAGTAAGTCCTTGTACGTTCGCTGGTTCTCAAGGCTCCACTTATTACATTCAACATATAGACTCTCGACAGGGCTAGTGCGAAAAGCACCTGACGCAAGCCGTAGCCCCAAGTGTAGTACTGGGTCAAGCATTCGCAATGCTGTTTTACTCGCCGACCCATATACCACACTGCCATAGTCCAAACGATACCCAACCAAAGCAGTATAGAGCCGTAGTAGGAGTTCTTTGTCGGAACCATACGAATGGTGGGAGAGAACCTTCAGGATATTCATTGTTTTAAGACATTTATGTTTAAGTTTCTTGATGTGTGGAATAAATGTGAGTTTCTGGTCAAACACGACACCTAAAAACTTGTGCTCCTTGTTCACAGGAAGCGACACGCCATTAAGTGTAATGTCTGGGTCTGGAAGGATCCCGCGCTTCCTAGAGAACACAACGCAGGAGCTTTTTGCAGGATTCAATTTAAAACCATTCTAGTCTGCCCAGCTGGCAAGTTTCTTGACGCCGAGCTGGACTTGACGTTCGCATATTCACATATTACAAGATTTAAACGATATCTGCACGTCATCTACATACATAGAGTAAGAAATTGTAGGCGGCAGTGCCTTCCCAAGGGAGTTCATCTTTACTATGAAGAGAGTGCAGCTTAGAACTCCACCTTGCGGCACGCCATTTTCCTGCACGTGTACCTTTGACAGTTCAGAACCAACTCTGACGCGAAAGGTTCTCTCCGACAAATAACTAATAACGGTATTTAACATGTTACCAGAGACACCGAACGACTTAAGGTCAGTAAGTATGCCACAACGCCATGCGGTGTCATAGGCCTTCTCTATGTCAAAAAACACCGTAAGACAGAATTGTTTGCGAATGAAGGCATCCTTAATGTATGACTCTAGTGCCACAAGTTGATCGTTTGTGGATCTCCCTGCCCTGAAGCCTGCCTGGCAGCTCTCAAGAAGACCGTTGTACTCCAAAAAGTACACTAGCCTCCGGTTTATCATCTTCTCGAGAAGCTTGCACAGGCAGCTGGTCAGGGCAATGGGTCGATAGCTAGCGGGAGAAGAAGGGTCCTTCCCTTCTTTGAAAAATGCTACAACTATGGCATCCCTCCAAGTCTTTGGAATGTGCACCGAAAGCCATATCTTGTTGAACAGGTGAAGAAGTGTTACAAGAGTGTCTGTGTGTAAGTTCTGTATCATTGTATATGTAATGTTGTCTGGGCCTGGAGTTGAGAGTTTACACATGCTCAGAGCACCCCTCAGCTCATGAAGTGTGAACTCAGAGTTATAAGTGGCTGACCTGTCATTGTCATGTAAAGGCTTCTTTCCGGTCATTTGTTCGTGTTTAATGAAAGTGTTTGTGTAGTGTGCTGAACTGGAAACGTGTTGGAAGTGTTGTGCGAGTGTGTCAGCCTGGTCTTCGAGTGTGTCCCCTGTTGTGCTGACCAGAGGCAGGCTGTGTGTTTGTTGTCCTTTGAGTTTGCGTATTCTTGTCCATACTTTCTGTGTGTCTGTGTAGGAGTTTATTGATGTTATGAAAGAACGCAAACTCTCGTTTTGCCTCACGACGCACACGTTTTCCTAACGCCTTGGCCCGTTTGAACAAAATGAGGTTACCCGACGTGGGGTACCGACGAAGGACACCCCACGCCTTGTTCTGGGCCTCTCGCGCCCGCCTGCAGTCCTCATTCCATCACGGCCTCCGCTGGTTGCGCGGGGCACCAGAGGCGTGGGGAATGGACTTTTCTTCGGCGTCGAGGATGTGCGCCGTGAGCAGTTGGGTAGCTTCTTCAACGTGTAGGTGTCCTATGAATGTGTGGTATAGTTTGGATGTCTCTGTAAATGTATTCCAGTTACCTCTTGCTTCATTAAACCTTTTATGGGAAGATGGACTGCTCGGGCCTGTACCTATATACGTTAATGAAGTAAGGAAATGGTCACTACCGTATGGGTCCGTGCCCACACCCCACTCAAGACATGGAAAGAGAATTGCAGAGCCAATAGCCAGGTCAAGATGTGAGTATGTGTTGTGACCTATGTTATGGTATGTAGGCTGTTTATTGTTGAAAAGGCATGCTCCAGAGGATGCAAGAAACCTCTCTATCAGGCGACCCCGGGCATCCGTACGAGAAGAGCCCCAAAGAGAATTGTGAGCATTAAGGTCGCCTGTTAGAATGTATGGTTCGGGCAGCTGGTCAACCAGCGCCTCGATGTCAGAGCTCAAAAGTGTAACATCAGGAGGAATGTATATGGAGCATACCGTTATCAACCTATTACATATTATCAAGCGTATTGCTACAGCCTCAAGGATAGTGTTCAGAGTGACAGGGTGGCAGGCTAAGGATTTCCGGGCAATTATGGCCACACCGCCAGAAGAGTGTGTGCAGCCATCCCTGTCCTTTCTGAAGACCATGTAACTATTCAAGAAATTTGTGTGCTTGGAATTCAAATGTGTTTCCTGAACACACATTACACTTGGCTGACTAGCATGCAGTATTTCGTATACATCGTCAAGATTTTTAAAAACGCCTCTACAGTTCCATTGAATTATGTTTTCTCTTCCCATTATTTAGTGTGAGAGCTACTGGAGTGTGTGTGTTTGTTTATGTGTCGTCTTTCGGGGCTGTGACTCTCGCCTTTTTTGGTTTGTCGGGAATCTTTGGCGTCGGGACGCGTTCCTTGCGGTGCACCGCAGGCAAGAACGGGCCGACGTCCATCTCATCGTCCGATGTCCTGGGTGTGCCCGTCGAACCGGGCCCCCCGGACTTGGCCCCTCTTCGGGGGCCCTTCGTTTGACCCGCCACCGCAGCAGGTGTCGGGGGCACCAGAAGTGGCACGGGCGGTGCGGTGGCGGTGGGAGCCGGTGCGGGGCCCGTGGTGTCCATGGCACCCTCCAACGCACTGGAGGACGGGGAGGCAGGGACGGGAGCGGCACCGGTCCCGACGGAAGAGGTTGCCACCACAACCGCTGTTGGCTCAGCGAGCGGTGCGGAGGCGGGTTGGGCTGCCAGAGGCAACCCAGGGGGGGGCGGGAAGGGGACCAAGTCTGACTCGCAGTACTGGGTCTCCGCCGAAACCAGACGCCGCTCTGCCCCCCGCCGAGCTGCGTCGGCGTACCTCCCCAGGGGGAAAGAGGCAAACCTCTTTCGCGGCTCTGGGAAGGTGATGTTTTCAGTGACTTTGATGTTAATTATTTTCTGTTCTAATTGAAACTTTTCACATTTTCTGGAGTAGGCCGCATGTGGACCCTGGCAGTTTACGCAAAGAAATTGTTGAACGTTACAGTTGTCGAACGGGTGGTCGTGTTGGGCGCATTTTGCGCAGGTAAGTCGGCCGCGACAGGAGTTTGTGCCGTGCCCAAATCGTTGGCACTTGAAACAGCGCCGCGGGTTCGGGATGTACGGCCGGACTGGACATCGGATGTAACCTGCGTTGATGAATTCTGGAAGAGTGGACTTGTCAAAGGTTAGGATGAGGTGCTTTGTCGGTATTTGTTTATCGTCTCTGCGGATGGTTATCCGCCTGACCGCTGTTACGCCCTGACTACGAAGGCCCTCCAGCAGGTCAGCTTCAGATTCATTTAGTAGGTCATACTCGGAAATCACGCCCTGGGAGCTGTTTAGGCTGCGGTGGGGCGTGACTCGGATTGGCAGATCGGCGATGCTGGTTTGAGCAAGGAGTTTATTGGCCTGATCCTGGCTACTGACCTCGACAAGAATTTCACCGGTTCGTTGTTTTTTGGCCTTATACGACCCTCCAACAATACCGTCAAGAAACTTTGAAATGAGAAATACCGACTGTGAAGCAAGAGGTTTTGATTGGTCTACAGATTCCATCACGATGAAGCGAGGATAGTTGTTCGGTTTTGGAGGACTCAAGTCATGAAGTGGTGGAAAAGAAACTTCGGTGCGGCCCCTTTTTGGGGGCCGATCACGTCTGGGGGGGGGGGTTTGAAAATGCCATATGATACATTGGAAAGCAGGGAGACGGGGGTACTTTCTCCTTTGACCTTATCCTGGTAGTCAAAGAGGTCCCGGAGCTCCCTGCCTGGTAGACAGGCAGGGAGCCCATCGGCCGGAGCTTGACCAAGGCTCCGACGGCCACCGTTCACGGATTCTAACCCTTCACCTTTCAACTTCTAGCCACGGTAGGTGACAGCTTAAGTATGGGGGGCTCGGGGTACGCGGTGTCGCCACTCACCGTCACCAAGATTACTCAAGGTGCCCCGTGCGGGGGTGCTTTCCAGGAACTTAGTGATCAAGAATTCGCACATGGAAGAAACAGGGTTTGTTTTGTCAACTGCCTCGATAACCAAGAATCGAGGATAGTTATCAGGTTTCGGAATGTGGATTGTTGGAAGGGATGGAAAGTAAACTTCGGTGCGGCCCCTTTTCGGTGGCAGATCACGTTAGGGAGGGGTTTGAATTATCCATACGGCATAGGAAAAAGCAGGGAGACGGGGGTACTTTTTCCTTTGACCTTACCCTGGTAGTCAAACTTGTGTAACTTGTTGTCTGTGTGCTCCAGTCTGCTTGCCATGTTTTGCGAAGGTGTTGTCTTATGTGCGGCTTGAGGTCAGTGTAGGGTATTGTTGTTATGTCCACTGTGTTTGCAAGTGCAGCAGCGGCGGCCATTTGATCCGCGGTCTCATTTCCGGCGATTCCAGCATGGCCTGAAACCCAGCACAGGATTAGTTTAAAATTCTTAGCATATATAGACATTACGGCACTAAAGACAAGATTGCCAATGTGGTTTTTTCTGGGTCTGTGTGAAGACAATGCACGCACAACGCTCACGGAGTCTGTAAAGATGACAGACTTGGGAATTTGTTTTTTAAGAATGTGCTGAACGATGAGTAAAATGCCATATACTTCTGCTGAGAAGATAGTGGTGTACATTCATGGTTCTGCAAGAATTAAAATTGGGACCATGAGCGGCGCATGACACCGTACTTGAAGTTTTCGAGGCATCGCGATAGAATTCAGCGCATTTATATTTATCCTGAAGCGACAGTAAATGCTGCAGAATCGCAGCTCTCGGAACCCTGTTTTTATCTATTTTCATAAAAGAAACATCACAACAATCAGCCTTGTTGTTGTGCCTTGTTCTGGGCCATGGTGGTATAACGTAAGAAAATGATGATGATGTGCATACATCTAAAAACCCAACCTATATACCTGAAGCTTAGTCTCTCACCCTCAGAGAGTAGGGCAAAGACACAGATGGACGATTTGAGAATATCTGGGTTGAAGATGTATCGTTGAGGACAGGTTTAAAAGGATGGTTATTCAATGATGAGACCTTAAAAGCATATAATAAATCAATGTACATTCGTTGATGTTACAGACACCATTTGTTACTTTCAGCGTACAGACTCTGGGCCGGGCTAGTGCGGAACGCACCACACGCAAGCTGCAGGCCCAAGTGGAGCACTGGGTCAAGCATTTTTAGTGCTGTTTTCATGCCGACCCATACACAACACTACCGTAGTCTACCCGAGACCCGATTAAAGCGGTAAAGACACGGAGAAGGAGTTCTTTGTCTGCACCATAGGATTGGGGAGAGAGGACTTTGAGAATGTTTAGTGTTTTCAGACCTTTATGTTTAAGTTGTTTGATGTGTGGAATTAACGTCAGTTTTTCATCAAATATGACCCCTAAAAACTTGTGCTCCTTTTTTACAGGAATAGAAGCGTGATGAAGGGTGATCTCACGGTCTGTCTTAATCCCGCGCTTCCGGGAGAACACAACACAAGTACTTTTTACAGGGTTTAGTTTAAAACCGTTTGCGTCCGCCCAGCCAGCAAATTTGTTCACCCCAAGCTGGACTTGGCGTTCACAAATTGAAAAGTTACAGGACTTAAAAGATATTTGAATGTCATCTACATATACAGAACAGGAAATGTTTGGTGGCAATGCCTTTCGAAGACAGTTCATCTTAACAATAAAAAGAGTGTACAGGGGGGATTAAAAGAAATGCGAACAACGGAGCACACAGCCTCCGAAGCATGCCGCACCGTCTGGCTGCACTGTCAGTAAACTGCGCGCATGCGTAGTTCTTTCGGAGCGTTTGAGACTGTGGCCTACTGTTTGGGGAAACGCTTGATCAAGAAGGGACGCGGGTCATTTATTTTGAGGCATCTTGTTATGATCTGGCGCCACTGGGCATACTGTTATCTACTAGATTCGCTAGCAAAGCCCGCAGCAAGCTGATTGCAGATAGCAGATGCCATTCCACGATCATCCTGCTCAGTGGCGACACAGCGTAAAAAGGCCCCTCAAAATAAATTACCGGCGTCGCTTCTTGATCGAGCATTCCCCATAAATGTAGGCCACACTCTCAAACGCTCCGAAACAACTACGCATGCGCGCAGTTTACTGACAGTGCAGCCAGACGGTGCGGCATGCGTCGGAGGCTGTGCGCTCCATTGTTCGCAATTCTTTTAATCCCCCCTGTACAGCTCAAGACACCGCCTTGAGGGACGCCATTTTCCTGCACTATACATTCGAAAGAGCACTGCCAACCCTCACTCGAAAGGTGCCAACCCTCACTCGAAACCATCACCTGGTACTCGTTCATGGCTCTGGACATGGAGGAAGAAAAAGTTAGGAGACGGCATGACGTCACGCAGCTAGCCTTCGCAAGTCCAGGTCCGTTCAAGCCGCTCCCTCCGCCGTTTCCCTTTCTCAAGCCGCCGCAGTCGGCCCAGCACGTGACCTCCATGGTCGGATGGGCCGGCGGCGGCGGCGGTGTCCGACTCCGGCGCATCTCTCGTGTTTCGTTGGCGGTAGCCAACGAAACACGAGAGCCAACGAAACCCCGTCCTTCCTGCATTTGTCTGCTCGGCGATCTCATGCCCGCGTGCGGGCAGCAGTGCCGTGTACGTGCGGAAGACAAAAGCCGTGGGAAAAAAACCACCATATAGCAGGCTTCGCGACAACGGGCCGCAGAGCAGTTTCAAGCAGACGAAATTGAAGAGTGCGCGGCGGCCCATACAGCGGCGGGGCGGTGGGGTCACGTGGTGCAGTGACGCCTGGGCCGACTTCGATTTTACTTTTTATGTATAGGCTTCACATTTCTCCGGCGGCGCCGTCTCCTAACTTTTTACTTCCTCCATGGCTCTGGAGGTGGAGCGGTCGCACAAACATTTTCTTCTTCCATGCACAAACAGAACACAGAACGGCGGCAGACGAACCTCGCAATAGCGCTAAAGTGAACTAGAAGAGGTAGTGGGCTTACTCAGCAGCCCAAGCCATGCATTGCAATGGCCGTTCTCATGTCGACAAATTTCGTTTCTCCTAGAGCCCGCAGGGTGGCTCCACTGATCTATGCAATGGAAGCAACGCCGTGCTGGTAGTGTTGTGTCGTGCCAACTTCGTGCGAGTTTGCGTCGCTTCGCTTGCCAACGTGCGTGGGTAATTCCGGAAATAAGATGCCGTAGAGGTGGTGGGTACGTACTGTGCTTGTTATAGCGAAAGTACATCGTTCGAGATGCCACCGCGCCGGCAAAACCATTGCTATGCACCCGGATGCCAAACGGGCTATGTTCACGTGAAGGGTGCTACGAAGCCGTCTCTCTTCATCGCCCCGAAGGATTTAGAGTTACGCAAAAAGTGGCAAAAGAATCTTCATCGGGCAGACAAACCCCTTGAAGACACGAGTGCTGTTTGCGAGCTTCATTTTGAGCCTGGTTGCATAGTTCGGCATTATGTGCATACCGTCAACGGCGAAGAGGTACGCATTGAGCGAGGGAAGCCAGCACTCAGAAGTGACGCAGTCCCTACAATTCTGCCTAATTTGCCCGCGTACTTGACAAAAAAAAACAGTGCATGAAAGGGCCCCTCAAAAAAGGAAGGCGGAAAATAGCAGGACGCCGGCGAAGCGCATGCTTCGTGCTGGTAGGGAAGTTGACGTGTCGGCACCGGCAACAGACACTGATGCCGCTGCTGCTGTTGCCGAGCAAGGATCGGAGGCAGGCCGACAAGAGAGCACAGGCGTGCAGAACTCTGCAGAAGCTTCGGACGATGCCAGCGTTTTCGACTATTTGGTGCTGCCGTCCGCGCGGTGGAGCAAGCACAACTTTCCGGGACACGACGGAGTTGTGTATTGTACGTCTGTTTTGTCATCGAAATCAGAGGTGCACTCCGAAAAAGTGGTGATGTTTTTTGACTCGCTTTCAAAGACCTACTGCAAGGTGTTTGCCAGAGGCATCTTGATCAAGGAGAGTGCCGTTGAGACAAAACAGGTGGCGGAAGAAATTCTAGAAGCAGCGGACTCCATGTGCCTTTGCACAGGGGCAATCAAGTGCCAAGAATATGATGGGGCACTCCTTACCCAGAAGCTGAAAGCCCATGCGGTAGCACACGAAGACGTCTACTTCAGCAGCAACTGCCTCGGCCAAGTGGCCAAAACAGGTATTTATCATTCTGGTACTTCAACTTCAGAGGCTCAGATAAAATCGCCAGAGCAGCTCACTATTTGCGCATGATGCCAGAAATCTGGTAATAACACATTCATTTTTTTTCTTCCAGGTACACAGTGTGTGTCATGCCGTTACCTGAGACGAGCATTGCTGACCCGCCGGTCCAGAGTACAGCGAACAGCTGCCAAGAACTGCAAGTCAGCTTCATTAAAACTGCGGAGAGTGCTGAGAAGAAACAAGCGCCTTTTAACTCGCCTTAGCCATGCTAAAGAGGAGCTGGGACGGCTTCAGGAGAAGAATGCGACCAAAAAGGAAGAAGTTCTGCTGGAGCAAATCTCAAACCTTCCTCCGAGACAACAAGAGGCTGTTAAGCAATGCTTTGCAGCATCAAAGGTGAAGCCAAAGGGTGTACGCTTTACGAAAAGCTGGATTTTGGACTGCATCTTGATGAAGATGAAGAGCCCTCGTCTCTACGAACACCTTCGAAAAAACCACATCCTGTCCCTGCCAAGCAAGTCAACCTTGAAACGCTACGTATCTGTGTATCGGACTGTTTTTGGCTTCAGTGAGAAGGTTTTGAAGATGCTGAAAGTGAAAGCAGCCGATATGGACGCCTACAAGAGGCATGGAGGTTTGCTCATTGATGAGTTAAAACTTTCTGAACACCTATCGGTGAAAAAGTCTGGTGTGGTAGAAGGTTTTGTGGATTTAGGCCCATTTACCACAAAAAAAGACAAAAGCACACCTAGTGACCACGGAATGGTGATTTTGTTTGTCCCATTTCAAGGTAAATGGAGCCAAATCATTGGCTATTTTGCCACGAAGGGGAACATGAAGGGGGACACACTTGCCAAGGTTGTAATCGAAGCAACCATTCTGGCTGAAAAGAGTGGACTTTTCGTAGACTTTGTTACCACAGACGGTGCTAGCTGGAACAAGAGAATGTGGAAGATCATGGGAATACAGGGAACTGCAAATTCTGTCAACTGTAAAGTCCAGCACCCTAGTGATGCTTCAAGACATCTGTTCTTCATATCAGATTTCCCGCACCTTATTAAATGCCTGCGCAACGCCTTCCTCATTTCTGGATTCAACACCCCTTCTGGCCACGTGAGTCAGCAACTAATTTTCTTTCGGTAACTGGTTGCTATCAGTAGCTTAGCCAAATTACGCTTATGCTACCTGTATGGTAATAACATAGAACCAAGTTAATTGGTTGTTGATTGCATTTGTCAGGCATATTGTTGGGTATACAGTAAATACATTAACAAATTCTCGAGGGCTGTTGTAAGAGGCTGATAAAATTCTTTATGCTCATGATAATGGGTTTCAGTATTATGTGTCTTCAGCAATTAACATCCAACTCCGTGCCTGCTTGAAATGACAGGTACAACGTTCTAATAAATTCTTCAAATTTCTCTGCAGATTGACATGCAGCCGGTGAAAAAAGCTTTTGACATCGACTCATCCAATGTGACCCTGAAAGTCATGCCCGGGATAACGCAAAGTCACCTACAGCCTAACAACTTCGAAAAGATGCGTGTTAGTTATGCTTTCCAACTTTTTGGCACAAAGGTACTTCAAGCTTTTCATCTCTTCAAAGACAAGCTTGGAAGCATCAGTGCAACACAGGAGTTTTTCAGGTAAAAAAATCTCTTACTTTTTCGCAAAGCCTGTTTTAATCAAATTAATTCACAAGTGTGCCTTCTTCATTAACTAATACATTTGTTATGGAACATGTAGAAGACAACAGTTGTAGCAAGAGAAGTAATCGCTTAATTTGTTTTGTCGGTTTTTGTTACATACCTTTCAGCAAGATTCACCGGCTGATATCTGTGATGACGTCTCGGTACCCTGCTGAGGCTCTTCGACCTGGTTCACCGGGGACTAAGTTCTTAGAGGACTTTTTGTGCTACCTTACTGAATGGGAGAAGCACGCTAGAGCCGCTGGAGGAGGCTTTATAAGTGACGTAACCGCAGCTGGGCTACGTGTCACCATCACAAGCACTTTAGAACTTCTTGCATACCTGACTGAGAAGGTTGGGTACAAGTTCCTTATGACCTCAAAACTTAGTCAAGATCCCCTTGAGAACCTTTTTGGTATTGTGAGACACGCATCAAAAAGCAATGACCACCCAACCCCTAGTCAGTTTCTAGTTATTGTGAATTGCCTTTCTTTTTATGGCTTAGTAAAGACGGTCAGCCAAGGCAATTGCGATCAGAGCACGCTAGGCTCCCTGCTTGAGGTGGACGATTGTGTGAATGGTACGCCATGTGCAGAAAGTGAGCCTTCACCATTGGTAGCCAATGTAGAAGCTCAGCCATCGCTTTCAGCGTCTGGCAAGTCTCATGACCACAACCAACACATTGTCAGAAGCGATAACAGGCTCATATTTCACATTGCTGGTTATGTTGCAAGAAAGTGCATTATCAAGACCGGTTGCCAAGCCTGTATAAAACTTCTCACTATGCCTTCCCCCGGAGAAGACTTCCAGCTTGCTCGACTAACACATTTTTGTGACAAAGGGGGGCTTCTGTACCCCTCTGGCTTGCTGTTCGGCTTTGTGAGGAAGCTGGAGGATCTCTTTACTGAGTGCTTCTCCCGTCATCAGCTGCATGCCGACAGCATTATTGATGTTCTAGCGGTTGTAAAGGAGCGGCTCCTTCGGGAGATTGGCTGCCCCTCTCACGCTCCCACACTTTCTGCAACAATAATTAATTTCTATGTTGTTGCACGACTGCACTTCTACACGAAGGGGCTAAACCTGGCGAAGTCAGCCAGGCGACAGAAAGCAAAGCACCTAAAGTTGAGCCGTTGCTCCTAAGGAAGAGTGCATGGTGTTCGTTCCAAATTTACTGTGTATATGTGTTGCTTGTAAATAAATATTGTGCAATTTTTGTTCACAGATGAAGATTCTTTCATTAAGGGATCACAGATAAAGATTATTTTCTTACTGGACCTGTGCGGGAAAATATAGAACTAAAAATATGCTTGTAATAATAAATATAAAAAATCAGAACTATAAAATGCTCAGACATATGAGCATTGATCAAAACCAAAATTCTGTTGCTACGACAGCATCATATTTATTTACATAGCTATACGAGTTAATCATAGAGAGAAATCAATTTATATTCCTGCTTTGGTCAACTCAAGTCTTTCGGGAGCTGTAATAGTTAAACTAATACACGCCGAAAGAAGCGGGGTCCAGATCTGGCGCAAATAACGTAGCCGCTGACTTTGCTACGACTTCCATGAGCAAGCACCACCCAGGCTGGTTTTTGCGCGTGGTACCGTAACCTGCGAGAATATGAGAACTGTTGCTACGTCCTTAAAAATCCCCCATTATGCGCTAATAATCTGCTCAATCTCGGCCGTAATCACAAGATGCCTGTTGCGCAGTATGAGGTCCCGTTTGCGGTTGATTTTTTATAAAGCATATTTCATGAAAGAGAAGAAAGCTACATAGCACCAGGCAAGCTGGCCAACGTAATGTGTAATTTTGCCACGCAAATACTAAAGTTTTTCAGAGGCAGGCTGTGCAAAAAAAAAAAAACGAAATTGGCAAGAGCAGAACACATCCGCTGTTGCGCACAGATTTCTCGCCAATTCTCGGCTGTAAAAAGAACCACTGAATTTGCAAATGTGCGCGACACTAGCCATCGCTCCTTCGCATCAAATACGCGCCAGAGAAATACACTTCTTTTAAATGTTACTCTTGCGAACAGTATCACCCCGCCATCGTGCACTCGCTGGCGGACAACCGAAAGCATCGAGGCCTTACATTGCATGGATTTGTGGCGCCACCCTGCGGATGCGACATAAACTGCGTCAGGCGGCCAGGCCCAGTAAGCCCACTACCCTCTTCTAGTTCACTTTACTAGCTCGCGAATATGGCGGCACACTGGGTGCGTTCCAATTTACCGTTTAGACAGCTTCGTTGCCGTCTTCGCGGACAGTACACCATGTTAAGCCCCGTTCCAATTCGAACGAAGCAGTCAACGAAGACTGCTTTGAGGAGACAGCATCGAAGTCAGCAACGATGCAGGCTACCTTCCTGTCTAAACGCCAGCGCCACCTTTTTGCGTATTAATGTTGAAATAAAAGCACTTGTTCCTGTATTTAAATATTTGGTATAAGTTACTAGTGATGCTGATGACTTTGTTTCATTTTTAAATTACTTAACGTTTGCAATAACAACGGTAATATTAGTTCCGAAACATGCGGTTTGCGCAACTCCACATGTCTGCTACGACGCTGTCGTCTGCGCTGGCGTTGCGCTTGCGACCGCGGCGCCATTCCAATTTTATTCCTCTAGACGTCTAGTTAGACTGCTTAGTAGGCCGTCTACGAAGCTGTCCGCGAATTGGAACGCAGCCACTGTTGCTCAAATGAAAGGCTTTCGTCGGCTTGATGCAGCCGGCAGTTTTAAGTGCGAATGCACTTTATAAGCGACCCCAAACCATCCACCGCCGGCGGCGGCGGCGGCGTCTGCAGTCCTCCTCTCTATATATAAAAAAAAACAGCATCCGGCGCCAGGTTTCGAACCGAGGACTTTGCGGCCGCAGCGCGACGCTTTACCGACGAAGCCACGGACGCGACGCTGATATCAGTGTTAGTAACGCGCTTTATATCTTTAACGCATTCAAACTACGTCGTCAGCGGCGTGCGTTGGCGACTCAGCGGCGTTATAGCGGCTTGATAACTGCGTGGTGTACACGTGATACTACAAACCCGATGGAAGAGATGGAAGAGAAGGCGGCGAGGCGGTGGGCTGCGGGGGCCGAGCGCAAGCGCCGCAAGCGGGCCGACAACCGTGCATTCGCACTTTCACATTCTCCCCCTCGGGGAAATGCGGGGGAATTTTTTCTTCAGCGTTTAAACAACGCAGTTGGATGCGGTTTAGCAACGTTAAAGGTGTTGTGCCACCAAATTTGTTGCTTGTGCATTCTTTGTTGCAAACGTTTTATAATTCGTTAGAAAGCATGATACATGCTCTCACATGCACATATTCTGAGTAAAAAATTTATTATCGCACGATTCATGTGAACAGGATTCGGTTTCGGTTTCTGGGCGCCGATTCAAGCAGTGACGTCACAGTGTTGCGAGGAGGCTCTGCCACGGCGGCGCTGCGGTACGTTGCGACTTTACTGCGGCGTCTGCTCCTCCACATACGTGCTTCACCACGGAAGTAAACACGCCGACTCGTCACGTCAAGCCGCGACAGCTCCGACGCGGATTCTTTGTGTGCATCCTCGGATGCAGACAAATGAAAACCATGGATATGCAAACCATGAAAATGCTAAAAAAAACGCTCAAAAAAAAAAAAGAAAAGCTGCCCCCGCCGCGAATCGAACCGGCAACGTTGACCGGACGGGCGGAACGCGCGAGACCACTGGGCCAACGAACAAACGGTTTCCCACCGCGATATAGCCGGTGTACTAGATGGAGGCCCATCCTTGCAGTCGTACGTCGGTGTTTACTAGC
The DNA here is from genome assembly GCF_048455015.1 of Haemaphysalis longicornis. Classification (NCBI taxonomy): domain Eukaryota; kingdom Metazoa; phylum Arthropoda; class Arachnida; order Ixodida; family Ixodidae; genus Haemaphysalis; species Haemaphysalis longicornis. The sequence continues at coordinate 143,717,667 of NW_027526203.1, forward strand.
TAGTTTACAGAATTCCTGGCTTGTAAACTCAAATTTCTTAAATAGCGCTTGCGCAGCAAGGTTCCGCGAAGCCCCCGCGACAGCTTATCGCCATCAACTCTGCTCCTTCACGAAAGCGCTTGCAGAAGTAAGTGTGCCCTGCTGCGACTGCGATTTTGCACTGAAGGGATAGTGCTTGCCCTACTTTGGTTTTACGTTTTACGTTAAAAACCTTTGCCGATACTGATCTCTTATTGGCCGACCTCCATGCAGAATAAAGGCCGACCTCCATGCAGCGAAGTTGCTCGGCGAACTCGGCGCGGCGGACGCCGCGGTTTGACGCGCCGCTCAGTTTTCGTCCACCCCAACCTCCATGCAACGCGATGCGGCGAACGCCGCCGATGGAAGACAGGACAGGAAGTACAAGGAAGTACAAGGCTGTGATTGGCTGCGGCCTCAAAATGCAGTTTGCCGCTTCCGGTCGCGTTCGCCGCCGCGCGTTCGACATCTAGCTCGCGTAGATCGCCGGCGAACAGCCGTATTTTCGACGCCGGCGGCGGAGCGGCCGCCGCCGGGCGACGTTCGCCGCCTTTTCGCCTACATTTCGCTGCATGGAGGTCGGCCTTAAGTGTGCCCGGCTGCGACTGCGATTTTGCACTGAAGGGATAGTGCTTGCCGTACTCTGGTTTTACGTTTTACGTTAAAAACCTTTGCCGATACTGATCTCTTATTACCCAAATTACCCTACGTAACTGTTCTTCTGCACGAAACTGACCTTATATTTTCTACAGGCGAGCCGGCGTCGCCCAGCGGCGTCGCCCAAGAGCACGGCCGAAGCGTCGAACGCCAAAATACGGATCGCATTAGCGCTAGTGTTGAGTTGTATGGGCTTCATGGAACTTACTGAGTTTATTACCCTCCAGAAACTAACAAAATAGAGCCGCTTTCATTGCGGCACGAATGTTGTCGGGGCGCAGTTTTCGCTTCTCGGTCGATTGACGACGCGTCGTGCGACCAGTCAGGCGACCGGTTTTGTTGGCGTCTTCGGTCGGCGAGTCAGTCACACTACGGCGACTTTCCATCGGCCGGCGTGTTTGTGTCGCCGTTGGCGTGGTGTGACAACGCGGTCTGGCAATTCGGCAGTTGGCCGATGTTTTGGCGACTCGTCTTTGTCGCGTCGTCGTCGCCGTCGTATAGTGTGTCGATACGACCAAGCGACCAAACAAACTGTGGTAACTGGAGTTCACGTTGACGTCGCTCGAGTCGCTAACGTTGTATGACGTCACAAACTTCGCTGTGCTGGCAATTCACTGACGTCATGGTTAGTGGCGCTAGCGATGGGTCCCGATTTCCAGAAGAGCATTTAGGTAATTTTTAGAAGCGTATTAAGCGCTTGCTGTACCCAGCACTTCGTGTTGAGGGTCGTTGCATGCAGAGGAAGCCTACAGCAGGCTTTTTACAGACTTAAAATTTGGTGGCACAACACCTTTAAAGTCACTTCAGTGCATTTATAAACAAAAATAAACGTTTACTTTAAAGCCTAATTACAAAAAAACTCTGCACAACTTGTTTATGTTGGCACAGAGCTAGGCAAGCAAGTCTGGCAACACACACGGACGCAGCGTCGAGCAACGTTTTTAGAACAATTCAGTTTCACAGCTCCGCTCCCGAGGCGGCCGTGGTGGCGGTCACGCGAACTAGTGGCGCTGCAGTCACGCTTTTCTTCACCTGCTCCTGCATGGGCGCGCGGACAGGCGCGCGCTTTGGCGGGCGCGCGTCGTTCGAAGCGATTTCGTTCCCCACTCGTGCGCCTGAATTATCCGGTTTCCGAATGTTTGCTTTTGTGTAGTGGAAATGCCTTCGTGTTTTGCGCCGGGATGTACGAGTGGCTACAGAATTGACGCCGCAAATCATCATTTTTTTACCCCACCACGTAAGGCCACGGAGTTTAAACAATGGGAACAATTGATTGATTGATTGATTGTAGGGTTTAACGCGCCGACGCAACGCAGGCGATGAGGCGCGCAGTAGTGGAGGGCTCCGGATTAATTTTGACCACCTGGGGATCTTTATCGTGCACCGAAATCTCGTACACACGGGCGTTTTTGCTTTTCGCCTCCATCAGAAAAGCTGCCGCCGCGGCCGGGAATCGAACCCGAAACAATGGGAACAAATGCTGCACCGCAAGGACAGGCGCCTTACTCAAAAATCCAAGGTATGTGAGAGACATTTCGAAGAGCAAGACACTGTAAAGTATTTCAAGCATGTTGTAAAGGGCCAGGAGGTTTTAATTCCCCGTGGTAACTGGAAGTTAGTGCCAGGAGCGTTGCCGCGTCTCTTTCCTGGCTTGCCGGAGCGCATATCTAAGCCAAGAACGACGACATGAACGCGAAAATCACCGAAAAAGCGGCACGAAATCGGCTTTGAAGCATCGGCGGAAAGTGCGTCTTGTTCGAGTGGCTCGTGTGGAGAGGCCTCTTTGTCCTTAGGCGATGCGCACGGAGCAGAGGGCATCACGCCGCCACCTAGCACCTCTGCAACTAACTCCTCCGGTGTTTGTCTGAATGAACTGGTGACAGTGCCGTTACCTAGTAGGGACTGGAAGCTTGAACTCATCGTCGATGCATGTTCTGGGCAAACTTGCGGTGTTTTTTTCGACAGGCGACTTGTGGCAGGGGAGCTTAAAGTGAGCAAGACCGTTATTGTGAAAAATGATGGTAGCTGTGTTGTGAACTGCTACAACAAGATGCACAAGCAACTGCATAAGACTGTAGACAGCACTGCTAGCGTCGAGCACCTGCTCAATGAGACAGACAGCTTGAAAATCTGTTCAGGCATTCAGGTAGCTCACACTGGTGTGACAGGAAAATTAGAAAATGTCCATCACAAGCAGTGTTCTGTCCTCACAACCCGACCTGTGTGTGCTCGGTGCCTACGCCTTCAAAGGCAAATGCGAGCAAGAAAGCCAATGAAGGCAGCGGTGAACAAAAGCAAAAAAATGCGAAACTTGACCAAAAAAGTTTTCCGAGCTGCAGCTGCAAGGGAGAAGGGGAAGCAAGAAATCACACTGCAGAACAGGAGCTCGCGAAGGCTTCTTACCAAGGAATAGAAGAAGCTTTAAGTAGCCTTCCTCACTTGCAACGTCTGGCATTCCTGACAGCACTGAAGTCACTCAAAGCAAAAGCTCCGTGTGGCATGCGGTATAACTCTGAGTGGATTTTGAACTGCTTGATCCTGAGAATTACAAGTCCATGGGCATACAAGATGATTAGCGAGATGAAAATGTTGCCCCTTCCTTCTCTTAGCTGCTTGACACAAATTTTGAAAGGCTTGCCGTGCAAGTACGGCTTCAACCCCATTTGTCTGGAAGCCATACAGAAGCAGTTCCATAGAAAAGCAGATGAGCAAAGGTTGGGGTCTTTGACCATAGACGAGATCAAGTTGCGCCAGGCATATGACTTCAACAAATGCAGCTACAAGATGGATGGATTTGTTGGTTATGGAGGCGTCACGAATGAAGGAACCAATCAGCTAGCCGACCATGCACTAGTATTGATGTTTGTTCCTCTGTTTGAATCCTGGGTCCAGCCAATTGCAGCGTTCGCGACAAAAGGTGCTGCTCCTGGCAAAATTCTGGCGGAACTAGTCCTGGAAGCAGTGGTGCGCCTTCACAAGCATAATGCTACAGTCATTTCCATTGTGAGTGATGGTTCGGGAAACTACCGCTCCCGATCAGTTCAACTCCGAGGAAACACAGCTAACCCGAGGCACCTGACTCAGTTGAGGTCATTCAAGCCAGAATGCCTTCGAGAGGCCTCATTTCGGCTGTACGCATTAATTAAGGAAGTAGAAGAGGTTGTGCACGATACGCTTGAAACGTCGGCAGTGTTCGGGGATATTTTCTGGGTGGTATTAGACAGGCTTCATGCGACTGCCCTGCCTGTAATTGGTTGTAATGAGCACCATGAATTCCTCACCGCAAAGATAATCAAATGCTACTGTTTGATGCGCATGCACTTCTTCTCTCGAAAGAAGAACCGTGAACTGCTTGTCACAGAAAAAGTTCAAAATGCAGGAAAAAAACACTAAGCTGCTTTGAGCTGCCTTTCTTGCCCAGGGAACGATGCAATACTATTCTGGATGTGCAAGAAAATATATGTTCCTTCTGTATTTGCCATTTTTACTTTCTCAGTATTATTATTCTCACCATGTTATCTTCAAATAAGATTCACGGGAATGGGAAAGGAAAAAACACCGAAATCAGATTGACGAGTCTGTTCGGTAAACAGCGCATGACTATGTGGCATCAGAAAGGAGCACTGTGCTTTTAAAAAGTTTTACTGTAGCTACGTTTTCTTTGAAGGGTTTTTTTTTTTACAGTTATGCTCGCGCGAGGCCGCCTATGCCCACATAAGAATGTACTGGCGACGGTAGCTATAGATGTAGCCCAGACACGTAATTCCACCAGATGAAAACGGGCGCAGCAACAATGAAATGCATGTATACGAAGAAACTGCTGCTTTGGCACGAACTGTTCCGCTAGCAAAGGGAAACGCTTTGAAATGCGAGCGGTAACACGGTCGCGCCGCACTGCGTTTCCTCCGGTGTAGCAGACGACGCGCGGGGTGCGGAGCAAAGCATGCCTACAGCGCCCCTAGCGCCCGCGACACGCTATGCGGCCGCGCCGGATAGTGGGCGCCTATGGGAAGCTGTGAAACTGAATTGTTCTAAAAACGTTGGCGTCGAGCGCGCACCATACGCGCACACCGGCGCGTGATTTCGCCGGTCCCATTCGGTTACTCGCCCTCTCCTGCGGGCGCGCGTGTTGACGTCGAACAACGCTGACGCTCGCGCGACCCCAAGAACAAATCTTGCCGCACTTACCTGACTTGGCACGACGAAAGTAATACCGCAGAAGCTTGAGCACCGGAGAATCACCGCACGGAGAAAACACTGCCCGAAATCCATCAAGTCCATCAAATCCCCGAAAGTCACGAACGCCGCGAGTGTCAGACACATCACGTTTCAGTTGAGGAGTTCGATGCGCAGAACCGAAGAGCGGGACGCCCGTCCATTCGATGTCCGACGTGCCCCGCGGTTCTTGCGCCACAACTTGTGTCAATGTCCACCAGACTACACACCTCAATCACGAGTAACAAACGCGACAAGGCGACGACAGCCGGCAGCAAAGATGGCGTGGCCACAGAACGGCGGCGTGGCCGACTCAGGGACGGATGATGATGATGATGATGATGATTAGTGGCTTTCCCTTTGAATCGGGGCGTCGGTTGTCAGCAACCGACTTGCCGGTTTTATTACGTTTACTTGCCCTACTCCCAGCTAACCTATAGATTTGCTTCCTCCCTCCCATCTCTCCCTCTTTTCTGTTTTAAAGTCATCGCCCCCACCCCCCTTTTTTCTCCCCTCGCTGTTCTAAATTCTCGTCCGCATGATTACGCCGCCTTCGTACCCACCCCTTCCCTACTTTTCCTCCACCACCACTCCAGTCGCCTCTTCGTCACCTCTATGGCCTTGAAGTTGAGGTTCCCCCTCGCCCCAAATCCCAAAGCCTCCGCCAGCGTCGTTTCCCCCTCACCCCGCGGTGGCCGTATCTCTGTGCAGCTCCTGACAATATGGTCTATAGTTTCCCGATCACTGCCGCAGCATGCACACGTTTCATCCTGCTGCCTGTAGCTACCCGTGTATGCCCGGGTTCTCAGGCACCCTGCCCGTGCCTCGAAGAGCAACGCACTGCCTCTCGTATTGCCATAGAATCCCTCCTTCTTAATTTCCCGTTTCTCTGCCCTATAAGTCTCCAGGGTTTTTTTCGCTTCCATTCTCTCTGCCCACTTCGTCGTCTCTGCTGCCTTTACCTGCTTTTTAACCGTTGTGTAAACCCCGCTGTCCCCTACCGACTTTCCGTACCGCAATTAGTCAGCTGTCTGGTCCTCCGTCTCCACCGCGTGTCCACGCTCCTCAAATACAGGTACTTAAACACCCTCGCGGCCCATTTTTCGTCCTCCATATCACGAAGTCGCTCCTCAAACTCGAAGTTTAACTCGAAGTCGCTCGAAGTTGCTCTGCGCCTCCCTCGCCTCGAAAGACGACCAGCCCATATCCCTTGTACCGCTTCATTTGTAGTTTTACTGTGGGCCCCTAGGGCCAATCTGCCTACCGCCCTCTGATTTACTTCCAGACCCGCTTGGGTCTCTGACTTCATGCACAGAACCGAATTAGCGAAAGTTAATCCTGGTACCATGACCCCTTTCCAGACTCCCCTTACCACCTCGTATTTGCTGTATCACCAGAGGGCTCTATGCTTCATTATAGCCGCGTTCCGTCTTCCTTTCGTCTTAAGGTGAGCCTCATGCGCCTGCGTGCAATCTTCGCTGTTGTTCAGCCACACTCCTAAATATTTATACTCTTTCACCAATGGTATTTCTACTTGCTGCATTGATACTGTTTTGTGCTCCTCGCCGTCAATAAAGACCATGATCCCCGATTTTTCTCTGCTAAAGGATAGCCCTAGGTGCGTCGCTTCTTCCCCGCATATATCCATCAAGCCCTGCATACTTATCCGGTTGTCCACCATCAACAGTATGTCGTCTGCATACATTAGTACCGGAACCCGTTGTTCCACCACCTGCCCGTTTTTCATGTAGGATAAGTCGAACCCCATCGTGCTGACTTCTAGCTTCCTTTCTAACCCCATCATGTAGATCATGAACAGCAGCGGAGAGAGAGGACATCCTTGTTTCAGACCCTTGTAGGTGTATACAGGCCTATTGTAAGTTACCCCCTCCCACACTATTTGCACTTGGTTCTCCCAGTATAGCTCCCTGAGTAAGCTAATGAATTCTGCCCCAACTCCCTCGTCCTCCAGGATACTCCAAAGCCGCTCTCTGTCTACATTATCATACGCCGCTTTAATGTCCAGAAAGGCTAACCACAAAGGTCGGTTTTGCATCTTCGCCACCTCTATGCATTGGCTTACGGGCTTACCACGAATAAGTTGTCGTCTAGTCTTCTGTCTTTTCGAAACCCATTTTGAAGCTCCCCTAATATCATATTTTCTTCCACCCACTGCTCTAGTTCGAACTTCACTGCCTGCATTGCTAACCTGTACAGCACTGACGTGACGGTTACTGGCCTATACGAGCTTGGGTTTGTCCTGACTCCTTTGCCCTTGTACACTAAGTTCATCCTGCTCATTTGCCACGCGGCCGGTATTGCCTTTTCTTCTATCCTTGTTCTGATGGCTTGCAGTAGCTTTCCCTTGCTCTTCGGTCCTAACTGGTTAATCAACTCCATCGGTATCCCATCCGTGCCTGCTGCGGTGTTCTTGGGGACCTTTTCCTCTGCTCTTTTCCATTTCAGCTTGTCCCCATCTATCTCCAGACCTTTCGGCCTACCCGCCGCGACATCTCTGTGTCGCTGCGGGGCCTCTTCATCCACCTTACCGAACTTCTCCGTGATGATTTTGTGCAGGTATGCTAATGCTTCCTCTCCCTTGAGCATCTGCCCCTGCTCGTTTTCTATAGTACCACCTTCTGTGGAACTCGTACGTTTCCCTAATGCCTGTACATGGTTCCAAAACCTTTTCGGCGCGTCTCTACCCCTTCCTCGTATTTGCGCTACCCATCGCTCGCTGTCCCCCTTTATTTTCGCCTGCACTAATTGCTGCACTTCCTGTTTCATTTGCTTATACTGCTCCCATTTTAGGTCCACCTCCTCCTGATGTCTCCCCATCCTCTTGGCCTGCCTGTGCTCTCTAGACGCCTGTTTACGCCTGTCTATCACCGCCTTTATTTCTTTGTTCCACCAGCTTTTGGGTGTTTTTTTCCCTCTCCATCGATTGGCCCCCTCTGCCTTGACTATTTTTTCCTGCATAGTCTTGATGAGCCTGTCATATTCCCACTCTTCTCCAGGATTTCTTTCTATGTCAGCCTCTATGCTTTTGGCTATATCCGCAATTTGTTTGCTGTTTAACTTTGTGCGCTGCCCCGGTCGACCCGTTTTTTCGCCCCCCAGTTTCCCAAAACTCAAGTTTATGCGCTTGTGGTCACTGCCCAGACTGTGGCCCCCTTCCTCATCTATGGTCATGCCATCCAACCATTCATAAAGTCCCTCTGAAATAAGGCAGTAGTCAATACTCGACTGTCTCCTACCACACTCCCACGTTATTTGACCCTCGCATTTTTGTTCCCTATTTACTACGATCAGCTTCTGGTACTCACACATATCTAGCATTAGATTTCCGTTGAAGTCGGTGTACCCGTCTAGATCTTCAATGTGGGCGTTCATGTCCCCTACCAATAGTACCTCCCAGGAACGTTTCAAATCTTCGATGTCCTTTTTTAGACACGCCACCAGTTTTTCGTTTTGTTCTTTGCTATCCTTACCCGTCCACAGGTAAGACACCCCTAAAGCCATCTCCCTACCCTCCACTATCCCTTTCATCCACACATGTTCTTTACAGTCTTCTTTCACTCTCTTCCAATTAGTCCCCTGCCGTACCAGCATACCTACTCCTCCGCCTTTTCTCAATCCCGCCGTCCTGTTACAACCTTCCCATACATACTCTCCGATTACCGGAGGTTCCTCCAAGTCCCGTAGGTGCGTCTCGGTCACAGCGTATACCTGGATCTCTTCCTCTTCTAGCTGCTTAGTAATCTCCATCCACTTCTCTCTTTTCCTGCCACCCTGCATGTTTATATACGCGATATTAAGTTTCCCCCCTCTCTTCTTTACACGCCGTCGTCGTCCCTTTCGTTTGCCTGCACCGATCTGCCCCGACCCCGCTATCTCCCTTTGCTCCTTCAATTTGTCTACGCCATCTTCGCAAAGGCCTGTGGGCCCCCTAAAAAAGCCACAGTTCGCGCCGCGTGTCGTCTTCCGATGGCTGCTCCCACCTGCCCGTTGAAATGCACTACGTCACGCTGGAACGCCCTTTTCCGGCCCATCCATCGGACATCCCTGTTGATGTCTACGACCGCGAAACTCAGCTCCTTGCCCAGCTCCCGTATGTCTCGGTTTACCGCTACAACTTCCCTTTCCACATGTATCCCTCTCCCAATTATCTCTGGTACTGTGCTCACGACGACCTGCACATGTGGGCACAGCTCCCGAAGTTCCTTCACCCCCTTTTCTAGCTGCTTGCGCACTCCCGCGCCCCTTGCCGCGCCCTGCTGCCAGCGCCATACGGCGGCCGACTTTCCAAACTCACGTAACGAAACCACAGCGGAGCGGCAAGGAGTACCGTTATCGTCTGCTCGTTCGGAACCTAGCTTGTGATCTTTAGACGCAGTTTTTTTTTTTTTTTTTTTTTTTGGGGGGGGGGGTAGCGGACAAGAAGCGAAATTCGAACTTCGTGTTGAAGCTACTCATCTGCACACTGTAGAAGAACTAGTTCCGGATTATTTCGGGGAAGTATAAACGAAAGCAAGTGCAAACGCTCAGCAGTAAAACGTTAGGTTCAATTGCAGGGTCAGTTTTCCCACAGGAGGAAGTTTGCAGAACTGTTTGCGTATTGATATATACGTTTCACGTCTCAGAAAAAAAAGAAATCTTAGCATTTGCGTAATAAGGTTTTTTGTGCACGGACGACGGTGTCAAAAACCAAAGAAAACATGCACCGTACAAGTGGCTGTAACGTACCCGGTGCTGCGACTGCGAGATCCTAGCACAAACGCTAGCTGTTGCTGCTTGCGCTCGGCTACACCAGTTCTGTGGCTACACGAGCCTTGTTCTTGCGGCGCGGCTGCAGCATCGGCACGCGGTAGTCGAGCTCGATCGTTCCCGTACACACATCGCTAATCGTAATTCCTGTTCCTCGGGAGTACGTATGACGCGTGGCCTACCCATTTTTGAAGTAACGTGCGGCCGGTACACGCGTTTGCCATGGCCACGTTGACGCTGCCCCGCCCGCGTGAATGACAATCCTGGCGTCCTGGCGTCCTGGCCAAGGTAAATGTAACTGGTAGCGAAGGTTCCATAGAAGCCCATACGTTCAGAAAATGGCGGCTCTCGAGCTGCTCATGGGGCTTAGCGCCATCTGTGTGAGGAAGGAACACTTCCTGCGGAACAAAAAATAAACCGGATGTGAAGCAAGATCCGGTCAAAAAGTGACGTCATTTTGGTGGCATTAGCGCGAAAATTTGACTTCAAAATATTTTTAGCGCGCCTCTGATCACTCAGGGCTCATGTCATTGCCATCTGACGCAAGTTGGCGAGCCGTTGGCGTGTGTGCTTCCAGTCAACGCCAGCCTAACTAGTACAGACTCGTGACTACAGAAACGTACTTAAGCATACTGTCGTATGATCAACCTCGGCGTTGCTGAAAACATCTTGCATTATCTCTGAAACTTTATTCTGTATTCATGTCTTCAACTCCTGTACAAAAGCAATCAGTTGTTTATTTTGATTGCAGTGGGTGGCAAACCGGGAACCGGGCACGAACACCCCCGACCGGAATTTTTTTTTCTGCCATAGGATGCAGAGCACAAAATGACATTCAACCACTCTCCCCGACCCCCTCCCCCCCCCCCTTCATACCAAAAATGTGCCCACTCCTCACCCCGATACAAATTTCTACCAACGCCACTACTGGGCTGTTTAATTGCGTCGCACATACGCAGGTTGTGTGCGTGCCTTAAGTATAGATCAATGTTATATAATGCTTGCTCGGTTTGTGTGCTTCAGTTCTAAGAGAAGAAATAACGCATAGTCAAGCTATAACCAAGATATCTGAATTTTATTCCAACATAAACATAAAACAACTTTAACACACTGTACAAAATCAGCACGTATACAATAAGTACAAAATGTTCGTGGAAACTACATGCATTATGATTTTTTTACGAGCCAAAAAATTGGCTTTACCCGTAACACATAGCATTATGAGCAATGAAAGCCTCAACAGCAGAACTACTTCGAAACAAGTGAAAAGAACTAGGCACTGCATCTTGACGCAGAAAACCAGGCCGCAGTAATGCGGATTCACGAAAGTGAAGCGAGCACATTGCAGCTGCCCCGGCGTCTTATCAAGTAGACATGGGTTTCTCAGAACTTCACCCAAGATTCACGCCGGCAATTTCATGGTTGCATTGTTTAGGCAAGTGTCGCAACAGATAAGTAAAAAAAGCAGGAAAGATCTGGCAGCAGGGCAGCACGGAGCAGCACAACACAGTACTGCGATGGGAATAATGCTTGCGGGAAGCAACGATCACTACAAGCGTTGTAATGCAATAAAGAAGGCACTGAGATCGACAATTAAAGCGAATCATTTGAATTCAAGTGTGAATACGCTGAGAAGTCCTAGAGTAATTGACACCACTTGCTCCGATTCAACCTGAGGTGAAATCAAGAGGTAACTGTGACATAAAGCTTTAGACCCACTATTTTTCGAAGCACCACCACGTCCCCTTACACAACCCCCGTGCACGTATTAACAGTACCATATTTTCGCGTTACCTGTGAAAAAGAGAGGAAAATGGTGCAGTGAAACGCCAGGCGTACGGTAGTTGCTGTTGAAACCTTGTACAGCACATCATTTCCGTAGGTACCGAGGAAAGCGCTCCGCTCCAACCGTTGGCAGCATCGTCCCGTAGTTCACCGTGACCGCCGGGCACGGTACTAAACGTGTTCACCCACGATACGACGCACCTCGCAACTCCACGCACAGCAAAAATTAAGGGCACACTAAATTAACAAGAAAGAACGAATGCAAATGCGCACCACCAAAACACGCGAGGGCGTTTCCTAGCAGACGAACTTTAGGTGCTCTTTTCCGAACACTACAATGACTGCATCACAGAAAAATGACATGTGCCATTCTTCAGAGGGCGCTACAAAAAAGGTTTTAAGAATGAACAACATTTTCATAAGTTCTTTGCACACTGTGCCTAAATAAATGTGATTCAGAAATAAATACAGTTCGTAAAATATAAATGTTGCCTTATTGTTGAATAAAACTTGGTTTTTTGTTACTAGTGTTTGTTCCCTCCTCACCTAGTCGCGCTTCAATCGCTACTCCCATAAGCCCCCATGTTGATGTTGCTGGCAATAGGTTCTGAACCGCTTTTCGCGCGAGCCTTCGCTACCATTTATATTTACCTTGTCCTGGCCGCC